>NW_028142899.1:2400000-3000000 GCF_977018435.1 Lepisma saccharinum | reverse complement strand
CCTAACCTAACCTAACCTAATAACAATAAAATAAAAACAATCTATTTGTGCCGATTGTAGTCGTTCTCGAGGAGATTTGAAATATAGATTTTGATTGTTGAAACATTATAAAACAATCGAATTCCACACATTTTACCATTTAATTATATAAAATTTCAAACTCGTATATCTCCGTTACTATTGAAGATACAGAAGTGATTTTGCACTCAAGGGAATCAGGTCGACGCTCTCTATTGGCTCATGGGGAAAAATGTAATCCATGTGTAATATTCATGCTTAGTTACCATGGAAACTCTCATAACAATAAATTAAACAATCTTTTTAGGAGCTATTGTAGTCGTCGAGGAGATTCCAAATATAGATTTTGATTTTTGAAACATTATAAAACAATCGAATTATACACTTTTTACGATAGAATTATATAAAATTTCAAACTCGCATATCTCCGTTACTGTTGAAGATACAGAAGTGATTTTGCACTCAATGGATTTAATTCGGCCTAACCTAACCTAATCTGACCTGACCTAACCTAACCTAACCTAACTTTACTTAACCTAATCTAACCTAACCTAATAACAATAAAATAAAAACAATTTATTTGTGCCGATTGTAGTCGTTCTCGAGGAGATTTGAAATATAGATTTTGATGGTTGAAACATTATAAAACAATCGAATTCCACACATTTTACAATATAATTATATAAAATTTCAAACTCGCATATCTCCGTTACTATTGAAGATACAGAAGTGATTTTGTACTCAATGGAATCAGGTCGACGCTCTCTATTGGCTGATGGGGAAAAATGTAATCCATGTGTAATATTCATGCTTAGTTACCATGGAAACTCTCATAACAATAAATTAAACAATCTATTTAGACGCTATTGTAGTCGTTGTCGAGGAGATTTCAAATATAGATTTTGATTGTTGAAACATTATAAAACAATCGAATTATACACTTTTTACGATAGAATTATACAAAATTTCAAACTCGCATATCTCCGTTACTTTTGAAGATACAGAAGTGATTTTACACTCAATGGAATTAGGTCGACCTAACCTAACCTAAACTGACCTGACCTAACCTAACCTAACCTAACTTTACTTAACCTAACCTAACCTAACCTAATAACAATAAAATAAAAACAATTTATTTGTGCCGATTGTAGTCGTTCTCGAGGAGATTTGAAATATAGATTTTGATTGTTGAAACATTATAAAACAATCGAATTCCACACATTTTACAATATAATTATATAAAATTTCAAACTCTTATATCTCCGTTACTATTGAAGATACAGAAGTGATTTTGCACTCAATGGAATCAGGTCGACGCTCTCTATTGGCTCATGGGGAAAAATGTAATCCATGTGTAATATTCATGCTTAGTTACCATGGAAACTCTCATAACAATAAATTAAACAATCTATTTAGACGCTATTGTAGTCGTTGTCGAGGAGATTTCAAATATAGATTTTGATTGTTGAAACATTATAAAACAATCGAATTATACACATTTTACGATAGAATTATATAAAATTTCAAACTCGCATATCTCCGTTACTGTTGAAGATACAGAAGTGATTTTACACTCAATGGAATTAGGTCGACCTAACCTAACCTAAAGTGACCTGACCTAACCTAACCTAACCTAACTTTACTTAACCTAACCTAACCTAACCTAATAACAATAAAATAAAAACAATCTATTTGTGCCGATTGTAGTCGTTCTCGAGGAGATTTGAAATATAGATTTTGATTGTTGAAACATTATAAAACAATCGAATTCCACACATTTTACCATTTAATTATATAAAATTTCAAACTCGTATATCTCCGTTACTATTGAAGATACAGAAGTGATTTTGCACTCAAGGGAATCAGGTCGACGCTCTCTATTGGCTCATGGGGAAAAATGTAATCCATGTGTAATATTCATGCTTAGTTACCATGGAAACTCTCATAACAATAAATTAAACAATCTATTTAGACGCTATTGTAGTCGTTGTCGAGGAGATTTCAAATATAGATTTTGATTGTTGAAACATTATAAAACAATCGAATTATACACTTTTTACGATAGAATTATATAAAATTTCAAACTCGCATATCTCCGTTACTTTTGAAGATACAGTAGTGATTTTACACTCAATGGAATTAGGTCGACCTAACCTAACCTAAACTGACCTGACCTAACCTAACCTAACCTAACTTTATTTAACATAACCTAACGAAACCTAATAACAATAAAATAAAAACAATCTATTTGTGCCGATTGTAGTCGTTCTCGAGGAGATTTGAAATATAGATTTTGATTGTTGAAACATTATAAAACAATCGAATTCCACATATTTTACCATTTAATTATATAAAATTTCAAACTCGTATATCTCCGTTACTATTGAAGATACAGAAGTGATTTTGCACTCAATGGAATCAGGTCGACGCTCTCTATTGCCTCATGGGGAAAAATGTAATCCATGTGTAATATTCATGCTTAGTTACCATGGAAACTCTCATAACAATAAATTAAACACTCTTTTTAGGCGCTATTGTAGTCGTCGAGGAGATTCCAAATATAGATTTTGATTTTTGAAACATTATAAAACAATCGAATTATACATTTTTACGATAGAATTATATAAAATTTCAAACTCGCATATCTCCGTTACTGTTGAAGATACAGAAGTGATTTTGCACTCAATGGATTCAATTGGACCTAACCTAACCTAAACTGACCTGACCTAACCTAACCTAACCTAACTTTACTTAACCTAATCTAACCTAACCTAATAAAAATAAAATAAAAACAATTTATTTGTGTCGATTGTAGTCGTTCTCGAGGAGATTTGAAATATAGATTTTGATGGTTGAAACATTATAAAACAATCGAATTCCACACATTTTACAATATAATTATATAAAATTTCAAACTCGTATATCTCCGTTACTATTGAAGATACAGAAGTGATTTTGTACCCAAGGGAATCAGGTCGACGCTCTCTATTGGCTCATCCGCAAAAATTTAATCCATGTGTAATATTCATGCTTAGTTACCATGGAAACTCTCATAACAATAAAGTAAACAATCTATTTGTGCATGATTATAGTCGTCGTGGTGGAGATTTGAAATAACCACTTTGATTGTTGAAACAATGTAATACATCCTAAGGAATCACGTTGTACAAAAACATTATATAAAATTTCAAACTCGCATATCTCCGTTACTATAGAAGATACAGCAGTGATTTTACACTCAATGTAATCAGGTTGAAGCTCTCTATTGGCTCATCCGCAAAAAGTTAATCCATGTGTAATATTCATGCTTAGTTACCATGGAAACTCTCATAACAATAATGTAAACAATCTATTTGTGCATGACTGTAGTCGTCGTCGTGGAGACTTGAAATAACCACTTTGATTGTTGAAACAATGTAATACATCCTTGGAAACATGTTTTACAAAAATATTATATAAAATTTCAAACTCATATATCTCCGTTACTATAGAAGATACAGCAGTGATTTTACACTCAATGTAATCAGGTCGACCTAACCTAACCTAAACTGACCTGACCTAACCTAACCTAACCTAACTTTATTTAACCTAACCTAACCTAACCTAATAAGAATAAAATAAAAACAATCTATTTGTGCCGATTGTAGTCGTTCTCGAGGAGATTTGAAATATAGATTTTGATTGTTGAAACATTATAAAACAATCGAATTATACACTTTTTACGATAGAATTATATAAAATTTCAAACTCGCATATCTCCGTTACTTTTGAAGATACAGAAGTGATTTTGCACTCAATGGATTCAATTCGACCTAACCTAACCTAAACTGACTTGACCTAACCTAACCTAACCTAATAAAAATAAAATAAAAAGAATCTATTTGTGCCGATTGTAGTCGTTCTCGAGGAGATTTGAAATATAGATTTTGATTGTTGAAACATTATAAAACAATCGAATTCCACACATTTTACCATTTAATTATATAAAATTTCAAACTCGTATATCTCCGTTACTATTGAAGATACAGAAGTGATTTTGTACTCAAGGGAATCAGGTCGACGCTCTCTATTGGCTCATCCGCAAAAATTTAATCCATGTGTAATATTCATGCTTAGTTACCATGGAAACTCTCATAACAATAAAGTAAACAATCAATTTGTGCATGATTGTAGTCGTCGTGGTGGAGATTTGAAATAACCACTTTGATTGTTGAAACAATGTAATACATCCTTAGGAATCACGTTGTACAAAAACATTATATAAAATTTCAAACTCGCATATCTCCGTTACTATAGAAGATACAGCAGTGATTTTACACTCAATGTAATCAGGTTGAAGCTCTCTATTCGCTCATCCGCAAAAATTTAATCCATGTGTAATATTCATGCTTAGTTACCATGGAAACTCTCATAACAATAAAGTAAACAATCTATTTGTGCATGATTGTAGTCGTCGTGGTGGAGATTTGTAATAACCACTTTGATTGTTGAAACAATGTAATACATCCTAAGGAATCACGTTGTACAAAAACATTATATAAAATTTCAAACTCGCATATCTCCGTTACTATTGAAGATACAGAAGTGATTTTGTACTCAAGGGAATCAGGTCGACGCTCTCTATTGGCTCATCCGCAAAAATTTAATCCATGTGTAATATTCATGCTTAGTTACCATGGAAACTCTCATAACAATAAAGTAAACAATCTATTTGTGCATGATTGTAGTCGTCGTGGTGGAGATTTGAAATAACCACTTTGATTGTTGAAACAATGTAATACATCCTAAGGAATCACGTTGTACAAAAACATTATATAAAATTTCAAACTCGCATATCTCCGTTACTATTGAAGATACAGAAGTGATTTTGTACTCAAGGGAATCAGGTCGACGCTCTCTATTGGCTCATCCGCAAAAATTTAATCCATGTGTAATATTCATGCTTAGTTACCATGGAAACTCTCATAACAATAAATTAAACAATCTATTTAGACGCTATTGTAGTCGTTGTCGAGGAGATTTCAAATATAGATTTTGATTGTTGAAACATTATAAAACAATCGAATTATACACATTTTACGATAGAATTATATAAAATTTCAAACTCGCATATCTCCGTTACTGTTGAAGATACAGAAGTGATTTTACACTCAATGGAATTAGGTCGACCTAACCTAACCTAAAGTGACCTGACCTAACCTAACCTAACCTAACTTTACTTAACCTAACCTAACCTAACCTAATAACAATAAAATAAAAACAATCTATTTGTGCCGATTGTAGTCGTTCTCGAGGAGATTTGAAATATAGATTTTGATGGTTGAAACATTATAAAACAATCGAATTCCACACATTTTACCATTTAATTATATAAAATTTCAAACTCGTATATCTCCGTTACTATTGAAGATACAGAAGTGATTTTGCACTCAAGGGAATCAGGTCGACGCTCTCTATTGGCTCATGGGGAAAAATGTAATCCATGTGTAATATTCATGCTTAGTTACCATGGAAACTCTCATAACAATAAATTAAACAATCTATTTAGACGCTATTGTAGTCGTTGTCGAGGAGATTTCAAATATAGATTTTGATTGTTGAAACATTATAAAACAATCGAATTATACACATTTTACGATAGAATTATATAAAATTTCAAACTCGCATATCTCCGTTACTGTTGAAGATACAGAAGTGATTTTACACTCAATGGAATTAGGTCGACCTAACCTAACCTAAAGTGACCTGACCTATCCTAACCTAACCTAACTTTACTTAACCTAACCTAACCTAACCTAATAACAATAAAATAAAAACAATCTATTTGTGCCGATTGTAGTCGTTCTCGAGGAGATTTGAAATATAGATTTTGATTGTTGAAACATTATAAAACAATCGAATTCCACACATTTTACCATTTAATTATATAAAATTTCAAACTCGTATATCTCCGTTACTATTGAAGATACAGAAGTGATTTTGCACTCAAGGGAATCAGGTCGACGCTCTCTATTGGCTCATGGGGAAAAATGTTATCCATGTGTAATATTCATGCTTAGTTACCATGGAAACTCTCATAACAATAAATTAAACAATCTTTTTAGGAGCTATTGTAGTCGTCGAGGAGATTCCAAATATAGATTTTGATTTTTGAAACATTATAAAACAATCGAATTATACACTTTTTACGATAGAATTATATAAAATTTCAAACTCGCATATCTCCGTTACTGTTGAAGATACAGAAGTGATTTTGCACTCAATGGATTTAATTCGGCCTAACCTAACCTAATCTGACCTGACCTAACCTAACCTAACCTAACTTTACTTAACCTAATCTAACCTAACCTAATAACAATAAAATAAAAACAATTTATTTGTGCCGATTGTAGTCGTTCTCGAGGAGATTTGAAATATAGATTTTGATGGTTGAAACATTATAAAACAATCGAATTCCACACATTTTACAATATAATTATATAAAATTTCAAACTCGCATATCTCCGTTACTATTGAAGATACAGAAGTGATTTTGTACTCAATGGAATCAGGTCGACGCTCTCTATTGGCTGATGGGGAAAAATGTAATCCATGTGTAATATTCATGCTTAGTTACCATGGAAACTCTCATAACAATAAATTAAACAATCTATTTAGACGCTATTGTAGTCGTTGTCGAGGAGATTTCAAATATAGATTTTGATTGTTGAAACATTATAAAACAATCGAATTATACACTTTTTACGATAGAATTATACAAAATTTCAAACTCGCATATCTCCGTTACTTTTGAAGATACAGAAGTGATTTTACACTCAATGGAATTAGGTCGACCTAACCTAACCTAAACTGACCTGACCTAACCTAACCTAACCTAACTTTACTTAACCTAACCTAACCTAACCTAATAACAATAAAATAAAAACAATTTATTTGTGCCGATTGTAGTCGTTCTCGAGGAGATTTGAAATATAGATTTTGATTGTTGAAACATTATAAAACAATCGAATTCCACACATTTTACAATATAATTATATAAAATTTCAAACTCTTATATCTCCGTTACTATTGAAGATACAGAAGTGATTTTGCACTCAATGGAATCAGGTCGACGCTCTCTATTGGCTCATGGGGAAAAATGTAATCCATGTGTAATATTCATGCTTAGTTACCATGGAAACTCTCATAACAATAAATTAAACAATCTATTTAGACGCTATTGTAGTCGTTGTCGAGGAGATTTCAAATATAGATTTTGATTGTTGAAACATTATAAAACAATCGAATTATACACATTTTACGATAGAATTATATAAAATTTCAAACTCGCATATCTCCGTTACTGTTGAAGATACAGAAGTGATTTTACACTCAATGGAATTAGGTCGACCTAACCTAACCTAAAGTGACCTGACCTAACCTAACCTAACCTAACTTTACTTAACCTAACCTAACCTAACCTAATAACAATAAAATAAAAACAATCTATTTGTGCCGATTGTAGTCGTTCTCGAGGAGATTTGAAATATAGATTTTGATTGTTGAAACATTATAAAACAATCGAATTCCACACATTTTACCATTTAATTATATAAAATTTCAAACTCGTATATCTCCGTTACTATTGAAGATACAGAAGTGATTTTGCACTCAAGGGAATCAGGTCGACGCTCTCTATTGGCTCATGGGGAAAAATGTAATCCATGTGTAATATTCATGCTTAGTTACCATGGAAACTCTCATAACAATAAATTAAACAATCTATTTAGACGCTATTGTAGTCGTTGTCGAGGAGATTTCAAATATAGATTTTGATTGTTGAAACATTATAAAACAATCGAATTATACACTTTTTACGATAGAATTATATAAAATTTCAAACTCGCATATCTCCGTTACTTTTGAAGATACAGTAGTGATTTTACACTCAATGGAATTAGGTCGACCTAACCTAACCTAAACTGACCTGACCTAACCTAACCTAACCTAACTTTATTTAACATAACCTAACGAAACCTAATAACAATAAAATAAAAACAATCTATTTGTGCCGATTGTAGTCGTTCTCGAGGAGATTTGAAATATAGATTTTGATTGTTGAAACATTATAAAACAATCGAATTCCACATATTTTACCATTTAATTATATAAAATTTCAAACTCGTATATCTCCGTTACTATTGAAGATACAGAAGTGATTTTGCACTCAATGGAATCAGGTCGACGCTCTCTATTGCCTCATGGGGAAAAATGTAATCCATGTGTAATATTCATGCTTAGTTACCATGGAAACTCTCATAACAATAAATTAAACACTCTTTTTAGGCGCTATTGTAGTCGTCGAGGAGATTCCAAATATAGATTTTGATTTTTGAAACATTATAAAACAATCGAATTATACATTTTTACGATAGAATTATATAAAATTTCAAACTCGCATATCTCCGTTACTGTTGAAGATACAGAAGTGATTTTGCACTCAATGGATTCAATTGGACCTAACCTAACCTAAACTGACCTGACCTAACCTAACCTAACCTAACTTTACTTAACCTAATCTAACCTAACCTAATAAAAATAAAATAAAAACAATTTATTTGTGTCGATTGTAGTCGTTCTCGAGGAGATTTGAAATATAGATTTTGATGGTTGAAACATTATAAAACAATCGAATTCCACACATTTTACAATATAATTATATAAAATTTCAAACTCGTATATCTCCGTTACTATTGAAGATACAGAAGTGATTTTGTACCCAAGGGAATCAGGTCGACGCTCTCTATTGGCTCATCCGCAAAAATTTAATCCATGTGTAATATTCATGCTTAGTTACCATGGAAACTCTCATAACAATAAAGTAAACAATCTATTTGTGCATGATTGTAGTCGTCGTGGTGGAGATTTGAAATAACCACTTTGATTGTTGAAACAATGTAATACATCCTTAGGAATCACGTTGTACAAAAACATTATATAAAATTTCAAACTCGCATATCTCCGTTACTATAGAAGATACAGCAGTGATTTTACACTCAACGTAATCAGGTTGAAGCTCTCTATTCGCTCATCCGCAAAAATTTAATCCATGTGTAATATTCATGCTTAGTTACCATGGAAACTCTCATAACAATAAAGTAAACAATCTATTTGTGCATGATTGTAGTCGTCGTGGTGGAGATTTGTAATAACCACTTTGATTGTTGAAACAATGTAATACATCCTAAGGAATCACGTTGTACAAAAACATTATATAAAATTTCAAACTCGCATATCTCCGTTACTATTGAAGATACAGAAGTGATTTTGTACTCAAGGGAATCAGGTCGACGCTCTCTATTGGCTCATCCGCAAAAATTTAATCCATGTGTAATATTCATGCTTAGTTACCATGGAAACTCTCATAACAATAAAGTAAACAATCTATTTGTGCATGATTGTAGTCGTCGTGGTGGAGATTTGAAATAACCACTTTGATTGTTGAAACAATGTAATACATCCTAAGGAATCACGTTGTACAAAAACATTATATAAAATTTCAAACTCGCATATCTCCGTTACTATTGAAGATACAGAAGTGATTTTGTACTCAAGGGAATCAGGTCGACGCTCTCTATTGGCTCATCCGCAAAAATTTAATCCATGTGTAATATTCATGCTTAGTTACCATGGAAACTCTCATAACAATAAAGTAAACAATCTATTTGTGCATGATTGTAGTCGTCGTCGTGGAGATTTGAAATAACCACTTTGATTGTTGAAACAATGTAATACATCCTTAGGAATCACGTTGTACAAAAACATTATATAAAATTTCAAACTCGCATATCTCCGTTACTATAGAAGATACAGCAGTGATTTTACACTCAATGTAATCAGGTTGAAGCTCTCTATTCGCTCATCCGCAAAAATTTAATCCATGTGTAATATTCATGCTTAGTTACAATGGAAACTCTCATAACAATAAAGTAAACAATCTATTTGTGCATGATTGTAGTCGTCGTGGTGGAGATTTGAAATAACCACTTTGATTGTTGAAACAATGTAATACATCCTAAGGAATCACGTTGTACAAAAACATTATATAAAATTTCAAACTCGCATATCTCCGTTACTATTGAAGATACAGAAGTGATTTTGTACTCAAGGGAATCAGGTCGACGCTCTCTATTGGCTCATCCGCAAAAATTTAATCCGTGTGTAATATTCATGCTTAGTTACCATGGAAACTCTCATAACAATAAAGTAAACAATCTATTTGTGCATGATTGTAGTCGTCGTGGTGGAGATTTGAAATAACCACTTTGATTGTTGAAACAATGTAATACATCCTTGGAAACATGTTTTACAAAAACATTATATAAAATTTCAAACTCGCATATCTCCGTTACTATAGAAGATACAGCAGTGATTTTACACTCAATGTAATCAGGTCGACGCTCTCTATTGGCTCATGGGGAAAAATGTAATCCATGTGTAATATTCATGCTTAGTTATCATGGAAACTCTCATAACAATAAATTAAACAATCTTTTTAGGCGCTATTGTAGTCGTCGAGGAGATTCCAAATATAGATTTTGATGGTTGAAACATTATAAAACAATCGAATTCCACACATTTTACAATATAATTATATAAAATTTCAAACTCGTATATCTCCGTTACTATTGAAGATACAGAAGTGATTTTGTACTCAAGGGAATCAGGTCGACGCTCTCTATTGGCTGATCCGCAAAAATTTAATCCGTGTGTAATATTCATGCTTAGTTACCATGGAAACTCTCATAACAATAAAGTAAACAATCTATTTGTGCATGATTGTAGTCGTCGTGGTGGAGATTTGAAATAACCACTTTGATTGTTGAAACAATGTAATACATCCTTGGAAACATGTTTTACAAAAACATTATATAAAATTTCAAACTCATATATCTCCGTTACTATAGAAGATACAGCAGTGATTTTACACTCAATGTAATCAGGTCGACGCTCTCTATTGGCTCATGGGGAAAAATGTAATCCATGTGTAATATTCATGCTTAGTTACCATGGAAACTCTCATAACAATAAATTAAACAATCTTTTTAGGCGCTATTGTAGTCGTCGAGGAGATTCCAAATATAGATTTTGATGGTTGAAACATTATAAAACAATCGAATTATACACTTTTTACGATAGAATTATATAAAATTTCAAACTCGCATATCTCCGTTACTGTTGAAGATACAGAAGTGATTTTACACTCAATGGAATTAGGTCGACCTAACCTAACCTAAACTGACCTGACCTAACCTAACCTAACCTAACTTTATTTAACCTAACCTAACCTAACCTAATAACAATAAAATAAAAACAATCTATTTGTGCCGATTGTAGTCGTTCTCGAGGAGATTTGAAATATAGATTTTGATTGTTGAAACATTATAAAACAATCGAATTATACACTTTTTACGATAGAATTATATAAAATTTCAAACTCGTATATCTCCGTTACTATTGAAGATACAGAAGTGATTTTGCACTCAATGGAATCAGATCGACGCTCTCTATTGGCTCATGGGGAAAAATGTAATCCATGTGTAATATTCATGCTTAGTTACCATGGAAACTCTCATAACAATAAATTAAACAATCTTTTTAGGCGCTATTGTAGTCGTCGAGGAGATTCCAAATATAGATTTTGATGGTTGAAACATTATAAAACAATCGAATTCAACACATTTTACAATATAATTATATAAAATTTCAAACTCGTATATCTCCGTTACTATTGAAGATACAGAAGTGATTTTGTACTCAAGGGAATCAGGTCGACGCTCTCTATTGGCTCATCCGCAAAAATTTAATCCGTGTGTAATATTCATGCTTAGTTACCATGGAAACTCTCATAACAATAAAGTAAACAATCTATTTGTGCATGATTGTAGTCGTCGTGGTGGAGATTTGAAATAACCACTTTGATTGTTGAAACAATGTAATACATCCTAAGGAATCACGTTGTACAAAAACATTATATAAAATTTCAAACTCGCATATCTCCGTTACTATAGAAGATACAGCAGTGATTTTACACTCAATGTAATCAGGTTGAAGCTCTCTATTCGCTCATCCGCAAAAAAATAATCCATGTGTAATATTCATGCTTAGTTATAATGGAAACTCTCATAACAATAAAGTAAACAATCTATTTGTGCATGATTGTAGTCGTCGTCGTGGAGATTTGAAATAACCACTTTGATTGTTGAAACAATGTAATACATCCTTGGAAGCATGTTTTACAAAAACATTATATAAAATTTCAAACTCATATATCTCCGTTACTATAGAAGATACAGCAGTGATTTTACACTCAATGTAATCAGGTCGACCTAACCTAACCTAAACTGACCTGACCTAACCTAACCTAACCTAACTTTATTTAACCTAACCTAACCTAACCTAATAACAATAAAATAAAAACAATCTATTTGTGCCGATTGTAGTCGTTGTCGAGGAGATTTCAAATATAGATTTTGATTGTTGAAACATTATAAAACAATCGAATTATACACTTTTTACGATAGAATTATATAAAATTTCAAACTCGCATATCTCCGTTACTGTTGAAGATACAGAAGTGATTTTACACTCAATGGAATTAGGTCGACCTAACCTAACCTAAACTGACCTGACCTAACCTAACCTAACCTAACTTTATTTAACCTAACCTAACCTAACCTAATAACAATAAAATAAAAACAATCTATTTGTGCCGATTGTAGTCGTTCTCGAGGAGATTTGAAATATAGATTTTGATTGTTGAAACATTATAAAACAATCGAATTATACACTTTTTACGATAGAATTATATAAAATTTCAAACTCGCATATCTCCGTTACTTTTGAAGATACAGAAGTGATTTTGCACTCAATGGATTCAATTCGACCTAACCTAACCTAAACTGACCTGACCTAACCTAACCTAACCTAACTTTACTTAACCTAACCTAACCTAACCTAATAACAATAAAATAAAAACAATCTATTTGTGCCGATTGTAGTCGTTCTCGAGGAGATTTGAAATATAGATTTTTATTGTTGAAACATTATAAAACAATCGAATTCCACACATTTTACCATTTAATTATATAAAATTTCAAACTCGTATATCTCCGTTACTATTGAAGATACAGAAGTGATTTTGCACTCAATGGAATCAGGTCGTCGCTCTCTATTGGCTCATGGGGAAAAATGTAATCCATGTGTAATATTCATGCTTAGTTACCATGGAAACTCTCATAACAATAAATTAAACAATCTTTTTAGGCGCTATTGTAGTCGTCGAGGAGATTCCAAATATAGATTTTGATTTTTGAAACATTATAAAACAATCGAATTATACACTTTTTACGATAGAATTATATAAAATTTCAAACTCGCATATCTCCGTTACTGTTGAAGATACAGAAGTGATTTTACACTCAATGGAATTAGGTCGACCTAACCTAACCTAAACTGACCTGACCTAACCTAACCTAACCTAACTTTATTTAACCTAACCTAACCTAACCTAATAACAATAAAATAAAAACAATCTATTTGTGCCGATTGTAGTCGTTCTCGAGGAGATTTGAAATATAGATTTTGATTGTTGAAACATTATAAAACAATCGAATTCCACACATTTTACCATTTAATTATATAAAATTTCAAACTCGTATATCTCCGATACTATTGAAGATACAGAAGTGATTTTGCACTCAATGGAATTAGGTCGACCTAACCTAACCTAAACTGACCTGACCTAACCTAACCTAACCTAACTTTACTTAACCTAATCTAACCTAACCTAATAACAATAAAATAAAGACAATTTATTTGTGTCGATTGTAGTCGTTCTCGAGGAGATTTGAAATATAGATTTTGATGGTTGAAACATTATAAAACAATCGAATTCCACACATTTTACAATATAATTATATAAAATTTCAAACTCGTATATCTCCGTTACTATTGAAGATACAGAAGTGATTTTGTACTCATGGGAATCAGGTCGACGCTCTCTATTGGCTCATCCGCAAAAATTTAATCCATGTGTAATATTCATGCTTAGTTACCATGGAAACTCTCATAACAATAATGTAAACAATCTATTTGTGCATGATTGTAGTCATCGTCGTGGAGATTTGAAATAACCACTTTGATTGATGAAACAATGTAATACATCCTTGGAAACATGTTTTACAAAAACATTATATAAAAATTCAAACTCATATATCTCCGTTACTATAGAAGATACAGCAGTGATTTTACACTCAATGTAATCAGGTCGAAGCTCTCTATTGGCTCATCCGCAAAAAAATAATCCATGTGTAATATTCAAGCTTAGTTATAATGGAAACTCTCAAAACAATAAAGTAAACAATCTATTTGTGCATGATTGCAGTCGTAGTCGTGGAGATTTGAATTAACCACTTTGATTGTTGAAACAATGTAATACATCCTTGGAAACATGTTTTACAAAAACATTATATAAAATTTCAAACTCGCATATCTCCGTTACTATAGAAGCTAAAGATGTGATTTTACACTCAATGTATTCAGGTCGAAGCTCTCTAGTCGCTCATTCTGAAAAATGTAATCCATGTGTAATATTCATGCTTGGTTACCATGGAAACTCTCATAACAATAAATTAAACAATCTATTTAGACGCTATTGTAGTCGTTGTTGAGGAGATTTGAAATATAGATTTTGATTGTTGAAACATTATAAAACAATCGAATTATACACTTTTTACGATAGAATTATATAAAATTTCAAACTCGCATATCTCCGTTACTTTTGAAGATACAGAAGTGATTTTACACTCAATGGAAATAGGTCGACATAACCTAACCTAAACTGACCTGACCTAACCTAACCTAACTTTACTTTACTTAACCTAACCTAACCTAACCTAATAACAATAAAATAAAAACAATCTATTTGTGTCGATTGTAGTTGTTCTCGAGGAGATTTGAAATATAGATTTTGATGGTTGAAACATTATAAAACAATCGAATTCCACACATTTTACAATATAATTATATAAAATTTCAAGCTCGTATATCTCCGTTACTATTGAAGATACAGAAGTGATTTTGTACTCAAGGGAATCAGATCGACGCTCTCTATTGGCTCATCCGCAAAAATTTAATCCATGTGTAATATTCATGCTTAGTTACCATGGAAACTCTCATAACAATAAAGTAAACAATCTATTTGTGCTTGATTGTAGTCGTCGTGGTGGAGATTTGAAATAACCACTTTGATTGTTGAAACAATGTAATACATCCTTGGAAACATGTTTTACAAAAACATTATATAAAATTTCAAACTCGCATATCTCCGTTACTATAGAAGCTAAAGATGTGATTTTACACTCAATGTATTCAAGTCGAAGCTCTCTAGTCGCTCATTCAAAAAAACGTAATCCATGTGTAATATTCATGCTTAGTTACCATGGAAACTCTCATAACAATAAAGTAAACAATCAATTTGTGCATGATTGTAGTCGTCGTCTTGGAGATTTGAAATAACCACTTTGATTGTTGAAACAATGTAATACATCCTTGGAAACATGTTTTACAATAACATTATATAAAATTTCAAACTCATATATCTCCGTTACTATAGAAGATACAGCTGTGATTTTACACTCAATGTAATCAGGTCGAAGCTCTCTATTTGCTCATACCAAAAAATTTAATCCATGTGTAATATTCATGCTTAGTTACCATGGAAACTCTCAAAACAATAAAGTAAACAATCTATTTGTGCATGATTGTAGTCGTAGTCGTGGAGATTTGAAATAACCACTTTGATTGTTGAAACAATGTAATACATCCTTGGAAACATGTTTTACAAAAACATTATGTAAAATTTCAAACTCATATATCTCCGTTACTATAGAAGATACAGCTGTGATTTTACACTCAATGTAATCAAGTCGAAGCTCTCTATTGGCTCATACGAAAAAATTTAATCCATGTGTAATATTCATGCTTAGTTACCATGGAAACTCTCATAACAATAAAGTAAACAATCTATTTGTGCATGATTGTAGTCGTCGTCGTGGAGATTCGAAATAACCACTTTGATTGTTGAAACAATGTAATACATCCTTGGAAACATGTTTTACAAAAACATTATATAAAATTTCAAACTCATATATCTCCGTTACTATAGAAGATACAGCATTGATTTTACACTCAATGTAATCAGGTTGAAGCTCTCTATTGGCTCATACGAAAAAATTTAATCCATGTGTAATATTCATGCTTAGTTACCATGGAAACTCTCATAACAATAAAGTAAACAATCTATTTGTGCATGATTGTAGTCGTCGTCGTGGAGATTCGAAATAACCACTTTGATTGTTGAAACAATGTAATACATCCTTGGAAACATGTTTTACAAAAACATTATATAAAATTTCAAACTCGCATATCTCCGTTACTATAGAAGCTAAAGATGTGATTTTACACTCAATGTATTCAGGTCGACGCTCTCTATTGGCTCATGGGGAAAAATGTTATCCATGTGTAATATTCATGCTTAGTTACCATGGAAACTCTCATAACAATAAATTAAACAATCTTTTTAGGCGCTATTGTAGTCGTCGAGGAGATTCCAAATATAGATTTTGATGGTTGAAACATTATAAAACAATCGAATTCCACACATTTTACAATATAATTATATAAAATTTCAAACTCGTATATCTCCGTTACTATTGAAGATACAGAAGTGATTTTGTACTCAAGGGAATCAGGTCGACGCTCTCTATTGGCTCATCCGCAAAAATTTAATCCGTGTGTAATATTCATGCTTAGTTACCATGGAAACTCTCATAACAATAAAGTAAACAATCTATTTGTGCATGATTGTAGTCGTCGTGGTGGAGATTTGAAATAACCACTTTGATTGTTGAAACAATGTAATACATCCTTGGAAACATGTTTTACAAAAACATTATATAAAATTTCAAACTCATATATCTCCGTTACTATAGAAGATACAGCAGTGATTTTACACTCAATGTAATCAGGTCGACCTAACCTAACCTAAACTGACCTGACCTAACCTAACCTAACCTAACTTTATTTAACCTAACCTAACCTAACCTAATAACAATAAAATAAAAACAATCTATTTGTGCCGATTGTAGTCGTTGTCGAGGAGATTTCAAATATAGATTTTGATTGTTGAAACATTATAAAACAATCGAATTATACACTTTTTACGATAGAATTATATAAAATTTCAAACTCGCATATCTCCGTTACTGTTGAAGATACAGAAGTGATTTTACACTCAATGGAATTAGGTCGACCTAACCTAACCTAAACTGACCTGACCTAACCTAACCTAACCTAACTTTATTTAACCTAACCTAACCTAACCTAATAACAATAAAATAAAAACAATCTATTTGTGCCGATTGTAGTCGTTCTCGAGGAGATTTGAAATATAGATTTTGATTGTTGAAACATTATAAAACAATCGAATTATACACTTTTTACGATAGAATTATATAAAATTTCAAACTCGCATATCTCCGTTACTTTTGAAGATACAGAAGTGATTTTGCACTCAATGGATTCAATTCGACCTAACCTAACCTAAACTGACCTGACCTAACCTAACCTAACCTAACTTTACTTAACCTAACCTAACCTAACCTAATAACAATAAAATAAAAACAATCTATTTGTGCCGATTGTAGTCGTTCTCGAGGAGATTTGAAATATAGATTTTTATTGTTGAAACATTATAAAACAATCGAATTCCACACATTTTACCATTTAATTATATAAAATTTCAAACTCGTATATCTCCGTTACTATTGAAGATACAGAAGTGATTTTGCACTCAATGGAATCAGGTCGTCGCTCTCTATTGGCTCATGGGGAAAAATGTAATCCATGTGTAATATTCATGCTTAGTTACCATGGAAACTCTCATAACAATAAATTAAACAATCTTTTTAGGCGCTATTGTAGTCGTCGAGGAGATTCCAAATATAGATTTTGATTTTTGAAACATTATAAAACAATCGAATTATACACTTTTTACGATAGAATTATATAAAATTTCAAACTCGCATATCTCCGTTACTGTTGAAGATACAGAAGTGATTTTACACTCAATGGAATTAGGTCGACCTAACCTAACCTAAACTGACCTGACCTAACCTAACCTAACCTAACTTTATTTAACCTAACCTAACCTAACCTAATAACAATAAAATAAAAACAATCTATTTGTGCCGATTGTAGTCGTTCTCGAGGAGATTTGAAATATAGATTTTGATTGTTGAAACATTATAAAACAATCGAATTCCACACATTTTACCATTTAATTATATAAAATTTCAAACTCGTATATCTCCGATACTATTGAAGATACAGAAGTGATTTTGCACTCAATGGAATTAGGTCGACCTAACCTAACCTAAACTGACCTGACCTAACCTAACCTAACCTAACTTTACTTAACCTAATCTAACCTAACCTAATAACAATAAAATAAAGACAATTTATTTGTGTCGATTGTAGTCGTTCTCGAGGAGATTTGAAATATAGATTTTGATGGTTGAAACATTATAAAACAATCGAATTCCACACATTTTACAATATAATTATATAAAATTTCAAACTCGTATATCTCCGTTACTATTGAAGATACAGAAGTGATTTTGTACTCAAGGGAATCAGGTCGACGCTCTCTATTGGCTCATCCGCAAAAATTTAATCCATGTGTAATATTCATGCTTAGTTACCATGGAAACTCTCATAACAATAATGTAAACAATCTATTTGTGCATGATTGTAGTCATCGTCGTGGAGATTTGAAATAACCACTTTGATTGATGAAACAATGTAATACATCCTTGGAAACATGTTTTACAAAAACATTATATAAAAATTCAAACTCATATATCTCCGTTACTATAGAAGATACAGCAGTGATTTTACACTCAATGTAATCAGGTCGAAGCTCTCTATTGGCTCATCCGCAAAAAAATAATCCATGTGTAATATTCAAGCTTAGTTATAATGGAAACTCTCAAAACAATAAAGTAAACAATCTATTTGTGCATGATTGTAGTCGTAGTCGTGGAGATTTGAATTAACCACTTTGATTGTTGAAACAATGTAATACATCCTTGGAAACATGTTTTACAAAAACATTATATAAAATTTCAAACTCGCATATCTCCGTTACTATAGAAGCTAAAGATGTGATTTTACACTCAATGTATTCAGGTCGAAGCTCTCTAGTCGCTCATTCTGAAAAATGTAATCCATGTGTAATATTCATGCTTGGTTACCATGGAAACTCTCATAACAATAAATTAAACAATCTATTTAGACGCTATTGTAGTCGTTGTTGAGGAGATTTGAAATATAGATTTTGATTGTTGAAACATTATAAAACAATCGAATTATACACTTTTTACGATAGAATTATATAAAATTTCAAACTCGCATATCTCCGTTACTTTTGAAGATACAGAAGTGATTTTACACTCAATGGAAATAGGTCGACATAACCTAACCTAAACTGACCTGACCTAACCTAACCTAACTTTACTTTACTTAACCTAACCTAACCTAACCTAATAACAATAAAATAAAAACAATCTATTTGTGTCGATTGTAGTTGTTCTCGAGGAGATTTGAAATATAGATTTTGATGGTTGAAACATTATAAAACAATCGAATTCCACACATTTTACAATATAATTATATAAAATTTCAAGCTCGTATATCTCCGTTACTATTGAAGATACAGAAGTGATTTTGTACTCAAGGGAATCAGATCGACGCTCTCTATTGGCTCATCCGCAAAAATTTAATCCATGTGTAATATTCATGCTTAGTTACCATGGAAACTCTCATAACAATAAAGTAAACAATCTATTTGTGCTTGATTGTAGTCGTCGTGGTGGAGATTTGAAATAACCACTTTGATTGTTGAAACAATGTAATACATCCTTGGAAACATGTTTTACAAAAACATTATATAAAATTTCAAACTCGCATATCTCCGTTACTATAGAAGCTAAAGATGTGATTTTACACTCAATGTATTCAAGTCGAAGCTCTCTAGTCGCTCATTCAAAAAAATGTAATCCATGTGTAATATTCATGCTTAGTTACCATGGAAACTCTCATAACAATAAAGTAAACAATCAATTTGTGCATGATTGTAGTCGTCGTCTTGGAGATTTGAAATAACCACTTTGATTGTTGAAACAATGTAATACATCCTTGGAAACATGTTTTACAATAACATTATATAAAATTTCAAACTCATATATCTCCGTTACTATAGAAGATACAGCTGTGATTTTACACTCAATGTAATCAGGTCGAAGCTCTCTATTTGCTCATACCAAAAAATTTAATCCATGTGTAATATTCATGCTTAGTTACCATGGAAACTCTCAAAACAATAAAGTAAACAATCTATTTGTGCATGATTGTAGTCGTAGTCGTGGAGATTTGAAATAACCACTTTGATTGTTGAAACAATGTAATACATCCTTGGAAACATGTTTTACAAAAACATTATGTAAAATTTCAAACTCATATATCTCCGTTACTATAGAAGATACAGCTGTGATTTTACACTCAATGTAATCAAGTCGAAGCTCTCTATTGGCTCATACGAAAAAATTTAATCCATGTGTAATATTCATGCTTAGTTACCATGGAAACTCTCATAACAATAAAGTAAACAATCTATTTGTGCATGATTGTAGTCGTCGTCGTGGAGATTCGAAATAACCACTTTGATTGTTGAAACAATGTAATACATCCTTGGAAACATGTTTTACAAAAACATTATATAAAATTTCAAACTCATATATCTCCGTTACTATAGAAGATACAGCATTGATTTTACACTCAATGTAATCAGGTTGAAGCTCTCTATTGGCTCATACGAAAAAATTTAATCCATGTGTAATATTCATGCTTAGTTACCATGGAAACTCTCATAACAATAAAGTAAACAATCTATTTGTGCATGATTGTAGTCGTCGTCGTGGAGATTCGAAATAACCACTTTGATTGTTGAAACAATGTAATACATCCTTGGAAACATGTTTTACAAAAACATTATATAAAATTTCAAACTCGCATATCTCCGTTACTATAGAAGCTAAAGATGTGATTTTACACTCAATGTATTCAGGTCGACGCTCTCTATTGGCTCATGGGGAAAAATGTAATCCATGTGTAATATTCATGCTTAGTTACCATGGAAACTCTCATAACAATAAATTAAACAATCTTTTTAGGCGCTATTGTAGTCGTCGAGGAGATTCCAAATATAGATTTTGATGGTTGAAACATTATAAAACAATCGAATTCCACACATTTTACAATATAATTATATAAAATTTCAAACTCGTATATCTCCGTTACTATTGAAGATACAGAAGTGATTTTGTACTCAAGGGAATCAGGTCGACGCTCTCTATTGGCTCATCCGCAAAAATTTAATCCGTGTGTAATATTCATGCTTAGTTACCATGGAAACTCTCATAACAATAAAGTAAACAATCTATTTGTGCATGATTGTAGTCGTCGTGGTGGAGATTTGAAATAACCACTTTGATTGTTGAAACAATGTAATACATCCTTGGAAACATGTTTTACAAAAACATTATATAAAATTTCAAACTCATATATCTCCGTTACTATAGAAGATACAGCAGTGATTTTACACTCAATGTAATCAGGTCGACCTAACCTAACCTAAACTGACCTGACCTAACCTAACCTAACCTAACTTTATTTAACCTAACCTAACCTAACCTAATAACAATAAAATAAAAACAATCTATTTGTGCCGATTGTAGTCGTTGTCGAGGAGATTTCAAATATAGATTTTGATTGTTGAAACATTATAAAACAATCGAATTATACACTTTTTACGATAGAATTATATAAAATTTCAAACTCGCATATCTCCGTTACTGTTGAAGATACAGAAGTGATTTTACACTCAATGGAATTAGGTCGACCTAACCTAACCTAAACTGACCTGACCTAACCTAACCTAACCTAACTTTATTTAACCTAACCTAACCTAACCTAATAACAATAAAATAAAAACAATCTATTTGTGCCGATTGTAGTCGTTCTCGAGGAGATTTGAAATATAGATTTTGATTGTTGAAACATTATAAAACAATCGAATTATACACTTTTTACGATAGAATTATATAAAATTTCAAACTCGCATATCTCCGTTACTTTTGAAGATACAGAAGTGATTTTGCACTCAATGGATTCAATTCGACCTAAGCTAACCTAAACTGACCTGACCTAACCTAACCTAACCTAACTTTACTTAACCTAACCTAACCTAACCTAATAACAATAAAATAAAAACAATCTATTTGTGCCGATTGTAGTCGTTCTCGAGGAGATTTGAAATATAGATTTTGATTGTTGAAACATTATAAAACAATCGAATTCCACACATTTTACCATTTAATTATATAAAATTTCGAACTCGTATATCTCCGTTACTATTGAAGATACAGAAGTGATTTTGCACTCAATGGAATCAGATCGACGCTCTCTATTGGCTCATCCGCAAAAATTTAATCCGTGTGTAATATTCATGCTTAGTTACCATGGAAACTCTCATAACAATAAATTAAACAATCTTTTTAGGCGCTATTGTAGTCGTCGAGGAGATTCCAAATATAGATTTTGATGGTTGAAACATTATAAAACAATCGAATTCAACACATTTTACAATATAATTATATAAAATTTCAAACTCGTATATCTCCGTTACTATTGAAGATACAGAAGTGATTTTGTACTCAAGGGAATCAGGTCGACGCTCTCTATTGGCTCATCCGCAAAAATTTAATCCGTGTGTAATATTCATGCTTAGTTACCATGGAAACTCTCATAACAATAAAGTAAACAATCTATTTGTGCATGATTGTAGTCGTCGTCGTGGAGATTTGAAATAACCACTTTGATTGTTGAAACAATGTAATACATCCTTGGAAACATGTTTTACAAAAACATTATATAAAATTTCAAACTCATATATCTCCGTTACTATAGAAGATACAGCAGTGATTTTACACTCAATGTAATCAGGTCGACCTAACCTAACCTAAACTGACCTGACCTAACCTAACCTAACCTAACTTTATTTAACCTAACCTAACCTAACCTAATAACAATAAAATAAAAACAATCTATTTGTGCCGATTGTAGTCGTTGTCGAGGAGATTTCAAATATAGATTTTGATTGTTGAAACATTATAAAACAATCGAATTATACACTTTTTACGATAGAATTATATAAAATTTCAAACTCATATATCTCCGTTACTATAGAAGATACAGCAGTGATTTTACACTCAATGTAATCAGGTCGACCTAACCTAACCTAAACTGACCTGACCTAACCTAACCTAACCTAACTTTATTTAACCTAACCTAACCTAACCTAATAACAATAAAATAAAAACAATCTATTTGTGCCGATTGTAGTCGTTGTCGAGGAGATTTCAAATATAGATTTTGATTGTTGAAACATTATAAAACAATCGAATTATACACTTTTTACGATAGAATTATATAAAATTTCAAACTCGCATATCTCCGTTACTGTTGAAGATACAGAAGTGATTTTACACTCAATGGAATTAGGTCGACCTAACCTAACCTAAACTGACCTGACCTAACCTAACCTAACCTAACTTTATTTAACCTAACCTAACCTAACCTAATAACAATAAAATAAAAACAATCTATTTGTGCCGATTGTAGTCGTTCTCGAGGAGATTTGAAATATAGATTTTGATTGTTGAAACATTATAAAACAATCGAATTATACACTTTTTACGATAGAATTATATAAAATTTCAAACTCGCATATCTCCGTTACTTTTGAAGATACAGAAGTGATTTTGCACTCAATGGATTCAATTCGACCTAACCTAACCTAAACTGACCTGACCTAACCTAACCTAACCTAACTTTACTTAACCTAACCTAACCTAACCTAATAACAATAAAATAAAAACAATCTATTTGTGCCGATTGTAGTCGTTCTCGAGGAGATTTGAAATATAGATTTTTATTGTTGAAACATTATAAAACAATCGAATTCCACACATTTTACAATATAATTATATAAAATTTCAAACTCGTATATCTCCGTTACTATTGAAGATACAGAAGTGATTTTGCACTCAATGGAATTAGGTCGACCTAACCTAACCTAAACTGACCTGACCTAACCTAACCTAACCTAACTTTACTTAACCTAATCTAACCTAACCTAATAACAATAAAATAAAGACAATTTATTTGTGTCGATTGTAGTCGTTCTCGAGGAGATTTGAAATATAGATTTTGATGGTTGAAACATTATAAAACAATCGAATTCCACACATTTTACAATATAATTATATAAAATTTCAAACTCGTATATCTCCGTTACTATTGAAGATACAGAAGTGATTTTGTACTCAAGGGAATCAGGTCGACGCTCTCTATTGGCTCATCCGCAAAAATTTAATCCATGTGTAATATTCATGCTTAGTTACCATGGAAACTCTCATAACAATAATGTAAACAATCTATTTGTGCATGATTGTAGTCATCGTCGTGGAGATTTGAAATAACCACTTTGATTGATGAAACAATGTAATACATCCTTGGAAACATGTTTTACAAAAACATTATATAAAAATTCAAACTCATATATCTCCGTTACTATAGAAGATACAGCAGTGATTTTACACTCAATGTAATCAGGTCGAAGCTCTCTATTGGCTCATCCGCAAAAAAATAATCCATGTGTAATATTCAAGCTTAGTTATAATGGAAACTCTCAAAACAATAAAGTAAACAATCTATTTGTGCATGATTGTAGTCGTAGTCGTGGAGATTTGAATTAACCACTTTGATTGTTGAAACAATGTAATACATCCTTGGAAACATGTTTTACAAAAACATTATATAAAATTTCAAACTCGCATATCTCCGTTACTATAGAAGCTAAAGATGTGATTTTACACTCAATGTATTCAGGTCGAAGCTCTCTAGTCGCTCATTCTGAAAAATGTAATCCATGTGTAATATTCATGCTTGGTTACCATGGAAACTCTCATAACAATAAATTAAACAATCTATTTAGACGCTATTGTAGTCGTTGTTGAGGAGATTTGAAATATAGATTTTGATTGTTGAAACATTATAAAACAATCGAATTATACACTTTTTACGATAGAATTATATAAAATTTCAAACTCGCATATCTCCGTTACTTTTGAAGATACAGAAGTGATTTTACACTCAATGGAAATAGGTCGACATAACCTAACCTAAACTGACCTGACCTAACCTAACCTAACTTTACTTTACTTAACCTAACCTAACCTAACCTAATAACAATAAAATAAAAACAATCTATTTGTGTCGATTGTAGTTGTTCTCGAGGAGATTTGAAATATAGATTTTGATGGTTGAAACATTATAAAACAATCGAATTCCACACATTTTACAATATAATTATATAAAATTTCAAGCTCGTATATCTCCGTTACTATTGAAGATACAGAAGTGATTTTGTACTCAAGGGAATCAGATCGACGCTCTCTATTGGCTCATCCGCAAAAATTTAATCCATGTGTAATATTCATGCTTAGTTACCATGGAAACTCTCAAAACAATAAAGTAAACAATCTATTTGTGCATGATTGTAGTCGTGGTCGTGGAGATTTGAAATAACCACTTTGATTGTTGAAACAATGTAATACATCCTTGGAAACATGTTTTACAAAAACATTATGTAAAATTTCAAACTCATATATCTCCGTTACTATAGAAGATACAGCTGTGATTTTACACTCAATGTAATCAAGTCGAAGCTCTCTATTGGCTCATACGAAAAAATTTAATCCATGTGTAATATTCATGCTTAGTTACCATGGAAACTCTCATAACAATAAAGTAAACAATCTATTTGTGCATGATTGTAGTCGTCGTCGTGGAGATTCGAAATAACCACTTTGATTGTTGAAACAATGTAATACATCCTTGGAAACATGTTTTACAAAAACATTATATAAAATTTCAAACTCGCATATCTCCGTTACTATAGAAGCTAAAGATGTGATTTTACACTCAATGTATTCAGGTCGACGCTCTCTATTGGCTCATGGGGAAAAATGTAATCCATGTGTAATATTCATGCTTAGTTACCATGGAAACTCTCATAACAATAAATTAAACAATCTTTTTAGGCGCTATTGTAGTCGTCGAGGAGATTCCAAATATAGATTTTGATGGTTGAAACATTATAAAACAATCGAATTCCACACATTTTACAATATAATTATATAAAATTTCAAACTCGTATATCTCCGTTACTATTGAAGATACAGAAGTGATTTTGTACTCAAGGGAATCAGGTCGACGCTCTCTATTGGCTCATCCGCAAAAATTTAATCCGTGTGTAATATTCATGCTTAGTTACCATGGAAACTCTCATAACAATAAAGTAAACAATCTATTTGTGCATGATTGTAGTCGTCGTGGTGGAGATTTGAAATAAACACTTTGATTGTTGAAACAATGTAATACATCCTTGGAAACATGTTTTACAAAAACATTATATAAAATTTCAAACTCATATATCTCCGTTACTATAGAAGATACAGCAGTGATTTTACACTCAATGTAATCAGGTCGACCTAACCTAACCTAAACTGACCTGACCTAACCTAACCTAACCTAACTTTATTTAACCTAACCTAACCTAACCTAATAACAATAAAATAAAAACAATCTATTTGTGCCGATTGTAGTCGTTGTCGAGGAGATTTCAAATATAGATTTTGATTGTTGAAACATTATAAAACAATCGAATTATACACTTTTTACGATAGAATTATATAAAATTTCAAACTCGCATATCTCCGTTACTGTTGAAGATACAGAAGTGATTTTACACTCAATGGAATTAGGTCTACCTAACCTAACCTAAACTGACCTGACCTAACCTAACCTAACCTAACTTTATTTAACCTAACCTAACCTAACCTAATAACAATAAAATAAAAACAATCTATTTGTGCCGATTGTAGTCGTTCTCGAGGAGATTTGAAATATAGATTTTGATTGTTGAAACATTATAAAACAATCGAATTATACACTTTTTACGATAGAATTATATAAAATTTCAAACTCGCATATCTCCGTTACTTTTGAAGATACAGAAGTGATTTTGCACTCAATGGATTCAATTCGACCTAACCTAACCTAAACTGACCTGACCTAACCTAACCTAACCTAACTTTACTTAACCTAACCTAACCTAACCTAATAACAATAAAATAAAAACAATCTATTTGTGCCGATTGTAGTCGTTCTCGAGGAGATTTGAAATATAGATTTTTATTGTTGAAACATTATAAAACAATCGAATTCCACACATTTTACCATTTAATTATATAAAATTTCAAACTCGTATATCTCCGTTACTATTGAAGATACAGAAGTGATTTTGCACTCAATGGAATCAGGTCGTCGCTCTCTATTGGCTCATGGGGAAAAATGTAATCCATGTGTAATATTCATGCTTAGTTACCATGGAAACTCTCATAACAATAAAGTAAACAATCTATTTGTGCATGATTGTAGTCGTCGTCGTGGAGATTCGAAATAACCACTTTGATTGTTGAAACAATGTAATACATCCTTGGAAACATGTTTTACAAAAACATTATATAAAATTTCAAACTCATATATCTCCGTTACTATAGAAGATACAGCATTGATTTTACACTCAATGTAATCAGGTTGAAGCTCTCTATTGGCTCATCCGCAAAAATTTAATCCATGTGTAATATTCATGCTTAGTTACCATGGAAACTCTCATAACAATAAAGTAAACAATCTATTTGTGCATGATTGTAGTCGTCGTGGTGGAGATTTGAAATAACCACTTTGATTGTTGAAACAATGTAATACATCCTAAGGAATCACGTTGTACAAAAACATTATATAAAATTTCAAACTCGCATATCTCCGTTACTATAGAAGATACAGCAGTGATTTTACACTCAATGTAATCAGGTTGAAGCTCTCTATTCGCTCATCCGCAAAAAAATAATCCATGTGTAATATTCATGCTTAGTTATAATGGAAACTCTCATAACAATAAAGTAAACAATCTATTTGTGCATGATTGTAGTCGTCGTCGTGGAGATTTGAAATAACCACTTTGATTGTTGAAACAATGTAATACATCCTTGGAAACATGTTTTACAAAAACATTATATAAAATTTCAAACTCATATATCTCCGTTACTATAGAAGATACAGCAGTGATTTTACACTCAATGTAATCAGGTCGACCTAACCTAACCTAAACTGACCTGACCTAACCTAACGTAACCTAACTTTATTTAACCTAACCTAACCTAACCTAATAACAATAAAATAAAAACAATCTATTTGTGCCGATTGTAGTCGTTGTCGAGGAGATTTCAAATATAGATTTTGATTGTTGAAACATTATAAAACAATCGAATTATACACTTTTTACGATAGAATTATATAAAATTTCGCATATAGCCGTTACTATTGAAGATACAGAAGTGATTTTGCACTCAATGGAATCAGGTCGACGCTCTCTATTGGCTCATCCGCAAAAATTTAATCCATGTGTAATATTCATGCTTAGTTACCATGGAAACTCTCATAACAATAATGTAAACAATCTATTTGTGCATGATTGTAGTCGTCGTCGTGGAGATTTGAAATAACCACTTTGATTGTTGAAACAATGTAATACATCCTAAGGAATCACGTTGTACAAAAACATTATATAAAATTTCAAACTCGCATATCTCCGTTACTATAGAAGATACAGCAGTGATTTTACACTCAATGTAATCAGGTTGAAGCTCTCTATTGGCTCATACGAAAAAATTTAATCCATGTGTAATATTCATGCTTAGTTACCATGGAAACTCTCATAACAATAAAGTAAACAATCTATTTGTGCATGATTGTAGTCGTCGTCGTGGAGATTCGAAATAACCACTTTGATTGTTGAAACAATGTAATACATCCTTGGAAACATGTTTTACAAAAACATTATATAAAATTTCAAACTCGCATATCTCCGTTACTATAGAAGCTAAAGATGTGATTTTACACTCAATGTATTCAGGTCGACGCTCTCTATTGGCTCATGGGGAAAAATGTAATCCATGTGTAATATTCATGCTTAGTTACCATGGAAACTCTCATAACAATAAATTAAACAATCTTTTTAGGCGCTATTGTAGTCGTCGAGGAGATTCCAAATATAGATTTTGATGGTTGAAACATTATAAAACAATCGAATTCCACACATTTTACAATATAATTATATAAAATTTCAAACTCGTATATCTCCGTTACTATTGAAGATACAGAAGTGATTTTGTACTCAAGGGAATCAGGTCGACGCTCTCTATTGGCTCATCCGCAAAAATTTAATCCGTGTGTAATATTCATGCTTAGTTACCATGGAAACTCTCATAACAATAAAGTAAACAATCTATTTGTGCATGATTGTAGTCGTCGTGGTGGAGATTTGAAATAACCACTTTGATTGTTGAAACAATGTAATACATCCTTGGAAACATGTTTTACAAAAACATTATATAAAATTTCAAACTCATATATCTCCGTTACTATAGAAGATACAGCAGTGATTTTACACTCAATGTAATCAGGTCGACCTAACCTAACCTAAACTGACCTGACCTAACCTAACCTAACCTAACTTTATTTAACCTAACCTAACCTAACCTAATAACAATAAAATAAAAACAATCTATTTGTGCCGATTGTAGTCGTTGTCGAGGAGATTTCAAATATAGATTTTGATTGTTGAAACATTATAAAACAATCGAATTATACACTTTTTACGATAGAATTATATAAAATTTCAAACTCGCATATCTCCGTTACTGTTGAAGATACAGAAGTGATTTTACACTCAATGGAATTAGGTCGACCTAACCTAACCTAAACTGACCTGACCTAACCTAACCTAACCTAACTTTATTTAACCTAACCTAACCTAACCTAATAACAATAAAATAAAAACAATCTATTTGTGCCGATTGTAGTCGTTCTCGAGGAGATTTGAAATATAGATTTTGATTGTTGAAACATTATAAAACAATCGAATTATACACTTTTTACGATAGAATTATATAAAATTTCAAACTCGCATATCTCCGTTACTTTTGAAGATACAGAAGTGATTTTGCACTCAATGGATTCAATTCGACCTAACCTAACCTAAACTGACCTGACCTAACCTAACCTAACCTAACTTTACTTAACCTAACCTAACCTAACCTAATAACAATAAAATAAAAACAATCTATTTGTGCCGATTGTAGTCGTTCTCGAGGAGATTTGAAATATAGATTTTTATTGTTGAAACATTATAAAACAATCGAATTCCACACATTTTACCATTTAATTATATAAAATTTCAAACTCGTATATCTCCGTTACTATTGAAGATACAGAAGTGATTTTGCACTCAATGGAATCAGGTCGTCGCTCTCTATTGGCTCATGGGGAAAAATGTAATCCATGTGTAATATTCATGCTTAGTTACCATGGAAACTCTCATAACAATAAAGTAAACAATCTATTTGTGCATGATTGTAGTCGTCGTCGTGGAGATTCGAAATAACCACTTTGATTGTTGAAACAATGTAATACATCCTTGGAAACATGTTTTACAAAAACATTATATAAAATTTCAAACTCATATATCTCCGTTACTATAGAAGATACAGCATTGATTTTACACTCAATGTAATCAGGTTGAAGCTCTCTATTGGCTCATCCGCAAAAATTTAATCCATGTGTAATATTCATGCTTAGTTACCATGGAAACTCTCATAACAATAAAGTAAACAATCTATTTGTGCATGATTGTAGTCGTCGTGGTGGAGATTTGAAATAACCACTTTGATTGTTGAAACAATGTAATACATCCTAAGGAATCACGTTGTACAAAAACATTATATAAAATTTCAAACTCGCATATCTCCGTTACTATAGAAGATACAGCAGTGATTTTACACTCAATGTAATCAGGTTGAAGCTCTCTATTCGCTCATCCGCAAAAAAATAATCCATGTGTAATATTCATGCTTAGTTATAATGGAAACTCTCATAACAATAAAGTAAACAATCTATTTGTGCATGATTGTAGTCGTCGTCGTGGAGATTTGAAATAACCACTTTGATTGTTGAAACAATGTAATACATCCTTGGAAACATGTTTTACAAAAACATTATATAAAATTTCAAACTCATATATCTCCGTTACTATAGAAGATACAGCAGTGATTTTACACTCAATGTAATCAGGTCGACCTAACCTAACCTAAACTGACCTGACCTAACCTAACGTAACCTAACTTTATTTAACCTAACCTAACCTAACCTAATAACAATAAAATAAAAACAATCTATTTGTGCCGATTGTAGTCGTTGTCGAGGAGATTTCAAATATAGATTTTGATTGTTGAAACATTATAAAACAATCGAATTATACACTTTTTACGATAGAATTATATAAAATTTCGCATATAGCCGTTACTATTGAAGATACAGAAGTGATTTTGCACTCAATGGAATCAGGTCGACGCTCTCTATTGGCTCATCCGCAAAAATTTAATCCATGTGTAATATTCATGCTTAGTTACCATGGAAACTCTCATAACAATAATGTAAACAATCTATTTGTGCATGATTGTAGTCGTCGTCGTGGAGATTTGAAATAACCACTTTGATTGTTGAAACAATGTAATACATCCTAAGGAATCACGTTGTACAAAAACATTATATAAAATTTCAAACTCGCATATCTCCGTTACTATAGAAGATACAGCAGTGATTTTACACTCAATGTAATCAGGTTGAAGCTCTCTATTGGCTCATCCGCAAAAAAATAATCCATGTGTAATATTCATGCTTAGTTATAATGGAAACTCTCATAACAATAAAGTAAACAATCTATTTGTGCATGATTGTAGTCGTCGTCGTGGAGATTTGAAATAACCACTTTGATTGTTGAAACAATGTAATACATCCTTGGAATCATGTTTTACAAAAACATTATATAAAATTTCAAACTCATATATCTCCGTTACTATAGAAGATACAGAAGTGATTTTACACTCAATGGAATTAGGTCGACCTAACCTAACCTAAACTGACCTGACCTAACCTAACCTAACCTAACTTTATTTAACCTAACCTAACCTAACCTAATAACAATAAAATAAAAACAATCTATTTGTGCCGATTGTAGTCGTTCTCGAGGAGATTTGAAATATAGATTTTGATTGTTGAAACATTATAAAACAATCGAATTATACACTTTTTACGATAGAATTATATAAAATTTCAAACTCGCATATCTCCGTTACTTTTGAAGATACAGAAGTGATTTTACACTCAATGGATTCAATTCGACCTAACCTAACCTAAACTGACCTGACCTAACCTAACCTTACCTAACCTAACTTTACTTAACCTAACCTAACCTAACCTAATAACAATAAAATAAAAACAATCTATTTGTGCCGATTGTAGTCGTTCTCGAGGAGATTTGAAATATAGATTTTGATTGTTGAAACATTATAAAACAATCGAATTCCACACATTTTACCATTTAATTATATAAAATTTCAAACTCGTATATCTCCGTTACTATTGAAGATACAGAAGTGATTTTGCACTCAATGGAATCAGATCGACGCTCTCTATTGGCTCATGGGGAAAAATGTAATCCATGTGTAATATTCATGCTTAGTTACCATGGAAACTCTCATAACAATAAATTAAACAATCTTTTCAGGCGCTATTGTAGTCGTCGAGGAGATTCCAAATATAGATTTTGATGGTTGAAACATTATAAAACAATCGAATTCAACACATTTTACAATATAATTATATAAAATTTCAAACTCGTATATCTCCGTTACTATTGAAGATACAGAAGTGATTTTGTACTCAAGGGAATCAGGTCGACGCTCTCTATTGGCTCATCCGCAAAAATTTAATCCGTGTGTAATATTCATGCTTAGTTACCATGGAAACTCTCATAACAATAAAGTAAACAATCTATTTGTGCATGATTGTAGTCGTCGTGGTGGAGATTTGAAATAACCACTTTGATTGTTGAAACAATGTAATACATCCTAAGGAATCACGTTGTACAAAAACATTATATAAAATTTCAAACTCGCATATCTCCGTTACTATAGAAGATACAGCAGTGATTTTACACTCAATGTAATCAGGTTGAAGCTCTCTATTCGCTCATCCGCAAAAAAATAATCCATGTGTAATATTCATGCTTAGTTATAATGGAAACTCTCATAACAATAAAGTAAACAATCTATTTGTGCATGATTGTAGTCGTCGTCGTGGAGATTTGAAATAACCACTTTGATTGTTGAAACAATGTAATACATCCTTGGAAACATGTTTTACAAAAACATTATATAAAATTTCAAACTCATATATCTCCGTTACTATAGAAGATACAGCAGTGATTTTACACTCAATGTAATCAGGTCGACCTAACCTAACCTAAACTGACCTGACCTAACCTAACCTAACCTAACTTTATTTAACCTAACCTAACCTAACCTAATAACAATAAAATAAAAACAATCTATTTGTGCCTAATTGTAGTCGTTGTCGAGGAGATTTCAAATATAGATTTTGATTGTTGAAACATTATAAAACAATCGAATTATAAACTTTTTACGATAGAATTATATAAAATTTCAAACTCGCATATCTCCGTTACTGTTGAAGATGCAGAAGTGATTTTACACTCAATGGAATTAGGTCGACCTAACCTAACCTAAACTGACCTGACCTAACCTAACCTAACCTAACTTTATTTAACCTAACCTAACCTAACCTAATAACAATAAAATAAAAACAATCTATTTGTGCCGATTGTAGTCGTTCTCGAGGAGATTTGAAATATAGATTTTGATTGTTGAAACATTATAAAACAATCGAATTATACACTTTTTACGATAGAATTATATAAAATTTCAAACTCGCATATCTCCGTTACTTTTGAAGATACAGAAGTGATTTTGCACTCAATGGATTCAATTCGACCTAACCTAACCTAAACTGACCTGACCTAACCTAACCTAACCTAACTTTACTTAACCTAACCTAACCTAACCTAATAACAATAAAATAAAAACAATCTATTTGTGCCGATTGTAGTCGTTCTCGAGGAGATTTGAAATATAGATTTTGATTGTTGAAACATTATAAAACAATCGAATTCCACACATTTTACCATTTAATTATATAAAATTTCAAACTCGTATATCTCCGTTACTATTGAAGATACAGAAGTGATTTTGCACTCAATGGAATCAGGTCGTCGCTCTCTATTGGCTCATGGGGAAAAATGTAATCCATGTGTAATATTCATGCTTAGTTACCATGGAAACTCTCATAACAATAAATTAAACAATCTTTTTAGGCGCTATTGTAGTCGTCGAGGAGATTCCAAATATAGATTTTGATTTTTGAAACATTATAAAACAATCGAATTATACACTTTTTACGATAGCATTATATAAAATTTCAAACTCGCATATCTCCGTTACTGTTGAAGATACAGAAGTGATTTTACACTCAATGGAATTAGGTCGACCTAACCTAACCTAAACTGACCTGACCTAACCTAACCTAACCTAACTTTATTTAACCTAACCTAACCTAACCTAATAACAATAAAATAAAAACAATCTATTTGTGCCGATTGTAGTCGTTCTCGAGGAGATTTGAAATATAGATTTTGATTGTTGAAACATTATAAAACAATCGAATTCCACACATTTTACCATTTAATTATATAAAATTTCAAACTCGTATATCTCCGATACTATTGAAGATACAGAAGTGATTTTGCACTCAATGGAATTAGGTCGACCTAACCTAACCTAAACTGACCTGACCTAACCTAACCTAACCTAACTTTACTTAACCTAACCTAACTTAACCTAATAACAATAAAATAAAAACAATCTATTTGTGCCGATTGTAGTCGTTCTCGAGGAGATTTGAAATATAGATTTTGATTGTTGAAACATTATAAAACAATCGAATTCCACACATTTTACCATTTAATTATATAAAACTTCAAACTCGTATATCTCCGTTACTATTGAAGATACAGAAGTGATTTTGCACTCAATGGAATTAGGTCGACCTAACCTAACCTAAACTGACCTGACCTAACCTAACTTTACTTAACCTAATCTAACCTAACCTAATAACAATAAAATAAAGACAATTTATTTGTGTCGATTGTAGTCGTTCTCGAGGAGATTTGAAATATAGATTTTGATGGTTGAAACATTATAAAACAATCGAATTCCACACATTTTACAATATAATTATATAAAATTTCAAACTCGTATATCTCCGTTACTATTGAAGATACAGAAGTGATTTTGTACTCAAGGGAATCAGGTCGACGCTCTCTATTGGCTCATCCGCAAAAATTTAATCCATGTGTAATATTCATGCTTAGTTACCATGGAAACTCTCATAACAATAATGTAAACAATCTATTTGTGCATGATTGTAGTCATCGTCGTGGAGATTTGAAATAACCACTTTGATTGATGAAACAATGTAATACATCCTTGGAAACATGTTTTACAAAAACATTATATAAAAATTCAAACTCATATATCTCCGTTACTATAGAAGATACAGCAGTGATTTTACACTCAATGTAATCAGGTCGAAGCTCTCTATTGGCTCATCCGCAAAAAAATAATCCATGTGTAATATTCAAGCTTAGTTATAATGGAAACTCTCAAAACAATAAAGTAAACAATCTATTTGTGCATGATTGTAGTCGTAGTCGTGGAGATTTGAATTAACCACTTTGATTGTTGAAACAATGTAATACATCCTTGGAAACATGTTTTACAAAAACATTATATAAAATTTCAAACTCGCATATCTCCGTTACTATAGAAGCTAAAGATGTGATTTTACACTCAATGTATTCAGGTCGAAGCTCTCTAGTCGCTCATTCTGAAAAATGTAATCCATGTGTAATATTCATGCTTGGTTACCATGGAAACTCTCATAACAATAAATTAAACAATCTATTTAGACGCTATTGTAGTCGTTGTTGAGGAGATTTGAAATATAGATTTTGATTGTTGAAACATTATAAAACAATCGAATTATACACTTTTTACGATAGAATTATATAAAATTTCAAACTCGCATATCTCCGTTACTTTTGAAGATACAGAAGTGATTTTACACTCAATGTAATCAGGTTGAAGCTCTCTATTGGCTCATCCGCAAAAATTTAATCCATGTGTAATATTCATGCTTAGTTACCATGGAAACTCTCATAACAATAAAGTAAACAATCTATTTGTGCATGATTGTAGTCGTCGTGGTGGAGATTTGAAATAACCACTTTGATTGTTGAAACAATGTAATACATCCTAAGGAATCACGTTGTACAAAAACATTATATAAAATTTCAAACTCGCATATCTCCGTTACTATAGAAGATACAGCAGTGATTTTACACTCAATGTAATCAGGTTGAAGCTCTCTATTCGCTCATCCGCAAAAAAATAATCCATGTGTAATATTCATGCTTAGTTATAATGGAAACTCTCATAACAATAAAGTAAACAATCTATTTGTGCATGATTGTAGTCGTCGTCGTGGAGATTTGAAATAACCACTTTGATTGTTGAAACAATGTAATACATCCTTGGAAACATGTTTTACAAAAACATTATATAAAATTTCAAACTCATATATCTCCGTTACTATAGAAGATACAGCAGTGATTTTACACTCAATGTAATCAGGTCGACCTAACCTAACCTAAACTGACCTGACCTAACCTAACGTAACCTAACTTTATTTAACCTAACCTAACCTAACCTAATAACAATAAAATAAAAACAATCTATTTGTGCCGATTGTAGTCGTTGTCGAGGAGATTTCAAATATAGATTTTGATTGTTGAAACATTATAAAACAATCGAATTATACACTTTTTACGATAGAATTATATAAAATTTCGCATATAGCCGTTACTATTGAAGATACAGAAGTGATTTTGCACTCAATGGAATCAGGTCGACGCTCTCTATTGGCTCATCCGCAAAAATTTAATCCATGTGTAATATTCATGCTTAGTTACCATGGAAACTCTCATAACAATAATGTAAACAATCTATTTGTGCATGATTGTAGTCGTCGTCGTGGAGATTTGAAATAACCACTTTGATTGTTGAAACAATGTAATACATCCTAAGGAATCACGTTGTACAAAAACATTATATAAAATTTCAAACTCGCATATCTCCGTTACTATAGAAGATACAGCAGTGATTTTACACTCAATGTAATCAGGTTGAAGCTCTCTATTGCCTCATCCGCAAAAAAATAATCCATGTGTAATATTCATGCTTAGTTATAATGGAAACTCTCATAACAATAAAGTAAACAATCTATTTGTGCATGATTGTAGTCGTCGTCGTGGAGATTTGAAATAACCACTTTGATTGTTGAAACAATGTAATACATCCTTGGAATCATGTTTTACAAAAACATTATATAAAATTTCAAACTCATATATCTCCGTTACTATAGAAGATACAGAAGTGATTTTACACTCAATGGAATTAGGTCGACCTAACCTAACCTAAACTGACCTGACCTAACCTAACCTAACCTAACTTTATTTAACCTAACCTAACCTAACCTAATAACAATAAAATAAAAACAATCTATTTGTGCCGATTGTAGTCGTTCTCGAGGAGATTTGAAATATAGATTTTGATTGTTGAAACATTATAAAACAATCGAATTATACACTTTTTACGATAGAATTATATAAAATTTCAAACTCGCATATCTCCGTTACTTTTGAAGATACAGAAGTGATTTTGCACTCAATGGATTCAATTCGACCTAACCTAACCTAAACTGACCTGACCTAACCTAACCTAACCTAACTTTACTTAACCTAACCTAACCTAACGTAATAACAATAAAATAAAAACAATCTATTTGTGCCGATTGTAGTCGTTCTCGAGGAGATTTGAAATATAGATTTTGATTGTTGAAACATTATAAAACAATCGAATTCCACACATTTTACCATTTAATTATATAAAACTTCAAACTCGTATATCTCCGTTACTATTGAAGATACAGAAGTGATTTTGCACTCAAGGGAATCAGGTCGACGCTCTCTATTGGCTCATGGGGAAAAATGTAATCCATGTGTAATATTCATGCTTAGTTACCATGGAAACTCTCATAACAATAAATTAAACAATCTTTTTAGGCGCTATTGTAGTCGTCGAGGAGATTCCAAATATAGATTTTGATTTTTGAAACATTATAAAACAATCGAATTCCACACATTTTACAATATAATTATATAAAATTTCAAACTCGTATATCTCCGTTACTATTGAAGATACAGAAGTGATTTTGCACTCAATGGAATTAGGTCGACCTAACCTAACCTAAACTGACCTGACCTAACCTAACCTAACCTAACTTTACTTAACCTAATCTAACCTAACCTAATAACAATAAAATAAAGACAATTTATTTGTGTCGATTGTAGTCGTTCTCGAGGAGATTTGAAATATAGATTTTGATGGTTGAAACATTATAAAACAATCGAATTCCACACATTTTACAATATAATTATATAAAATTTCAAACTCGTATATCTCCGTTACTATTGAAGATACAGAAGTGATTTTGTACTCAAGGGAATCAGGTCGACGCTCTCTATTGGCTCATCCGCAAAAATTTAATCCATGTGTAATATTCATGCTTAGTTACCATGGAAACTCTCATAACAATAATGTAAACAATCTATTTGTGCATGATTGTAGTCATCGTCGTGGAGATTTGAAATAACCACTTTGATTGATGAAACAATGTAATACATCCTTGGAAACATGTTTTACAAAAACATTATATAAAAATTCAAACTCATATATCTCCGTTACTATAGAAGATACAGCAGTGATTTTACACTCAATGTAATCAGGTCGAAGCTCTCTATTGGCTCATCCGCAAAAAAATAATCCATGTGTAATATTCAAGCTTAGTTATAATGGAAACTCTCAAAACAATAAAGTAAACAATCTATTTGTGCATGATTGTAGTCGTAGTCGTGGAGATTTGAATTAACCACTTTGATTGTTGAAACAATGTAATACATCCTTGGAAACATGTTTTACAAAAACATTATATAAAATTTCAAACTCGCATATCTCCGTTACTATAGAAGCTAAAGATGTGATTTTACACTCAATGTATTCAGGTCGAAGCTCTCTAGTCGCTCATTCTGAAAAATGTAATCCATGTGTAATATTCATGCTTGGTTACCATGGAAACTCTCATAACAATAAATTAAACAATCTATTTAGACGCTATTGTAGTCGTTGTTGAGGAGATTTGAAATATAGATTTTGATTGTTGAAACATTATAAAACAATCGAATTATACACTTTTTACGATAGAATTATATAAAATTTCAAACTCGCATATCTCCGTTACTTTTGAAGATACAGAAGTGATTTTACACTCAATGGAAATAGGTCGACATAACCTAACCTAAACTGACCTGACCTAACCTAACCTAACTTTACTTTACTTAACCTAACCTAAACTAACCTAATAACAATAAAATAAAAACAATCTATTTGTGTCGATTGTAGTTGTTCTCGAGGAGATTTGAAATATAGATTTTGATGGTTGAAACATTATAAAACAATCGAATTCCACACATTTTACAATATAATTATATAAAATTTCAAGCTCGTATATCTCCGTTACTATTGAAGATACAGAAGTGATTTTGTACTCAAGGGAATCAGATCGACGCTCTCTATTGGCTCATCCGCAAAAATTTAATCCATGTGTAATATTCATGCTTAGTTACCATGGAAACTCTCATAACAATAAAGTAAACAATCTATTTGTGCTTGATTGTAGTCGTCGTGGTGGAGATTTGAAATAACCACTTTGATTGTTGAAACAATGTAATACATCCTTGGAAACATGTTTTACAAAAACATTATATAAAATTTCAAACTCGCATATCTCCGTTACTATAGAAGCTAAAGATGTGATTTTACACTCAATGTATTCAAGTCGAAGCTCTCTAGTCGCTCATTCAAAAAAATGTAATCCATGTGTAATATTCATGCTTAGTTACCATGGAAACTCTCATAACAATAAAGTAAACAATCAATTTGTGCATGATTGTAGTCGTCGTCTTGGAGATTTGAAATAACCACTTTGATTGTTGAAACAATGTAATACATCCTTGGAAACATGTTTTACAATAACATTATATAAAATTTCAAACTCATATATCTCCGTTACTATAGAAGATACAGCTGTGATTTTACACTCAATGTAATCAAGTCGAAGCTCTCTATTGGCTCATACGAAAAAATTTAATCCATGTGTAATATTCATGCTTAGTTACCATGGAAACTCTCATAACAATAAAGTAAACAATCTATTTGTGCATGATTGTAGTCGTCGTCGTGGAGATTCGAAATAACCACTTTGATTGTTGAAACAATGTAATACATCCTTGGAAACATGTTTTACAAAAACATTATATAAAATTTCAAACTCATATATCTCCGTTACTATAGAAGATACAGCATTGATTTTACACTCAATGTAATCAGGTTGAAGCTCTCTATTAGCTCATACGAAAAAATTTAATCCATGTGTAATATTCATGCTTAGTTACCATGGAAACTCTCATAACAATAAAGTAAACAATCTATTTGTGCATGATTGTAGTCGTCGTCGTGGAGATTCGAAATAACCACTTTGATTGTTGAAACAATGTAATACATCCTTGGAAACATGTTTTACAAAAACATTATATAAAATTTCAAACTCGCATATCTCCGTTACTATAGAAGCTAAAGATGTGATTTTACACTCAATGTATTCAGGTCGACGCTCTCTATTGGCTCATGGGGAAAAATGTAATCCATGTGTAATATTCATTCTTAGTTACCATGGAAACTCTCATAACTTTAAATTAAACAATCTATTTAGACGCTATTGTAGTCGTTGTCGAGGAGATTTCAAATATAGATTTTGATTGTTGAAACATTATAAAACAATCGAATTATACACATTTTACGATAGAATTATATAAAATTTCAAACTCGCATATCTCCGTTACTGTTGAAGATACAGAAGTGATTTTACACTCAATGGAATTAGGTCAACCTAACCTAATCTAAACTGACCTGACCTAACCTAACCTAATTTAACTTTACTTAACCTAACCTAACCTAACCTAATAATAAAATAAAAACAATCTATTTGTGCCGATTTTAGTCGTTCTCGAGGAGATTTGAAATATAGATTTTGATTGTTGAAACATTATAAAACAATCGAATTCCACACATTTTACCATTTAATTATATAAAATTTCAAACTCGTATATCTCCGTTACTATTGAAGATACAGAAGTGATTTTGCACTCAAGGGAATCAGGTCGACGCTCTCTATTGGCTCATGGGGAAAAATGTAATCCATGTGTAATATTCATGCTTAGTTACCATGGAAACTCTCATAACAATAAATTAAACAATCTTTTTAGGCGCTATTGTAGTCGTCGAGGAGATTCCAAATATAGATTTTGATTTTTGAAACATTATAAAACAATCGAATTATACACTTTATACGATAGAATTATATAAAATTTCAAACTCGCATATCTGCGTTACTGTTGAAGATACAGAAGTGATTTTGCACTCAATGGATTCAATTCGACCTAACCTAACCTAAACTGACCTGACCTAACCTAACCTAACCTAACTTTACTTAACCTAATCTAACCTAACCTAATAACAATAAAATAAAAACAATTTATTTGTGTCGATTGTAGTCGTTCTCGAGGAGATTTGAAATATAGATTTTGATGGTTGAAACATTATAAAACAATCGAATTCCACACATTTTACAATATAATTATATAAAATTTCAAACTCGTATATCTCCGTTACTATTGAAGATACAGAAGTGATTTTGTACTCAAGGGAATCAGGTCGACGCTCTCTATTGGCTCATCCGCAAAAATTTAATCCATGTGTAATATTCATGCTTAGTTACCATGGAAACTCTCATAACAATAAAGTAAACAATCTATTTGTGCATGATTGTAGTCGTCGTGGTGGAGATTTGAAATAACCACTTTGATTGTTATAACAATGTAATACATCCTAAGGATTCACGTTGTACAAAAACATTATATAAAATTTCAAACTCGCATATCTTCGTTACTATAGAAGATACAGCAGTGATTTTACACTCAATGTAATCAGGTTGAAGCTCTCTATTGGCTCATCCGCAAAAATTTAATCCATGTGTAATATTCATGCTTAGTTACCATGGAAACTCTCATAACAATAATGTAAACAATCTATTTGTGCATGATTGTAGTCATCGTCGTGGAGATTTGAAATAACCACTTTGATTGTTGAAACAATGTAATACATCCTTGGAAACATGTTTTACAAAAACATTATATAAAAATTCAAACTCATATATCTCCGTTACTATAGAAGATACAGCAGTGATTTTACACTCAATGTAATCAGGTCGAAGCTCTCTATTGGCTCATCCGCAAAAAAATAATCCATGTGTAATATTCATGCTTAGTTATAATGGAAACTCTCAAAACAATAAAGTAAACAATCTATTTGTGCATGATTGTAGTCGTACTCGTGGAGATTTGAAATAACCACTTTGATTGTTGAAACAATGTAATACATCCTTGGAAACATGTTTTACAAAAACATTATATAAAATTTCAAACTCGCATATCTCCGTTACTATAGAAGCTAAAGATGTGATTTTACACTCAATGTATTCAGGTCGAAGCTCTCTAGTCGCTCATTCTGAAAAATGTAATCCATGTGTAATATTCATGCTTAGTTACCATGGAAACTCTCATAACAATAAATTAAACAATCTATTTAGACGCTATTGTAGTCGTTGTTGAGGAGATTTCAAATATAGATTTTGATTGTTGAAACATTATAAAACAATCGAATTATACACTTTTTACGATAGAATTATATAAAATTTCAAACTCGCATATCTCCGTTACTTTTGAAGATACAGAAGTGATTTTACACTCAATGGAAATAGGTCGACATAACCTAACCTAAACTGACCTGACCTAACCTAACCTAACTTTACTTTACTTAACCTAACCTAACCTAACCTAATAACAATAAAATAAAAACAATCTATTTGTGTCGATTGTAGTCGTTCTCGAGGGGATTTGAAATATAGATTTTGATGGTTGAAACATTATAAAACAATCGAATTCCACACATTTTACAATATAATTATATAAAATTTCAAGCTCGTATATCTCCGTTACTATTGAAGATACAGAAGTGATTTTGTACTCAAGGGAATCAGGTCGACGCTCTCTATTGGCTCATCCGCAAAAATTTAATCCATGTGTAATATTCATGCTTAGTTACCATGGAAACTCTCATAACAATAAAGTAAACAATCTATTTGTGCTTGATTGTAGTCGTCGTGGTGGAGATTTGAAATAACCACTTTGATTGTTGAAACAATGTAATACATCCTTGGAAACATGTTTTACAAAAACATTATATAAAATTTCAAACTCGCATATCTCCTTTACTATAGAAGCTAAAGATGTGATTTTACACTCAATGTATTCAAGTCGAAGCTCTCTAGTAGCTCATTCAAAAAAATGTAATCCATGTGTAATATTCATGCTTAGTTACCATGGAAACTCTCATAACAATAAAGTAAACAATCAATTTGTGCATGATTGTAGTCGTCGTCTTGGAGAATTGAAATAACCACTTTGATTGTTGAAACAATGTAATACATCCTTGGAAACATGTTTTACAATAACATTATATAAAATTTCAAACTCATATATCTCCGTTACTATAGAAGATACAGCTGTGATTTTACACTCAATGTAATCAGGTCGAAGCTCTCTATTTGCTCATACCAAAAAATTTAATCCATGTGTAATATTCATGCTTAGTTACCATGGAAACTCTCAAAACAATAAAGTAAACAATCTATTTGTGCATGATTGTAGTCGTCGTCGTGGAGATTTGAAATAACCACTTTGATTGTTGAAACAATGTAATACATCCTTGGAAACATGTTTTACAAAAACATTATATAAAATTTCAAACTCATATATCTCCGTCACTATAGAAGATACAGCATTGATTTTACACTCAATGTAATCAGGTTGAAGCTCTCTATTTGCTCATACCAAAAAATTTAATCCATGTGTAATATTCATGCTTAGTTACCATGGAAACTCTCATAACAATAAAGTAAACAATCTATTTGTGCATGATTGTAGTCGTCGTCGTGGAGATTTGAAATAACCACTTTGATTGTTGAAACAATGTAATACATCCTTGGAAACATGTTTTACAAAAACATTATATAAAATTTCAAACTCATGCTTAGTTACCATGGAAACTCTCATAACAATAAAGTAAACAATCTATTTGTGCATGATTGTAGTCGTCGTCGTGGAGATTCGAAATAACCACTTTGATTGTTGAAACAATGTAATACATCCTTGGAAACATGTTTTACAAAAACATTATATAAAATTTCAAACTCGCATATCTCCGTTACTATAGAAGCTAAAGATGTGATTTTACACTCAATGTATTCAGGTCGACGCTCTCTATTGGCTCATGGGGAAAAATGTAATCCATGTGTAATATTCATTCTTAGTTACCATGGAAACTCTCATAACTTTAAATTAAACAATCTATTTAGACGCTATTGTAGTCGTTGTCGAGGAGATTTCAAATATAGATTTTGATTGTTGAAACATTATAAAACAATCGAATTATACACATTTTACGATAGAATTATATAAAATTTCAAACTCGCATATCTCCGTTACTGTTGAAGATACAGAAGTGATTTTACACTCAATGGAATTAGGTCAACCTAACCTAATCTAAACTGACCTGACCTAGCCTAACCTAATTTAACTTTACTTAACCTAACCTAACCTAACCTAATATAAAATAAAAACAATCTATTTGTGCCGATTTTAGTCGTTCTCGAGGAGATTTGAAATATAGATTTTGATTGTTGAAACATTATAAAACAATCGAATTCCACACATTTTACCATTTAATTATATAAAATTTCAAACTCGTATATCTCCGTTACTATTGAAGATACAGAAGTGATTTTGCACTCAAGGGAATCAGGTCGACGCTCTCTATTGGCTCATGGGGAAAAATGTAATCCATGTGTAATATTCATGCTTAGTTACCATGGAAACTCTCATAACAATAAATTAAACAATCTTTTTAGGCGCTATTGTAGTCGTCGAGGAGATTCCAAATATAGATTTTGATTTTTGAAACATTATAAAACAATCGAATTATACACTTTATACGATAGAATTATATAAAATTTCAAACTCGCATATCTCCGTTACTGTTGAAGATACAGAAGTGATTTTGCACTCAATGGATTCAATTCGACCTAACCTAACCTAAACTGACCTGACCTAACCTAACCTAACCTAACTTTACTTAACCTAATCTAACCTAACCTAATAACAATAAAATAAAAACAATTTATTTGTGTCGATTGTAGTCGTTCTCGAGGAGATTTGAAATATAGATTTTGATGGTTGAAACATTATAAAACAATCGAATTCCACACATTTTACAATATAATTATATAAAATTTCAAACTCGTATATCTCCGTTACTATTGAAGATACAGAAGTGATTTTGTACTCAAGGGAATCAGGTCGACGCTCTCTATTGGCTCATCCGCAAAAATTTAATCCATGTGTAATATTCATGCTTAGTTACCATGGAAACTCTCATAACAATAAAGTAAACAATCTATTTGTGCATGATTGTAGTCGTCGTGGTGGAGATTTGAAATAACCACTTTGATTGTTATAACAATGTAATACATCCTAAGGATTCACGTTGTACAAAAACATTATATAAAATTTCAAACTCGCATATCTTCGTTACTATAGAAGATACAGCAGTGATTTTACACTCAATGTAATCAGGTTGAAGCTCTCTATTGGCTCATCCGCAAAAATTTAATCCATGTGTAATATTCATGCTTAGTTACCATGGAAACTCTCATAACAATAATGTAAACAATCTATTTGTGCATGATTGTAGTCATCGTCGTGGAGATTTGAAATAACCACTTTGATTGTTGAAACAATGTAATACATCCTTGGAAACATGTTTTACAAAAACATTATATAAAAATTCAAACTCATATATCTCCGTTACTATAGAAGATACAGCAGTGATTTTACACTCAATGTAATCAGGTCGAAGCTCTCTATTGGCTCATCCGCAAAAAAATAATCCATGTGTAATATTCATGCTTAGTTATAATGGAAACTCTCAAAACAATAAAGTAAACAATCTATTTGTGCATGAATGTAGTCGTAGTCGTGGAGATTTGAAATAACCACTTTGATTGTTGAAACAATGTAATACATCCTTGGAAACATGTTTTACAAAAACATTATATAAAATTTCAAACTCGCATATCTCCGTTACTATAGAAGCTAAAGATGTGATTTTACACTCAATGTATTCAGGTCGAAGCTCTCTAGTCGCTCATTCTGAAAAATGTAATCCATGTGTAATATTCATGCTTAGTTACCATGGAAACTCTCATAACAATAAATTAAACAATCTATTTAGACGCTATTGTAGTCGTTGTTGAGGAGATTTCAAATATAGATTTTGATTGTTGAAACATTATAAAACAATCGAATTATACACTTTTTACGATAGAATTATATAAAATTTCAAACTCGCATATCTCCGTTACTTTTGAAGATACAGAAGTGATTTTACACTCAATGGAAATAGGTCGACATAACCTAACCTAAACTGACCTGACCTAACCTAACCTAACTTTACTTTACTTAACCTAACCTAACCTAACCTAATAACAATAAAATAAAAACAATCTATTTGTGTCGATTGTAGTCGTTCTCGAGGGGATTTGAAATATAGATTTTGATGGTTGAAACATTATAAAACAATCGAATTCCACACATTTTACAATATAATTATATAAAATTTCAAGCTCGTATATCTCCGTTACTATTGAAGATACAGAAGTGATTTTGTACTCAAGGGAATCAGGTCGACGCTCTCTATTGGCTCATCCGCAAAAATTTAATCCATGTGTAATATTCATGCTTAGTTACCATGGAAACTCTCATAACAATAAAGTAAACAATCTATTTGTGCTTGATTGTAGTCGTCGTGGTGGAGATTTGAAATAACCACTTTGATTGTTGAAACAATGTAATACATCCTTGGAAACATGTTTTACAAAAACATTATATAAAATTTCAAACTCGCATATCTCCTTTACTATAGAAGCTAAAGATGTGATTTTACACTCAATGTATTCAAGTCGAAGCTCTCTAGTAGCTCATTCAAAAAAATGTAATCCATGTGTAATATTCATGCTTAGTTACCATGGAAACTCTCATAACAATAAAGTAAACAATCAATTTGTGCATGATTGTAGTCGTCGTCTTGGAGAATTGAAATAACCACTTTGATTGTTGAAACAATGTAATACATCCTTGGAAACATGTTTTACAATAACATTATATAAAATTTCAAACTCATATATCTCCGTTACTATAGAAGATACAGCTGTGATTTTACACTCAATGTAATCAGGTCGAAGCTCTCTATTTGCTCATACCAAAAAATTTAATCCATGTGTAATATTCATGCTTAGTTACCATGGAAACTCTCAAAACAATAAAGTAAACAATCTATTTGTGCATGATTGTAGTCGTCGTCGTGGAGATTTGAAATAACCACTTTGATTGTTGAAACAATGTAATACATCCTTGGAAACATGTTTTACAAAAACATTATATAAAATTTCAAACTCATATATCTCCGACACTATAGAAGATACAGCATTGATTTTACACTCAATGTAATCAGGTTGAAGCTCTCTATTTGCTCATACCAAAAAATTTAATCCATGTGTAATATTCATGCTTAGTTACCATGGAAACTCTCATAACAATAAAGTAAACAATCTATTTGTGCATGATTGTAGTCGTCGTCGTGGAGATTTGAAATAACCACTTTGATTGTTGAAACAATGTAATACATCCTTGGAAACATGTTTTACAAAAACATTATATAAAATTTCAAACTCATATATCTCCGTTACTATAGAAGATACAGTTGTGATTTTACACTCAATGTAATCAGGTCGAAGCTCTCTATTGGCTCATACGAAAAAATTTAATCCATGTGTAATATTCATGCTTAGTTATAATGGAAACTCTCATAACAATAAAGTAAACAATCTATTTGTGCATGATTGTAGTCGTCGTCGTGGAGATTTGAAATAACCACTTTGATTGTTGAAACAATGTAATACATCCTTGGAAACATGTTTTACAAAAACATTATATAAAATTTCAAACTCATATATCTGCGTTACTATAGAAGATACAGCAGTGATTTTACAACCAATGTAATCAGGTCGAAGCTCTCTATTGGCTCATCCGCAAAAAAATAATCCATGTCTAATATTCATGCTTAGTTATAATGGAAACTCCCATAACAATAAAGTGAACAATCTATTTGTGCATGATTGTAGTCGTAGTCGTGGAGATTTGAATTAACCACTTTGATTGTTGAAACAATGTAATACATCCTTGGAAACATGTTTTACAAAAACATTATATAAAATTTCAAACTCGCATATCTCCGTTACTATAGAAGCTAAAGATGTGATTTTACACTCAATGTATTCAGGTCGACGCTCTCTATTGGCTCATGGGGAAAAATGTAATCCATGTGTAATATTCATGCTTAGTTACCATGGAAACTCTCATAACAATAAATTAAACAATCTATTTAGACGCTATTGTAGTCGTTGTCGAGGAGATTTCAAATATAGATTTTGATTGTTGAAACATTATAAAACAATCGAATTATACACATTTTACGATAGAATTATATAAAATTTCAAACTCGCATATCTCCGTTACTGTTGAAGATACAGAAGTGATTTTACACTCAATGGAATTAGGTCGACCTAACCTAACCTAAACTGACCTGACCTAACCTAACCTAACCTAACTTTACTTAACCTAACCTAACCTAACCTAATAACAATAAAATAAAAACAATCTATTTGTGCCGATTGTAGTCGTTCTCGAGGAGATTTGAAATATAGATTTTGATTGTTGAAACATTATAAAACAATCGAATTCCACACATTTTACCATTTAATTATATAAAATTTCAAACTCGTATATCTCCGTTACTATTGAAGATACAGAAGTGATTTTGCACTCAAGGGAATCAGGTCGACGCTCTCTATTGGCTCATGGGGAAAAATGTAATCCATGTGTAATATTCATGCTTAGTTACCATGGAAACTCTCATAACAATAAATTAAACAATCTTTTTAGGCGCTATTGTAGCCGTCGAGGAGATTCCAAATATAGATTTTGATTTTTGAAACATTATAAAACAATCGAATTATACACTTTTTACGATAGAATTATATAAAATTTCAAACTCGCATATCTCCGTTACTGTTGAAGATACAGAAGTGATTTTGCACTCAATGGATTCAATTCGACCTAACCTAACCTAAACTGACCTGACCTAACCTAACCTAACCTAACTTTACTTAACCTAATCTAACCTAACCTAATAACAATAAAATAAAAACAATTTATTTGTGTCGATTGTAGTCGTTCTCGAGGAGATTTGAAATATAGATTTTGATGGTTGAAACATTATAAAACAATCGAATTCCACACATTTTACAATATAATTATATAAAATTTCAAACTCGTATATCTCCGTTACTATTGAAGATACAGAAGTGATTTTGTACTCAACGGAATCAGGTCGACGCTCTCTATTGGCTCATCCGCAAAAATTTAATCCATGTGTAATATTCATGCTTAGTTACCATGGAAACTCTCATAACAATAAAGTAAACAATCTATTTGTGCATGATTGTAGTCGTCGTGGTGGAGATTTGAAATAACCACTTTGATTGTTATAACAATGTAATACATCCTAAGGATTCACGTTGTACAAAAACATTATATAAAATTTCAAACTCGCATATCTCCGTTACTATAGAAGATACAGCAGTGATTTTACACTCAATGTAATCAGGTTGAAGCTCTCTATTGGCTCATCCGCAAAAATTTAATCCATGTGTAATATTCATGCTTAGTTACCATGGAAACTCTCATAACAATAATGTAAACAATCTATTTGTGCATGATTGTAGTCATCGTCGTGGAGATTTGAAATAACCACTTTGATTGTTGAAACAATGTAATACATCCTTGGAAACATGTTTTACAAAAACATTATATAAAAATTCAAACTCATATATCTCCGTTACTATAGAAGATACAGCAGTGATTTTACACTCAATGTAATCAGGTCGAAGCTCTCTATTGGCTCATCCGCAAAAAAATAATCCATGTGTAATATTCATGCTTAGTTATAATGGAAACTCTCAAAACAATAAAGTAAACAATCTATTTGTGCATGATTGTAGTCGTAGTCGTGGAGATTTGAATTAACCACTTTGATTGTTGAAACAATGTAATACATCCTTGGAAACATGTTTTACAAAAACATTATATAAAATTTCAAACTCGCATATCTCCGTTACTATAGAAGCTAAAGATGTGATTTTACACTCAATGTATTCAGGTCGAAGCTCTCTAGTCGCTCATTCTGAAAAATGTAATCCATGTGTAATATTCATGCTTAGTTACCATGGAAACTCTCATAACAATAAATTAAACAATCTATTTAGACGCTATTGTAGTCGTTGTTGAGGAGATTTCAAATATAGATTTTGATTGTTGAAACATTATAAAACAATCGAATTATACACTTTTTACGATAGAATTATATAAAATTTCAAACTCGCATATCTCCGTTACTTTTGAAGATACAGAAGTGATTTTACACTCAATGGAAATAGGTCGACATAACCTAACCTAAACTGACCTGACCTAACCTAACCTAACTTTACTTTACTTAACCTAACCTAACCTAACCTAATAACAATAAAATAAAAACAATCTATTTGTGTCGATTGTAGTCGTTCTCGAGGAGATTTGAAATATAGATTTTGATGGTTGAAACATTATAAAACAATCGAATTCCACACATTTTACAATATAATTATATAAAATTTCAAGCTCGTATATCTCCGTTACTATTGAAGATACAGAAGTGATTTTGTACTCAAGGGAATCAGGTCGACGCTCTCTATTGGCTCATCCGCAAAAATTTAATCCATGTGTAATATTCATGCTTAGTTACCATGGAAACTCTCATAACAATAAAGTAAACAATCTATTTGTGCTTGATTGTAGTCGTCGTGGTTGAGATTTGAAATAACCACTTTGATTGTTGAAACAATGTAACACATCCTTGGAAACATGTTTTACAAAAACATTATATAAAATTTCAAACTCGCATATCTCCTTTACTATAGAAGCTAAAGATGTGATTTTGCACTCAATGTATTCAAGTCGAAGCTCTCTAGTAGCTCATTCAAAAAAATGTAATCCATGTGTAATATTCATGCTTAGTTACCATGGAAACTCTCATAACAATAAAGTAAACAATCAATTTGTGCATGATTGTAGTCGTCGTCTTGGAGAATTGAAATAACCACTTTGATTGTTGAAACAATGTAATACATCCTTGGAAACATGTTTTACAATAACATTATATAAAATTTCAAACTCATATATCTCCGTTACTATAGAAGATACAGCTGTGATTTTACACTCAATGTAATCAGGTCGAAGCTCTCTATTTGCTCATACCAAAAAATTTAATCCATGTGTAATATTCATGCTTAGTTACCATGGAAACTCTCAAAACAATAAAGTAAACAATCTATTTGTGCATGATTGTAGTCGTCGTCGTGGAGATTTGAAATAACCACTTTGATTGTTGAAACAATGTAATACATCCTTGGAAACATGTTTTACAAAAACATTATATAAAATTTCAAACTCATATATCTCCGTTACTATAGAAGATACAGTTGTGATTTTACACTCAATGTAATCAGGTCGAAGCTCTCTATTGGCTCATACGAAAAAATTTAATCCATGTGTAATATTCATGCTTAGTTATAATGGAAACTCTCATAACAATAAAGTAAACAATCTATTTGTGCATGATTGTAGTCGTCGTCGTGGAGATTTGAAATAACCACTTTGATTGTTGAAACAATGTAATACATCCTTGGAAACATGTTTTACAAAAACATTATATAAAATTTCAAACTCATATATCTGCGTTACTATAGAAGATACAGCAGTGATTTTACAACCAATGTAATCAGGTCGAAGCTCTCTATTGGCTCATCCGCAAAAAAATAATCCATGTCTAATATTCATGCTTAGTTATAATGGAAACTCCCATAACAATAAAGTGAACAATCTATTTGTGCATGATTGTAGTCGTAGTCGTGGAGATTTGAATTAACCACTTTGATTGTTGAAACAATGTAATACATCCTTGGAAACATGTTTTACAAAAACATTATATAAAATTTCAAACTCGCATATCTCCGTTACTATAGAAGCTAAAGATGTGATTTTACACTCAATGTATTCAGGTCGACGCTCTCTATTGGCTCATGGGGAAAAATGTAATCCATGTGTAATATTCATGCTTAGTTACCATGGAAACTCTCATAACAATAAATTAAACAATCTATTTAGACGCTATTGTAGTCGTTGTCGAGGAGATTTCAAATATAGATTTTGATTGTTGAAACATTATAAAACAATCGAATTATACACATTTTACGATAGAATTATATAAAATTTCAAACTCGCATATCTCCGTTACTGTTGAAGATACAGAAGTGATTTTACACTCAATGGAATTAGGTCGACCTAACCTAACCTAAACTGACCTGACCTAACCTAACCTAACTTTACTTAACCTAACCTAACCTAACCTAATAACAATAAAATAAAAACAATCTATTTGTGCCGATTGTAGTCGTTCTCGAGGAGATTTGAAATATAGATTTTGATTGTTGAAACATTATAAAACAATCGAATTCCACACATTTTACCATTTAATTATATAAAATTTCAAACTCGTATATCTCCGTTACTATTGAAGATACAGAAGTGATTTTGCACTCAAGGGAATCAGGTCGACGCTCTCTATTGGCTCATGGGGAAAAATGTAATCCATGTGTAATATTCATGCTTAGTTACCATGGAAACTCTCATAACAATAAATTAAACAATCTTTTTAGGCGCTATTGTAGCCGTCGAGGAGATTCCAAATATAGATTTTGATTTTTGAAACATTATAAAACAATCGAATTATACACTTTTTACGATAGAATTATATAAAATTTCAAACTCGCATATCTCCGTTACTGTTGAAGATACAGAAGTGATTTTGCACTCAATGGATTCAATTCGACCTAACCTAACCTAAACTGACCTGACCTAACCTAACCTAACCTAACTTTACTTAACCTAATCTAACCTAACCTAATAACAATAAAATAAAAACAATTTATTTGTGTCGATTGTAGTCGTTCTCGAGGAGATTTGAAATATAGATTTTGATGGTTGAAACATTATAAAACAATCGAATTCCACACATTTTACAATATAATTATATAAAATTTCAAACTCGTATATCTCCGTTACTATTGAAGATACAGAAGTGATTTTGTACTCAAGGGAATCAGGTCGACGCTCTCTATTGGCTCATCCGCAAAAATTTAATCCATGTGTAATATTCATGCTTAGTTACCATGGAAACTCTCATAACAATAAAGTAAACAATCTATTTGTGCATGATTGTAGTCGTCGTGGTGGAGATTTGAAATAACCACTTTGATTGTTATAACAATGTAATACATCCTAAGGATTCACGTTGTACAAAAACATTATATAAAATTTCAAACTCGCATATCTCCGTTACTATAGAAGATACAGCAGTGATTTTACACTCAATGTAATCAGGTTGAAGCTCTCTATTGGCTCATCCGCAAAAATTTAATCCATGTGTAATATTCATGCTTAGTTACCATGGAAACTCTCATAACAATAATGTAAACAATCTATTTGTGCATGATTGTAGTCATCGTCGTGGAGATTTGAAATAACCACTTTGATTGTTGAAACAATGTAATACATCCTTGGAAACATGTTTTACAAAAACATTATATAAAAATTCAAACTCATATATCTCCGTTACTATAGAAGATACAGCAGTGATTTTACACTCAATGTAATCAGGTCGAAGCTCTCTATTGGCTCATCCGCAAAAAAATAATCCATGTGTAATATTCATGCTTAGTTATAATGGAAACTCTCAAAACAATAAAGTAAACAATCTATTTGTGCATGATTGTAGTCGTAGTCGTGGAGATTTGAATTAACCACTTTGATTGTTGAAACAATGTAATACATCCTTGGAAACATGTTTTACAAAAACATTATATAAAATTTCAAACTCGCATATCTCCGTTACTATAGAAGCTAAAGATGTGATTTTACACTCAATGTATTCAGGTCGAAGCTCTCTAGTCGCTCATTCTGAAAAATGTAATCCATGTGTAATATTCATGCTTAGTTACCATGGAAACTCTCAGAACAATAAATTAAACAATCTATTTAGACGCTATTGTAGTCGTTGTTGAGGAGATTTCAAATATAGATTTTGATTGTTGAAACATTAAAAAACAATCGAATTATACACTTTTTACGATAGAATTATATAAAATTTCAAACTCGCATATCTCCGTTACTTTTGAAGATACAGAAGTGATTTTACACTCAATGGAAATAGGTCGACATAACCTAACCTAAACTGACCTGACCTAACCTAACCTAACTTTACTTTACTTAACCTAACCTAACCTAACCTAATAACAATAAAATAAAAACAATCTATTTGTGTCGATTGTAGTCGTTCTCGAGGAGATTTGAAATATAGATTTTGATGGTTGAAACATTATAAAACAATCGAATTCCACACATTTTACAATATAATTATATAAAATTTCAAGCTCGTATATCTCCGTTACTATTGAAGATACAGAAGTGATTTTGTACTCAAGGGAATCAGGTCGACGCTCTCTATTGGCTCATCCGCAAAAATTTAATCCATGTGTAATATTCATGCTTAGTTACCATGGAAACTCTCATAACAATAAAGTAAACAATCTATTTGTGCTTGATTGTAGTCGTCGTGGTTGAGATTTGAAATAACCACTTTGATTGTTGAAACAATGTAATACATCCTTGGAAACATGTTTTACAAAAACATTATATAAAATTTCAAACTCGCATATCTCCTTTACTATAGAAGCTAAAGATGTGATTTTGCACTCAATGTATTCAAGTCGAAGCTCTCTAGTAGCTCATTCAAAAAAATGTAATCCATGTGTAATATTCATGCTTAGTTACCATGGAAACTCTCATAACAATAAAGTAAACAATCAATTTGTGCATGATTGTAGTCGTCGTCTTGGAGAATTGAAATAACCACTTTGATTGTTGAAACAATGTAATACATCCTTGGAAACATGTTTTACAATAACATTATATAAAATTTCAAACTCATATATCTCCGTTACTATAGAAGATACAGCTGTGATTTTACACTCAATGTAATCAGGTCGAAGCTCTCTATTTGCTCATACCAAAAAATTTAATCCATGTGTAATATTCATGCTTAGTTACCATGGAAACTCTCAAAACAATAAAGTAAACAATCTATTTGTGCATGATTGTAGTCGTCGTCGTGGAGATTCGAAATAACCACTTTGATTGTTGAAACAATGTAATACATCCTTGGAAACATGTTTTACAAAAACATTATATAAAATTTCAAACTCATTTATCTCCGTTACTATAGAAGATACAGCATTGATTTTACACTCAATGTAATCAGGTTGAAGCTCTCTATTTGCTCATCCGCAAAAAAATAATCCATGTCTAATATTCATGCTTAGTTATAATGGAAACTCTCATAACAATAAAGTAAACAATCTATTTGTGCATGATTGTAGTCGTCGTCGTGGAGATTTGAAATAACCACTTTGATTGTTGAAACAATGTAATACATCCTTGGAAACATGTTTTACAAAAACATTATATAAAATTTCAAACTCATATATCTGCGTTACTATAGAAGATACAGCAGTGATTTTACAACCAATGTAATCAGGTCGAAGCTCTCTATTGGCTCATCCGCAAAAAAATAATCCATGTCTAATATTCATGCTTAGTTATAATGGAAACTCCCATAACAATAAAGTGAACAATCTATTTGTGCATGATTGTAGTCGTAGTCGTGGAGATTTGAATTAACCACTTTGATTGTTGAAACAATGTAATACATCCTTGGAAACATGTTTTACAAAAACATTATATAAAATTTCAAACTCGCATATCTCCGTTACTATAGAAGCTAAAGATGTGATTTTACACTCAATGTATTCAGGTCGACGCTCTCTATTGGCTCATGGGGAAAAATGTAATCCATGTGTAATATTCATGCTTAGTTGCCATGGAAACTCTCATAACAATAAATTAAACAATCTATTTAGACGCTCTTGTAGTCGTTGTCGAGGAGATTTCAAATATAGATTTTGATTGTTGAAACATTATAAAACAATCGAATTATACACATTTTACGATAGAATTATATAAAATTTCAAACTCGCATATCTCCGTTACTGTTGAAGATACAGAAGTGATTTTACACTCAATGGAATTAGGTCGACCTAACCTAACCTAAACTGACCTGACCTAACCTAACCTAACCTAACTTTACTTAACCTAACCTAACCTAACCTAATAACAATAAAATAAAAACAATCTATTTGTGCCGATTGTAGTCGTTCTCGAGGAGATTTGAAATATAGATTTTGATTGTTGAAACATTATAAAACAATCGAATTCCACACATTTTACCATTTAATTATATAAAATTTCAAACTCGTATATCTCCGTTACTATTGAAGATACAGAAGTGATTTTGCACTCAAGGGAATCAGGTCGACGCTCTCTATTGGCTCATGGGGAAAAATGTAATCCATGTGTAATATTCATGCTTAGTTACCATGGAAACTCTCATAACAATAAATTAAACAATCTTTTTAGGCGCTATTGTAGCCGTCGAGGAGATTCCAAATATAGATTTTGATTTTTGAAACATTATAAAACAATCGAATTATACACTTTTTACGATAGAATTATATAAAATTTCAAACTCGCATATCTCCGTTACTGTTGAAGATACAGAAGTGATTTTGCACTCAATGGATTCAATTCGACCTAACCTAACCTAAACTGACCTGACCTAACCTAACCTAACCTAACTTTACTTAACCTAATCTAACCTAACCTAATAACAATAAAATAAAAACAATTTATTTGTGTCGATTGTAGTCGTTCTCGAGGAGATTTGAAATATAGATTTTGATGGTTGAAACATTATAAAACAATCGAATTCCACACATTTTACAATATAATTATATAAAATTTCAAACTCGTATATCTCCGTTACTATTGAAGATACAGAAGTGATTTTGTACTCAAGGGAATCAGGTCGACGCTCTCTATTGGCTCATCCGCAAAAATTTAATCCATGTGTAATATTCATGCTTAGTTACCATGGAAACTCTCATAACAATAAAGTAAACAATCTATTTGTGCATGATTGTAGTCGTCGTGGTGGAGATTTGAAATAACCACTTTGATTGTTATAACAATGTAATACATCCTAAGGATTCACGTTGTACAAAAACATTATATAAAATTTCAAACTCGCATATCTTCGTTACTATAGAAGATACAGCAGTGATTTTACACTCAATGTAATCAGGTTGAAGCTCTCTATTGGCTCATCCGCAAAAATTTAATCCATGTGTAATATTCATGCTTAGTTACCATGGAAACTCTCATAACAATAATGTAAACAATCTATTTGTGCATGATTGTAGTCATCGTCGTGGAGATTTGAAATAACCACTTTGATTGTTGAAACAATGTAATACATCCTTGGAAACATGTTTTACAAAAACATTATATAAAAATTCAAACTCATATATCTCCGTTACTATAGAAGATACAGCAGTGATTTTACACTCAATGTAATCAGGTCGAAGCTCTCTATTGGCTCATCCGCAAAAAAATAATCCATGTGTAATATTCATGCTTAGTTATAATGGAAACTCTCAAAACAATAAAGTAAACAATCTATTTGTGCATGATTGTAGTCGTCGTCGTGGAGATTTGAAATAACCACTTTGATTGTTGAAACAATGTAATACATCCTTGGAAACATGTTTTACAAAAACATTATATAAAATTTCAAACTCGCATATCTCCGTTACTATAGAAGCTAAAGATGTGATTTTACACTCAATGTATTCAGGTCGAAGCTCTCTAGTCGCTCATTCTGAAAAATGTAATCCATGTGTAATATTCATGCTTAGTTACCATGGAAACTCTCATAACAATAAATTAAACAATCTATTTAGACGCTATTGTAGTCGTTGTTGAGGAGATTTCAAATATAGATTTTGATTGTTGAAACATTATAAAACAATCGAATTATACACTTTTTACGATAGAATTATATAAAATTTCAAACTCGCATATCTCCGTTACTTTTGAAGATACAGAAGTGATTTTACACTCAATGGAAATAGGTCGACATAACCTAACCTAAACTGACCTGACCTAACCTAACCTAACTTTACTTTACTTAACCTAACCTAACCTAACCTAATAACAATAAAATAAAAACAATCTATTTGTGTCGATTGTAGTCGTTCTCGAGGGGATTTGAAATATAGATTTTGATGGTTGAAACATTATAAAACAATCGAATTCCACACATTTTACAATATAATTATATAAAATTTCAAGCTCGTATATCTCCGTTACTATTGAAGATACAGAAGTGATTTTGTACTCAAGGGAATCAGGTCGACGCTCTCTATTGGCTCATCCGCAAAAATTTAATCCATGTGTAATATTCATGCTTAGTTACCATGGAAACTCTCATAACAATAAAGTAAACAATCTATTTGTGCTTGATTGTAGTCGTCGTGGTGGAGATTTGAAATAACCACTTTGATTGTTGAAACAATGTAATACATCCTTGGAAACATGTTTTACAAAAACATTATATAAAATTTCAAACTCGCATATCTCCTTTACTATAGAAGCTAAAGATGTGATTTTACACTCAATGTATTCAAGTCGAAGCTCTCTAGTAGCTCATTCAAAAAAATGTAATCCATGTGTAATATTCATGCTTAGTTACCATGGAAACTCTCATAACAATAAAGTAAACAATCAATTTGTGCATGATTGTAGTCGTCGTCTTGGAGAATTGAAATAACCACTTTGATTGTTGAAACAATGTAATACATCCTTGGAAACATGTTTTACAATAACATTATATAAAATTTCAAACTCATATATCTCCGTTACTATAGAAGATACAGCTGTGATTTTACACTCAATGTAATCAGGTCGAAGCTCTCTATTTGCTCATACCAAAAAATTTAATCCATGTGTAATATTCATGCTTAGTTACCATGGAAACTCTCAAAACAATAAAGTAAACAATCTATTTGTGCATGATTGTAGTCGTCGTCGTGGAGATTTGAAATAACCACTTTGATTGTTGAAACAATGTAATACATCCTTGGAAACATGTTTTACAAAAACATTATATAAAATTTCAAACTCATATATCTCCGTTACTATAGAAGATACAGTTGTGATTTTACACTCAATGTAATCAGGTCGAAGCTCTCTATTGGCTCATACGAAAAAATTTAATCCATGTGTAATATTCATGCTTAGTTATAATGGAAACTCTCATAACAATAAAGTAAACAATCTATTTGTGCATGATTGTAGTCGTCGTCGTGGAGATTTGAAATAACCACTTTGATTGTTGAAACAATGTAATACATCCTTGGAAACATGTTTTACAAAAACATTATATAAAATTTCAAACTCATATATCTGCGTTACTATAGAAGATACAGCAGTGATTTTACAACCAATGTAATCAGGTCGAAGCTCTCTATTGGCTCATCCGCAAAAAAATAATCCATGTCTAATATTCATGCTTAGTTATAATGGAAACTCCCATAACAATAAAGTGAACAATCTATTTGTGCATGATTGTAGTCGTAGTCGTGGAGATTTGAATTAACCACTTTGATTGTTGAAACAATGTAATACATCCTTGGAAACATGTTTTACAAAAACATTATATAAAATTTCAAACTCGCATATCTCCGTTACTATAGAAGCTAAAGATGTGATTTTACACTCAATGTATTCAGGTCGAAGCTCTCTAGTCGCTCATTCTGAAAAATGTAATCCATGTGTAATATTCATGCTTAGTTACCATGGAAACTCTCATAACAATAAATTAAACAATCTATTTAGACGCTATTGTAGTCGTTGTTGAGGAGATTTCAAATATAGATTTTGATTGTTGAAACATTATAAAACAATCGAATTATACACTTTTTACGATAGAATTATATAAAATTTCAAACTCGCATATCTCCGTTACTTTTGAAGATACAGAAGTGATTTTACACTCAATGGAAATAGGTCGACATAACCTAACCTAAACTGACCTGACCTAACCTAACCTAACTTTACTTTACTTAACCTAACCTAACCTAACCTAATAACAATAAAATAAAAACAATCTATTTGTGTCGATTGTAGTCGTTCTCGAGGAGATTTGAAATATAGATTTTGATGGTTGAAACATTATAAAACAATCGAATTCCACACATTTTACAATATAATTATATAAAATTTCAAGCTCGTATATCTCCGTTACTATTGAAGATACAGAAGTGATTTTGTACTCAAGGGAATCAGGTCGACGCTCTCTATTGGCTCATCCGCAAAAATTTAATCCATGTGTAATATTGATGCTTAGTTACCATGGAAACTCTCATAACAATAAAGTAAACAATCTATTTGTGCTTGATTGTAGTCGTCGTGGTTGAGATTTGAAATAACCACTTTGATTGTTGAAACAATGTAATACATCCTTGGAAACATGTTTTACAAAAACATTATATAAAATTTCAAACTCGCATATCTCCTTTACTATAGAAGCTAAAGATGTGATTTTGCACTCAATGTATTCAAGTCGAAGCTCTCTAGTAGCTCATTCAAAAAAATGTAATCCATGTGTAATATTCATGCTTAGTTACCATGGAAACTCTCATAACAATAAAGTAAACAATCAATTTGTGCATGATTGTAGTCGTCGTCTTGGAGAATTGAAATAACCACTTTGATTGTTGAAACAATGTAATACATCCTTGGAAACATGTTTTACAATAACATTATATAAAATTTCAAACTCATATATCTCCGTTACTATAGAAGATACAGCTGTGATTTTACACTCAATGTAATCAGGTCGAAGCTCTCTATTTGCTCATACCAAAAAAATTAATCCATGTGTAATATTCATGCTTAGTTACCATGGAAACTCTCAAAACAATAAAGTAAACAATCTATTTGTGCATGATTGTAGTCGTCGTCGTGGAGATTCGAAATAACCACTTTGATTGTTGAAACAATGTAATACATCCTTGGAAACATGTTTTACAAAAACATTATATAAAATTTCAAACTCATTTATCTCCGTTACTATAGAAGATACAGCATTGATTTTACACTCAATGTAATCAGGTTGAAGCTCTCTATTTGCTCATCCGCAAAAAAATAATCCATGTCTAATATTCATGCTTAGTTATAATGGAAACTCTCATAACAATAAAGTAAACAATCTATTTGTGCATGATTGTAGTCGTCGGCGTGGAGATTTGAAATAACCACTTTGATTGTTGAAACAATGTAATACATCCTTGGAAACATGTTTTACAAAAACATTATATAAAATTTCAAACTCATATATCTGCGTTACTATAGAAGATACAGCAGTGATTTTACAACCAATGTAATCAGGTCGAAGCTCTCTATTGGCTCATCCGCAAAAAAATAATCCATGTCTAATATTCATGCTTAGTTATAATGGAAACTCCCATAACAATAAAGTGAACAATCTATTTGTGCATGATTGTAGTCGTAGTCGTGGAGATTTGAATTAACCACTTTGATTGTTGAAACAATGTAATACATCCTTGGAAACATGTTTTACAAAAACATTATATAAAATTTCAAACTCGCATATCTCCGTTACTATAGAAGCTAAAGATGTGATTTTACACTCAATGTATTCAGGTCGACGCTCTCTATTGGCTCATGGGGAAAAATGTAATCCATGTGTAATATTCATGCTTAGTTACCATGGAAACTCTCATAACAATAAATTAAACAATCTATTTAGACGCTATTGTAGTCGTTGTCGAGGAGATTTCAAATATAGATTTTGATTGTTGAAACATTATAAAACAATCGAATTATACACATTTTACGATAGAATTATATAAAATTTCAAACTCGCATATCTCCGTTACTGTTGAAGATACAGAAGTGATTTTACACTCAATGGAATTAGGTCGACCTAACCTAACCTAAACTGACCTGACCTAACCTAACCTAACCTAACTTTACTTAACCTAACCTAACCTAACCTAATAACAATAAAATAAAAACAATCTATTTGTGCCGATTGTAGTCGTTCTCGAGGAGATTTGAAATATAGATTTTGATTGTTGAAACATTATAAAACAATCGAATTCCACACATTTTACCATTTAATTATATAAAATTTCAAACTCGTATATCTCCGTTACTATTGAAGATACAGAAGTGATTTTGCACTCAAGGGAATCAGGTCGACGCTCTCTATTGGCTCATGGGGAAAAATGTAATCCATGTGTAATATTCATGCTTAGTTACCATGGAAACTCTCATAACAATAAATTAAACAATCTTTTTAGGCGCTATTGTAGCCGTCGAGGAGATTCCAAATATAGATTTTGATTTTTGAAACATTATAAAACAATCGAATTATACACTTTTTACGATAGAATTATATAAAATTTCAAACTCGCATATCTCCGTTACTGTTGAAGATACAGAAGTGATTTTGCACTCAATGGATTCAATTCGACCTAACCTAACCTAAACTGACCTGACCTAACCTAACCTAACCTAACTTTACTTAACCTAATCTAACCTAACCTAATAACAATAAAATAAAAACAATTTATTTGTGTCGATTGTAGTCGTTCTCGAGGAGATTTGAAATATAGATTTTGATGGTTGAAACATTATAAAACAATCGAATTCCACACATTTTACAATATAATTATATAAAATTTCAAACTCGTATATCTCCGTTACTATTGAAGATACAGAAGTGATTTTGTACTCAAGGGAATCAGGTCGACGCTCTCTATTGGCTCATCCGCAAAAATTTAATCCATGTGTAATATTCATGCTTAGTTACCATGGAAACTCTCATAACAATAATGTAAACAATCTATTTGTGCATGATTGTAGTCGTCGTGGTGGAGATTTGATATAACCACTTTGATTGTTATAACAATGTAATACATCCTAAGGATTCACGTTGTACAAAAACATTATATAAAATTTCAAACTCGCATATCTCCGTTACTATAGAAGATACAGCAGTGATTTTACACTCAATGTAATCAGGTTGAAGCTCTCTATTGGCTCATCCGCAAAAATTTAATCCATGTGTAATATTCATGCTTAGTTACCATGGAAACTCTCATAACAATAATGTAAACAATCTATTTGTGCATGATTGTAGTCATCGTCGTGGAGGTTTGAAATAACCACTTTGATTGTTGAAACAATGTAATACATCCTTGGAAACATGTTTTACAAAAACATTATATAAAAATTCAAACTCATATATCTCCGTTACTATAGAAGATACAGCAGTGATTTTACACTCAATGTAATCAGGTCGAAGCTCTCTATTGGCTCATCCGCAAAAAAATAATCCATGTGTAATATTCATGCTTAGTTATAATGGAAACTCTCAAAACAATAAAGTAAACAATCTATTTGTGCATGATTGTAGTCGTAGTCGTGGAGATTTGAATTAACCACTTTGATTGTTGAAACAATGTAATACATCCTTGGAAACATGTTTTACAAAAACATTATATAAAATTTCAAACTCGCATATCTCCGTTACTATAGAAGCTAAAGATGTGATTTTACACTCAATGTATTCAGGTCGAAGCTCTCTAGTCGCTCATTCTGAAAAATGTAATCCATGTGTAATATTCATGCTTGGTTACCATGGAAACTCTCATAACAATAAATTAAACAATCTATTTAGACGCTATTGTAGTCGTTGTTGAGGAGATTTGAAATATAGATTTTGATTGTTGAAACATTATAAAACAATCGAATTATACACTTTTTACGATAGAATTATATAAAATTTCAAACTCGCATATCTCCGTTACTTTTGAAGATACAGAAGTGATTTTACACTCAATGGAAATAGGTCGACATAACCTAACCTAAACTGACCTGACCTAACCTAACCTAACTTTACTTTACTTAACCTAACCTAAACTAACCTAATAACAATAAAATAAAAACAATCTATTTGTGTCGATTGTAGTTGTTCTCGAGGAGATTTGAAATATAGATTTTGATGGTTGAAACATTATAAAACAATCGAATTCCACACATTTTACAATATAATTATATAAAATTTCAAGCTCGTATATCTCCGTTACTATTGAAGATACAGAAGTGATTTTGTACTCAAGGGAATCAGATCGACGCTCTCTATTGGCTCATCCGCAAAAATTTAATCCATGTGTAATATTCATGCTTAGTTACCATGGAAACTCTCATAACAATAAAGTAAACAATCAATTTGTGCATGATTGTAGTCGTCGTCTTGGAGATTTGAAATAACCACTTTGATTGTTGAAACAATGTAATACATCCTTGGAAACATGTTTTACAATAACATTATATAAAATTTCAAACTCATATATCTCCGTTACTATAGAAGATACAGCTGTGATTTTACACTCAATGTAATCAGGTCGAAGCTCTCTATTTGCTCATACCAAAAAATTTAATCCATGTGTAATATTCATGCTTAGTTACCATGGAAACTCTCAAAACAATAAAGTAAACAATCTATTTGTGCATGATTGTAGTCGTAGTCGTGGAGATTTGAAATAACCACTTTGATTGTTGAAACAATGTAATACATCCTTGGAAACATGTTTTACAAAAACATTATGTAAAATTTCAAACTCATATATCTCCGTTACTATAGAAGATACAGCTGTGATTTTACACTCAATGTAATCAAGTCGAAGCTCTCTATTGGCTCATACGAAAAAATTTAATCCATGTGTAATATTCATGCTTAGTTACCATGGAAACTCTCATAACAATAAAGTAAACAATCTATTTGTGCATGATTGTAGTCGTCGTCGTGGAGATTCGAAATAACCACTTTGATTGTTGAAACAATGTAATACATCCTTGGAAACATGTTTTACAAAAACATTATATAAAATTTCAAACTCATATATCTCCGTTACTATAGAAGATACAGCATTGATTTTACACTCAATGTAATCAGGTTGAAGCTCTCTATTAGCTCATACGAAAAAATTTAATCCATGTGTAATATTCATGCTTAGTTACCATGGAAACTCTCATAACAATAAAGTAAACAATCTATTTGTGCATGATTGTAGTCGTCGTCGTGGAGATTCGAAATAACCACTTTGATTGTTGAAACAATGTAATACATCCTTGGAAACATGTTTTACAAAAACATTATATAAAATTTCAAACTCGCATATCTCCGTTACTATAGAAGCTAAAGATGTGATTTTACACTCAATGTATTCAGGTCGACGCTCTCTATTGGCTCATGGGGAAAAATGTAATCCATGTGTAATATTCATTCTTAGTTACCATGGAAACTCTCATAACTTTAAATTAAACAATCTATTTAGACGCTATTGTAGTCGTTGTCGAGGAGATTTCAAATATAGATTTTGATTGTTGAAACATTATAAAACAATCGAATTATACACATTTTACGATAGAATTATATAAAATTTCAAACTCGCATATCTCCGTTACTGTTGAAGATACAGAAGTGATTTTACACTCAATGGAATTAGGTCAACCTAACCTAATCTAAACTGACCTGACCTAACCTAACCTAATTTAACTTTACTTAACCTAACCTAACCTAACCTAATATAAAATAAAAACAATCTATTTGTGCCGATTTTAGTCGTTCTCGAGGAGATTTGAAATATAGATTTTGATTGTTGAAACATTATAAAACAATCGAATTCCACACATTTTACCATTTAATTATATAAAATTTCAAACTCGTATATCTCCGTTACTATTGAAGATACAGAAGTGATTTTGCACTCAAGGGAATCAGGTCGACGCTCTCTATTGGCTCATGGGGAAAAATGTAATCCATGTGTAATATTCATGCTTAGTTACCATGGAAACTCTCATAACAATAAATTAAACAATCTTTTTAGGCGCTATTGTAGTCGTCGAGGAGATTCCAAATATAGATTTTGATTTTTGAAACATTATAAAACAATCGAATTATACACTTTATACGATAGAATTATATAAAATTTCAAACTCGCATATCTCCGTTACTGTTGAAGATACAGAAGTGATTTTGCACTCAATGGATTCAATTCGACCTAACCTAACCTAAACTGACCTGACCTAACCTAACCTAACCTAACTTTACTTAACCTAATCTAACCTAACCTAATAACAATAAAATAAAAACAATTTATTTGTGTCGATTGTAGTCGTTCTCGAGGAGATTTGAAATATAGATTTTGATGGTTGAAACATTATAAAACAATCGAATTCCACACATTTTACAATATAATTATATAAAATTTCAAACTCGTATATCTCCGTTACTATTGAAGATACAGAAGTGATTTTGTACTCAAGGGAATCAGGTCGACGCTCTCTATTGGCTCATCCGCAAAAATTTAATCCATGTGTAATATTCATGCTTAGTTACCATGGAAACTCTCATAACAATAAAGTAAACAATCTATTTGTGCATGATTGTAGTCGTCGTGGTGGAGATTTGAAATAACCACTTTGATTGTTATAACAATGTAATACATCCTAAGGATTCACGTTGTACAAAAACATTATATAAAATTTCAAACTCGCATATCTTCGTTACTATAGAAGATACAGCAGTGATTTTACACTCAATGTAATCAGGTTGAAGCTCTCTATTGGCTCATCCGCAAAAATTTAATCCATGTGTAATATTCATGCTTAGTTACCATGGAAACTCTCATAACAATAATGTAAACAATCTATTTGTGCATGATTGTAGTCATCGTCGTGGAGATTTGAAATAACCACTTTGATTGTTGAAACAATGTAATACATCCTTGGAAACATGTTTTACAAAAACATTATATAAAAATTCAAACTCATATATCTCCGTTACTATAGAAGATACAGCAGTGATTTTACACTCAATGTAATCAGGTCGAAGCTCTCTATTGGCTCATCCGCAAAAAAATAATCCATGTGTAATATTCATGCTTAGTTATAATGGAAACTCTCAAAACAATAAAGTAAACAATCTATTTGTGCATGATTGTAGTCGTAGTCGTGGAGATTTGAAATAACCACTTTGATTGTTGAAACAATGTAATACATCCTTGGAAACATGTTTTACAAAAACATTATATAAAATTTCAAACTCGCATATCTCCGTTACTATAGAAGCTAAAGATGTGATTTTACACTCAATGTATTCAGGTCGAAGCTCTCTAGTCGCTCATTCTGAAAAATGTAATCCATGTGTAATATTCATGCTTAGTTACCATGGAAACTCTCATAACAATAAATTAAACAATCTATTTAGACGCTATTGTAGTCGTTGTTGAGGAGATTTCAAATATAGATTTTGATTGTTGAAACATTATAAAACAATCGAATTATACACTTTTTACGATAGAATTATATAAAATTTCAAACTCGCATATCTCCGTTACTTTTGAAGATACAGAAGTGATTTTACACTCAATGGAAATAGGTCGACATAACCTAACCTAAACTGACCTGACCTAACCTAACCTAACTTTACTTTACTTAACCTAACCTAACCTAACCTAATAACAATAAAATAAAAACAATCTATTTGTGTGGATTGTAGTCGTTCTCGAGGGGATTTGAAATATAGATTTTGATGGTTGAAACATTATAAAACAATCGAATTCCACACATTTTACAATATAATTATATAAAATTTCAAGCTCGTATATCTCCGTTACTATTGAAGATACAGAAGTGATTTTGTACTCAAGGGAATCAGGTCGACGCTCTCTATTGGCTCATCCGCAAAAATTTAATCCATGTGTAATATTCATGCTTAGTTACCATGGAAACTCTCATAACAATAAAGTAAACAATCTATTTGTGCTTGATTGTAGTCGTCGTGGTGGAGATTTGAAATAACCACTTTGATTGTTGAAACAATGTAATACATCCTTGGAAACATGTTTTACAAAAACATTATATAAAATTTCAAACTCGCATATCTCCTTTACTATAGAAGCTAAAGATGTGATTTTACACTCAATGTATTCAAGTCGAAGCTCTCTAGTAGCTCATTCAAAAAAATGTAATCCATGTGTAATATTCATGCTTAGTTACCATGGAAACTCTCATAACAATAAAGTAAACAATCAATTTGTGCATGATTGTAGTCGTCGTCTTGGAGAATTGAAATAACCACTTTGATTGTTGAAACAATGTAATACATCCTTGGAAACATGTTTTACAATAACATTATATAAAATTTCAAACTCATATATCTCCGTTACTATAGAAGATACAGCTGTGATTTTACACTCAATGTAATCAGGTCGAAGCTCTCTATTTGCTCATACCAAAAAATTTAATCCATGTGTAATATTCATGCTTAGTTACCATGGAAACTCTCAAAACAATAAAGTAAACAATCTATTTGTGCATGATTGTAGTCGTCGTCGTGGAGATTTGAAATAACCACTTTGATTGTTGAAACAATGTAATACATCCTTGGAAACATGTTTTACAAAAACATTATATAAAATTTCAAACTCATATATCTCCGTCACTATAGAAGATACAGCATTGATTTTACACTCAATGTAATCAGGTTGAAGCTCTCTATTTGCTCATACCAAAAAATTTAATCCATGTGTAATATTCATGCTTAGTTACCATGGAAACTCTCATAACAATAAAGTAAACAATCTATTTGTGCATGATTGTAGTCGTCGTCGTGGAGATTTGAAATAACCACTTTGATTGTTGAAACAATGTAATACATCCTTGGAAACATGTTTTACAAAAACATTATATAAAATTTCAAACTCATATATCTCCGTTACTATAGAAGATACAGTTGTGATTTTACACTCAATGTAATCAGGTCGAAGCTCTCTATTGGCTCATACGAAAAAATTTAATCCATGTGTAATATTCATGCTTAGTTATAATGGAAACTCTCATAACAATAAAGTAAACAATCTATTTGTGCATGATTGTAGTCGTCGTCGTGGAGATTTGAAATAACCACTTTGATTGTTGAAACAATGTAATACATCCTTGGAAACATGTTTTACAAAAACATTATATAAAATTTCAAACTCATATATCTGCGTTACTATAGAAGATACAGCAGTGATTTTACAACCAATGTAATCAGGTCGAAGCTCTCTATTGGCTCATCCGCAAAAAAATAATCCATGTCTAATATTCATGCTTAGTTATAATGGAAACTCCCATAACAATAAAGTGAACAATCTATTTGTGCATGATTGTAGTCGTAGTCGTGGAGATTTGAATTAACCACTTTGATTGTTGAAACAATGTAATACATCCTTGGAAACATGTTTTACAAAAACATTATATAAAATTTCAAACTCGCATATCTCCGTTACTATAGAAGCTAAAGATGTGATTTTACACTCAATGTATTCAGGTCGACGCTCTCTATTGGCTCATGGGGAAAAATGTAATCCATGTGTAATATTCATGCTTAGTTACCATGGAAACTCTCATAACAATAAATTAAACAATCTATTTAGACGCTATTGTAGTCGTTGTCGAGGAGATTTCAAATATAGATTTTGATTGTTGAAACATTATAAAACAATCGAATTATACACATTTTACGATAGAATTATATAAAATTTCAAACTCGCATATCTCCGTTACTGTTGAAGATACAGAAGTGATTTTACACTCAATGGAATTAGGTCGACCTAACCTAACCTAAACTGACCTGACCTAACCTAACCTAACCTAACTTTACTTAACCTAACCTAACCTAACCTAATAACAATAAAATAAAAACAATCTATTTGTGCCGATTGTAGTCGTTCTCGAGGAGATTTGAAATATAGATTTTGATTGTTGAAACATTATAAAACAATCGAATTCCACACATTTTACCATTTAATTATATAAAATTTCAAACTCGTATATCTCCGTTACTATTGAAGATACAGAAGTGATTTTGCACTCAAGGGAATCAGGTCGACGCTCTCTATTGGCTCATGGGGAAAAATGTAATCCATGTGTAATATTCATGCTTAGTTACCATGGAAACTCTCATAACAATAAATTAAACAATCTTTTTAGGCGCTATTGTAGCCGTCGAGGAGATTCCAAATATAGATTTTGATTTTTGAAACATTATAAAACAATCGAATTATACACTTTTTACGATAGAATTATATAAAATTTCAAACTCGCATATCTCCGTTACTGTTGAAGATACAGAAGTGATTTTGCACTCAATGGATTCAATTCGACCTAACCTAACCTAAACTGACCTGACCTAACCTAACCTAACCTAACTTTACTTAACCTAATCTAACCTAACCTAATAACAATAAAATAAAAACAATTTATTTGTGTCGATTGTAGTCGTTCTCGAGGAGATTTGAAATATAGATTTTGATGGTTGAAACATTATAAAACAATCGAATTCCACACATTTTACAATATAATTATATAAAATTTCAAACTCGTATATCTCCGTTACTATTGAAGATACAGAAGTGATTTTGTACTCAACGGAATCAGGTCGACGCTCTCTATTGGCTCATCCGCAAAAATTTAATCCATGTGTAATATTCATGCTTAGTTACCATGGAAACTCTCATAACAATAAAGTAAACAATCTATTTGTGCATGATTGTAGTCGTCGTGGTGGAGATTTGAAATAACCACTTTGATTGTTATAACAATGTAATACATCCTAAGGATTCACGTTGTACAAAAACATTATATAAAATTTCAAACTCGCATATCTCCGTTACTATAGAAGATACAGCAGTGATTTTACACTCAATGTAATCAGGTTGAAGCTCTCTATTGGCTCATCCGCAAAAATTTAATCCATGTGTAATATTCATGCTTAGTTACCATGGAAACTCTCATAACAATAATGTAAACAATCTATTTGTGCATGATTGTAGTCATCGTCGTGGAGATTTGAAATAACCACTTTGATTGTTGAAACAATGTAATACATCCTTGGAAACATGTTTTACAAAAACATTATATAAAAATTCAAACTCATATATCTCCGTTACTATAGAAGATACAGCAGTGATTTTACACTCAATGTAATCAGGTCGAAGCTCTCTATTGGCTCATCCGCAAAAAAATAATCCATGTGTAATATTCATGCTTAGTTATAATGGAAACTCTCAAAACAATAAAGTAAACAATCTATTTGTGCATGATTGTAGTCGTAGTCGTGGAGATTTGAATTAACCACTTTGATTGTTGAAACAATGTAATACATCCTTGGAAACATGTTTTACAAAAACATTATATAAAATTTCAAACTCGCATATCTCCGTTACTATAGAAGCTAAAGATGTGATTTTACACTCAATGTATTCAGGTCGAAGCTCTCTAGTCGCTCATTCTGAAAAATGTAATCCATGTGTAATATTCATGCTTAGTTACCATGGAAACTCTCATAACAATAAATTAAACAATCTATTTAGACGCTATTGTAGTCGTTGTTGAGGAGATTTCAAATATAGATTTTGATTGTTGAAACATTATAAAACAATCGAATTATACACTTTTTACGATAGAATTATATAAAATTTCAAACTCGCATATCTCCGTTACTTTTGAAGATACAGAAGTGATTTTACACTCAATGGAAATAGGTCGACATAACCTAACCTAAACTGACCTGACCTAACCTAACCTAACTTTACTTTACTTAACCTAACCTAACCTAACCTAATAACAATAAAATAAAAAAAATCTATTTGTGTCGATTGTAGTCGTTCTCGAGGAGATTTGAAATATAGATTTTGATGGTTGAAACATTATAAAACAATCGAATTCCACACATTTTACAATATAATTATATAAAATTTCAAGCTCGTATATCTCCGTTACTATTGAAGATACAGAAGTGATTTTGTACTCAAGGGAATCAGGTCGACGCTCTCTATTGGCTCATCCGCAAAAATTTAATCCATGTGTAATATTCATGCTTAGTTACCATGGAAACTCTCATAACAATAAAGTAAACAATCTATTTGTGCTTGATTGTAGTCGTCGTGGTTGAGATTTGAAATAACCACTTTGATTGTTGAAACAATGTAATACATCCTTGGAAACATGTTTTACAAAAACATTATATAAAATTTCAAACTCGCATATCTCCTTTACTATAGAAGCTAAAGATGTGATTTTGCACTCAATGTATTCAAGTCGAAGCTCTCTAGTAGCTCATTCAAAAAAATGTAATCCATGTGTAATATTCATGCTTAGTTACCATGGAAACTCTCATAACAATAAAGTAAACAATCAATTTGTGCATGATTGTAGTCGTCGTCTTGGAGAATTGAAATAACCACTTTGATTGTTGAAACAATGTAATACATCCTTGGAAACATGTTTTACAATAACATTATATAAAATTTCAAACTCATATATCTCCGTTACTATAGAAGATACAGCTGTGATTTTACACTCAATGTAATCAGGTCGAAGCTCTCTATTTGCTCATACCAAAAAATTTAATCCATGTGTAATATTCATGCTTAGTTACCATGGAAACTCTCAAAACAATAAAGTAAACAATCTATTTGTGCATGATTGTAGTCGTCGTCGTGGAGATTTGAAATAACCACTTTGATTGTTGAAACAATGTAATACATCCTTGGAAACATGTTTTACAAAAACATTATATAAAATTTCAAACTCATATATCTCCGTTACTATAGAAGATACAGTTGTGATTTTACACTCAATGTAATCAGGTCGAAGCTCTCTATTGGCTCATACGAAAAAATTTAATCCATGTGTAATATTCATGCTTAGTTATAATGGAAACTCTCATAACAATAAAGTAAACAATCTATTTGTGCATGATTGTAGTCGTCGTCGTGGAGATTTGAAATAACCACTTTGATTGTTGAAACAATGTAATACATCCTTGGAAACATGTTTTACAAAAACATTATATAAAATTTCAAACTCATATATCTGCGTTACTATAGAAGATACAGCAGTGATTTTACAACCAATGTAATCAGGTCGAAGCTCTCTATTGGCTCATCCGCAAAAAAATAATCCATGTCTAATATTCATGCTTAGTTATAATGGAAACTCCCATAACAATAAAGTGAACAATCTATTTGTGCATGATTGTAGTCGTAGTCGTGGAGATTTGAATTAACCACTTTGATTGTTGAAACAATGTAATACATCCTTGGAAACATGTTTTACAAAAACATTATATAAAATTTCAAACTCGCATATCTCCGTTACTATAGAAGCTAAAGATGTGATTTTACACTCAATGTATTCAGGTCGACGCTCTCTATTGGCTCATGGGGAAAAATGTAATCCATGTGTAATATTCATGCTTAGTTACCATGGAAACTCTCATAACAATAAATTAAACAATCTATTTAGACGCTATTGTAGTCGTTGTCGAGGAGATTTCAAATATAGATTTTGATTGTTGAAACATTATAAAACAATCGAATTATACACATTTTACGATAGAATTATATAAAATTTCAAACTCGCATATCTCCGTTACTGTTGAAGATACAGAAGTGATTTTACACTCAATGGAATTAGGTCGACCTAACCTAACCTAAACTGACCTGACCTAACCTAACCTAACCTAACTTTACTTAACCTAACCTAACCTAACCTAATAACAATAAAATAAAAACAATCTATTTGTGCCGATTGTAGTCGTTCTCGAGGAGATTTGAAATATAGATTTTGATTGTTGAAACATTATAAAACAATCGAATTCCACACATTTTACCATTTAATTATATAAAATTTCAAACTCGTATATCTCCGTTACTATTGAAGATACAGAAGTGATTTTGCACTCAAGGGAATCAGGTCGACGCTCTCTATTGGCTCATGGGGAAAAATGTAATCCATGTGTAATATTCATGCTTAGTTACCATGGAAACTCTCATAACAATAAATTAAACAATCTTTTTAGGCGCTATTGTAGCCGTCGAGGAGATTCCAAATATAGATTTTGATTTTTGAAACATTATAAAACAATCGAATTATACACTTTTTACGATAGAATTATATAAAATTTCAAACTCGCATATCTCCGTTACTGTTGAAGATACAGAAGTGATTTTGCACTCAATGGATTCAATTCGACCTAACCTAACCTAAACTGACCTGACCTAACCTAACCTAACCTAACTTTACTTAACCTAATCTAACCTAACCTAATAACAATAAAATAAAAACAATTTATTTGTGTCGATTGTAGTCGTTCTCGAGGAGATTTGAAATATAGATTTTGATGGTTGAAACATTATAAAACAATCGAATTCCACACATTTTACAATATAATTATATAAAATTTCAAACTCGTATATCTCCGTTACTATTGAAGATACAGAAGTGATTTTGTACTCAACGGAATCAGGTCGACGCTCTCTATTGGCTCATCCGCAAAAATTTAATCCATGTGTAATATTCATGCTTAGTTACCATGGAAACTCTCATAACAATAAAGTAAACAATCTATTTGTGCATGATTGTAGTCGTCGTGGTGGAGATTTGAAATAACCACTTTGATTGTTATAACAATGTAATACATCCTAAGGATTCACGTTGTACAAAAACATTATATAAAATTTCAAACTCGCATATCTCCGTTACTATAGAAGATACAGCAGTGATTTTACACTCAATGTAATCAGGTTGAAGCTCTCTATTGGCTCATCCGCAAAAATTTAATCCATGTGTAATATTCATGCTTAGTTACCATGGAAACTCTCATAACAATAATGTAAACAATCTATTTGTGCATGATTGTAGTCATCGTCGTGGAGATTTGAAATAACCACTTTGATTGTTGAAACAATGTAATACATCCTTGGAAACATGTTTTACAAAAACATTATATAAAAATTCAAACTCATATATCTCCGTTACTATAGAAGATACAGCAGTGATTTTACACTCAATGTAATCAGGTCGAAGCTCTCTATTGGCTCATCCGCAAAAAAATAATCCATGTGTAATATTCATGCTTAGTTATAATGGAAACTCTCAAAACAATAAAGTAAACAATCTATTTGTGCATGATTGTAGTCGTAGTCGTGGAGATTTGAATTAACCACTTTGATTGTTGAAACAATGTAATACATCCTTGGAAACATGTTTTACAAAAACATTATATAAAATTTCAAACTCGCATATCTCCGTTACTATAGAAGCTAAAGATGTGATTTTACACTCAATGTATTCAGGTCGAAGCTCTCTAGTCGCTCATTCTGAAAAATGTAATCCATGTGTAATATTCATGCTTAGTTACCATGGAAACTCTCATAACAATAAATTAAACAATCTATTTAGACGCTATTGTAGTCGTTGTTGAGGAGATTTCAAATATAGATTTTGATTGTTGAAACATTATAAAACAATCGAATTATACACTTTTTACGATAGAATTATATAAAATTTCAAACTCGCATATCTCCGTTACTTTTGAAGATACAGAAGTGATTTTACACTCAATGGAAATAGGTCGACATAACCTAACCTAAACTGACCTGACCTAACCTAACCTAACTTTACTTTACTTAACCTAACCTAACCTAACCTAATAACAATAAAATAAAAACAATCTATTTGTGTCGATTGTAGTCGTTCTCGAGGAGATTTGAAATATAGATTTTGATGGTTGAAACATTATAAAACAATCGAATTCCACACATTTTACAATATAATTATATAAAATTTCAAGCTCGTATATCTCCGTTACTATTGAAGATACAGAAGTGATTTTGTACTCAAGGGAATCAGGTCGACGCTCTCTATTGGCTCATCCGCAAAAATTTAATCCATGTGTAATATTCATGCTTAGTTACCATGGAAACTCTCATAACAATAAAGTAAACAATCTATTTGTGCTTGATTGTAGTCGTCGTGGTTGAGATTTGAAATAACCACTTTGATTGTTGAAACAATGTAATACATCCTTGGAAACATGTTTTACAAAAACATTATATAAAATTTCAAACTCGCATATCTCCTTTACTATAGAAGCTAAAGATGTGATTTTGCACTCAATGTATTCAAGTCGAAGCTCTCTAGTAGCTCATTCAAAAAAATGTAATCCATGTGTAATATTCATGCTTAGTTACCATGGAAACTCCCATAACAATAAAGTAAACAATCAATTTGTGCATGATTGTAGTCGTCGTCTTGGAGAATTGAAATAACCACTTTGATTGTTGAAACAATGTAATACATCCTTGGAAACATGTTTTACAATAACATTATATAAAATTTCAAACTCATATATCTCCGTTACTATAGAAGATACAGCTGTGATTTTACACTCAATGTAATCAGGTCGAAGCTCTCTATTTGCTCATACCAAAAAATTTAATCCATGTGTAATATTCATGCTTAGTTACCATGGAAACTCTCAAAACAATAAAGTAAACAATCTATTTGTGCATGATTGTAGTCGTCGTCGTGGAGATTCGAAATAACCACTTTGATTGTTGAAACAATGTAATACATCCTTGGAAACATGTTTTACAAAAACATTATATAAAATTTCAAACTCATTTATCTCCGTTACTATAGAAGATACAGCATTGATTTTACACTCAATGTAATCAGGTTGAAGCTCTCTATTTGCTCATCCGCAAAAAAATAATCCATGTCTAATATTCATGCTTAGTTATAATGGAAACTCTCATAACAATAAAGTAAACAATCTATTTGTGCATGATTGTAGTCGTCGTCGTGGAGATTTGAAATAACCACTTTGATTGTTGAAACAATGTAATACATCCTTGGAAACATGTTTTACAAAAACATTATATAAAATTTCAAACTCATATATCTGCGTTACTATAGAAGATACAGCAGTGATTTTACAACCAATGTAATCAGGTCGAAGCTCTCTATTGGCTCATCCGCAAAAAAATAATCCATGTCTAATATTCATGCTTAGTTATAATGGAAACTCCCATAACAATAAAGTGAACAATCTATTTGTGCATGATTGTAGTCGTAGTCGTGGAGATTTGAATTAACCACTTTGATTGTTGAAACAATGTAATACATCCTTGGAAACATGTTTTACAAAAACATTATATAAAATTTCAAACTCGCATATCTCCGTTACTATAGAAGCTAAAGATGTGATTTTACACTCAATGTATTCAGGTCGACGCTCTCTATTGGCTCATGGGGAAAAATGTAATCCATGTGTAATATTCATGCTTAGTTGCCATGGAAACTCTCATAACAATAAATTAAACAATCTATTTAGACGCTATTGTAGTCGTTGTCGAGGAGATTTCAAATATAGATTTTGATTGTTGAAACATTATAAAACAATCGAATTATACACATTTTACGATAGAATTATATAAAATTTCAAACTCGCATATCTCCGTTACTGTTGAAGATACAGAAGTGATTTTACACTCAATGGAATTAGGTCGACCTAACCTAACCTAAACTGACCTGACCTAACCTAACCTAACTTTACTTAACCTAACCTAACCTAACCTAATAACAATAAAATAAAAACAATCTATTTGTGCCGATTGTAGTCGTTCTCGAGGAGATTTGAAATATAGATTTTGATTGTTGAAACATTATAAAACAATCGAATTCCACACATTTTACCATTTAATTATATAAAATTTCAAACTCGTATATCTCCGTTACTATTGAAGATACAGAAGTGATTTTGCACTCAAGGGAATCAGGTCGACGCTCTCTATTGGCTCATGGGGAAAAATGTAATCCATGTGTAATATTCATGCTTAGTTACCATGGAAACTCTCATAACAATAAATTAAACAATCTTTTTAGGCGCTATTGTAGCCGTCGAGGAGATTCCAAATATAGATTTTGATTTTTGAAACATTATAAAACAATCGAATTATACACTTTTTACGATAGAATTATATAAAATTTCAAACTCGCATATCTCCGTTACTGTTGAAGATACAGAAGTGATTTTGCACTCAATGGATTCAATTCGACCTAACCTAACCTAAACTGACCTGACCTAACCTAACCTAACCTAACTTTACTTAACCTAATCTAACCTAACCTAATAACAATAAAATAAAAACAATTTATTTGTGTCGATTGTAGTCGTTCTCGAGGAGATTTGAAATATAGATTTTGATGGTTGAAACATTATAAAACAATCGAATTCCACACATTTTACAATATAATTATATAAAATTTCAAACTCGTATATCTCCGTTACTATTGAAGATACAGAAGTGATTTTGTACTCAAGGGAATCAGGTCGACGCTCTCTATTGGCTCATCCGCAAAAATTTAATCCATGTGTAATATTCATGCTTAGTTACCATGGAAACTCTCATAACAATAAAGTAAACAATCTATTTGTGCATGATTGTAGTCGTCGTGGTGGAGATTTGAAATAACCACTTTGATTGTTATAACAATGTAATACATCCTAAGGATTCACGTTGTACAAAAACATTATATAAAATTTCAAACTCGCATATCTTCGTTACTATAGAAGATACAGCAGTGATTTTACACTCAATGTAATCAGGTTGAAGCTCTCTATTGGCTCATCCGCAAAAATTTAATCCATGTGTAATATTCATGCTTAGTTACCATGGAAACTCTCATAACAATAATGTAAACAATCTATTTGTGCATGATTGTAGTCATCGTCGTGGAGATTTGAAATAACCACTTTGATTGTTGAAACAATGTAATACATCCTTGGAAACATGTTTTACAAAAACATTATATAAAAATTCAAACTCATATATCTCCGTTACTATAGAAGATACAGCAGTGATTTTACACTCAATGTAATCAGGTCGAAGCTCTCTATTGGCTCATCCGCAAAAAAATAATCCATGTGTAATATTCATGCTTAGTTATAATGGAAACTCTCAAAACAATAAAGTAAACAATCTATTTGTGCATGATTGTAGTCGTCGTCGTGGAGATTTGAAATAACCACTTTGATTGTTGAAACAATGTAATACATCCTTGGAAACATGTTTTACAAAAACATTATATAAAATTTCAAACTCGCATATCTCCGTTACTATAGAAGCTAAAGATGTGATTTTACACTCAATGTATTCAGGTCGAAGCTCTCTAGTCGCTCATTCTGAAAAATGTAATCCATGTGTAATATTCATGCTTAGTTACCATGGAAACTCTCATAACAATAAATTAAACAATCTATTTAGACGCTATTGTAGTCGTTGTTGAGGAGATTTCAAATATAGATTTTGATTGTTGAAACATTATAAAACAATCGAATTATACACTTTTTACGATAGAATTATATAAAATTTCAAACTCGCATATCTCCGTTACTTTTGAAGATACAGAAGTGATTTTACACTCAATGGAAATAGGTCGACATAACCTAACCTAAACTGACCTGACCTAACCTAACCTAACTTTACTTTACTTAACCTAACCTAACCTAACCTAATAACAATAAAATAAAAACAATCTATTTGTGTCGATTGTAGTCGTTCTCGAGGGGATTTGAAATATAGATTTTGATGGTTGAAACATTATAAAACAATCGAATTCCACACATTTTACAATATAATTATATAAAATTTCAAGCTCGTATATCTCCGTTACTATTGAAGATACAGAAGTGATTTTGTACTCAAGGGAATCAGGTCGACGCTCTCTATTGGCTCATCCGCAAAAATTTAATCCATGTGTAATATTCATGCTTAGTTACCATGGAAACTCTCATAACAATAAAGTAAACAATCTATTTGTGCTTGATTGTAGTCGTCGTGGTGGAGATTTGAAATAACCACTTTGATTGTTGAAACAATGTAATACATCCTTGGAAACATGTTTTACAATAACATTATATAAAATTTCAAACTCATATATCTCCGTTACTATAGAAGATACAGCTGTGATTTTACACTCAATGTAATCAGGTCGAAGCTCTCTATTTGCTCATACCAAAAAATTTAATCCATGTGTAATATTCATGCTTAGTTACCATGGAAACTCTCAAAACAATAAAGTAAACAATCTATTTGTGCATGATTGTAGTCGTCGTCGTGGAGATTTGAAATAACCACTTTGATTGTTGAAACAATGTAATACATCCTTGGAAACATGTTTTACAAAAACATTATATAAAATTTCAAACTCATATATCTCCGTTACTATAGAAGATACAGTTGTGATTTTACACTCAATGTAATCAGGTCGAAGCTCTCTATTGGCTCATACGAAAAAATTTAATCCATGTGTAATATTCATGCTTAGTTATAATGGAAACTCTCATAACAATAAAGTAAACAATCTATTTGTGCATGATTGTAGTCGTCGTCGTGGAGATTTGAAATAACCACTTTGATTGTTGAAACAATGTAATACATCCTTGGAAACATGTTTTACAAAAACATTATATAAAATTTCAAACTCATATATCTGCGTTACTATAGAAGATACAGCAGTGATTTTACAACCAATGTAATCAGGTCGAAGCTCTCTATTGGCTCATCCGCAAAAAAACAATCCATGTCTAATATTCATGCTTAGTTATAATGGAAACTCCCATAACAATAAAGTGAACAATCTATTTGTGCATGATTGTAGTCGTAGTCGTGGAGATTTGAATTAACCACTTTGATTGTTGAAACAATGTAATACATCCTTGGAAACATGTTTTACAAAAACATTATATAAAATTTCAAACTCGCATATCTCCGTTACTATAGAAGCTAAAGATGTGATTTTACACTCAATGTATTCAGGTCGAAGCTCTCTAGTCGCTCATTCTGAAAAATGTAATCCATGTGTAATATTCATGCTTAGTTACCATGGAAACTCTCATAACAATAAATTAAACAATCTATTTAGACGCTATTGTAGTCGTTGTTGAGGAGATTTCAAATATAGATTTTGATTGTTGAAACATTATAAAACAATCGAATTATACACTTTTTACGATAGAATTATATAAAATTTCAAACTCGCATATCTCCGTTACTTTTGAAGATACAGAAGTGATTTTACACTCAATGGAAATAGGTCGACATAACCTAACCTAAACTGACCTCACCTAACCTAACCTAACTTTACTTTACTTAACCTAACCTAACCTAACCTAATAACAATAAAATAAAAACAATCTATTTGTGTCGATTGTAGTCGTTCTCGAGGAGATTTGAAATATAGATTTTGATGGTTGAAACATTATAAAACAATCGAATTCCACACATTTTACAATATAATTATATAAAATTTCAAGCTCGTATATCTCCGTTACTATTGAAGATACAGAAGTGATTTTGTACTCAAGGGAATCAGGTCGACGCTCTCTATTGGCTCATCCGCAAAAATTTAATCCATGTGTAATATTGATGCTTAGTTACCATGGAAACTCTCATAACAATAAAGTAAACAATCTATTTGTGCTTGATTGTAGTCGTCGTGGTTGAGATTTGAAATAACCACTTTGATTGTTGAAACAATGTAATACATCCTTGGAAACATGTTTTACAAAAACATTATATAAAATTTCAAACTCGCATATCTCCTTTACTATAGAAGCTAAAGATGTGATTTTGCACTCAATGTATTCAAGTCGAAGCTCTCTAGTAGCTCATTCAAAAAAATGTAATCCATGTGTAATATTCATGCTTAGTTACCATGGAAACTCTCATAACAATAAAGTAAACAATCAATTTGTGCATGATTGTAGTCGTCGTCTTGGAGAATTGAAATAACCACTTTGATTGTTGAAACAATGTAATACATCCTTGGAAACATGTTTTACAATAACATTATATAAAATTTCAAACTCATATATCTCCGTTACTATAGAAGATACAGCTGTGATTTTACACTCAATGTAATCAGGTCGAAGCTCTCTATTTGCTCATACCAAAAAATTTAATCCATGTGTAATATTCATGCTTAGTTACCATGGAAACTCTCAAAACAATAAAGTAAACAATCTATTTGTGCATGATTGTAGTCGTCGTCGTGGAGATTCGAAATAACCACTTTGATTGTTGAAACAATGTAATACATCCTTGGAAACATGTTTTACAAAAACATTATATAAAATTTCAAACTCATTTATCTCCGTTACTATAGAAGATACAGCATTGATTTTACACTCAATGTAATCAGGTTGAAGCTCTCTATTTGCTCATCCGCAAAAAAATAATCCATGTCTAATATTCATGCTTAGTTATAATGGAAACTCTCATAACAATAAAGTAAACAATCTATTTGTGCATGATTGTAGTCGTCGGCGTGGAGATTTGAATTAACCACTTTGATTGTTGAAACAATGTAATACATCCTTGGAAACATGTTTTACAAAAACATTATATAAAATTTCAAACTCGCATATCTCCGTTACTATAGAAGCTAAAGATGTGATTTTACACTCAATGTATTCAGGTCGACGCTCTCTATTGGCTCATGGGGAAAAATGTAATCCATGTGTAATATTCATGCTTAGTTACCATGGAAACTCTCATAACAATAAATTAAACAATCTATTTAGACGCTATTGTAGTCGTTGTCGAGGAGATTTCAAATATAGATTTTGATTGTTGAAACATTATAAAACAATCGAATTATACACATTTTACGATAGAATTATATAAAATTTCAAACTCGCATATCTCCGTTACTGTTGAAGATACAGAAGTGATTTTACACTCAATGGAATTAGGTCGACCTAACCTAACCTAAACTGACCTGACCTAACCTAACCTAACCTAACTTTACTTAACCTAACCTAACCTAACCTAATAACAATAAAATAAAAACAATCTATTTGTGCCGATTGTAGTCGTTCTCGAGGAGATTTGAAATATAGATTTTGATTGTTGAAACATTATAAAACAATCGAATTCCACACATTTTACCATTTAATTATATAAAATTTCAAACTCGTATATCTCCGTTACTATTGAAGATACAGAAGTGATTTTGCACTCAAGGGAATCAGGTCGACGCTCTCTATTGGCTCATGGGGAAAAATGTAATCCATGTGTAATATTCATGCTTAGTTACCATGGAAACTCTCATAACAATAAATTAAACAATCTTTTTAGGCGCTATTGTAGCCGTCGAGGAGATTCCAAATATAGATTTTGATTTTTGAAACATTATAAAACAATCGAATTATACACTTTTTACGATAGAATTATATAAAATTTCAAACTCGCATATCTCCGTTACTGTTGAAGATACAGAAGTGATTTTGCACTCAATGGATTCAATTCGACCTAACCTAACCTAAACTGACCTGACCTAACCTAACCTAACCTAACTTTACTTAACCTAATCTAACCTAACCTAATAACAATAAAATAAAAACAATTTATTTGTGTCGATTGTAGTCGTTCTCGAGGAGATTTGAAATATAGATTTTGATGGTTGAAACATTATAAAACAATCGAATTCCACACATTTTACAATATAATTATATAAAATTTCAAACTCGTATATCTCCGTTACTATTGAAGATACAGAAGTGATTTTGTACTCAAGGGAATCAGGTCGACGCTCTCTATTGGCCCATCCGCAAAAATTTAATCCATGTGTAATATTCATGCTTAGTTACCATGGAAACTCTCATAACAATAATGTAAACAATCTATTTGTGCATGATTGTAGTCGTCGTGGTGGAGATTTGATATAACCACTTTGATTGTTATAACAATGTAATACATCCTAAGGATTCACGTTGTACAAAAACATTATATAAAATTTCAAACTCGCATATCTCCGTTACTATAGAAGATACAGCAGTGATTTTACACTCAATGTAATCAGGTTGAAGCTCTCTATTGGCTCATCCGCAAAAATTTAATCCATGTGTAATATTCATGCTTAGTTACCATGGAAACTCTCATAACAATAATGTAAACAATCTATTTGTGCATGATTGTAGTCATCGTCGTGGAGGTTTGAAATAACCACTTTGATTGTTGAAACAATGTAATACATCCTTGGAAACATGTTTTACAAAAACATTATATAAAAATTCAAACTCATATATCTCCGTTACTATAGAAGATACAGCAGTGATTTTACACTCAATGTAATCAGGTCGAAGCTCTCTATTGGCTCATCCGCAAAAAAATAATCCATGTGTAATATTCATGCTTAGTTATAATGGAAACTCTCAAAACAATAAAGTAAACAATCTATTTGTGCATGATTGTAGTCGTAGTCGTGGAGATTTGAATTAACCACTTTGATTGTTGAAACAATGTAATACATCCTTGGAAACATGTTTTACAAAAACATTATATAAAATTTCAAACTCGCATATCTCCGTTACTATAGAAGCTAAAGATGTGATTTTACACTCAATGTATTCAGGTCAAAGCTCTCTAGTCGCTCATTCTGAAAAATGTAATCCATGTGTAATATTCATGCTTAGTTACCATGGAAACTCTCATAACAATAAATTAAACAATCTATTTAGACGCTATTGTAGTCGTTGTTGAGGAGATTTCAAATATAGATTTTGATTGTTGAAACATTATAAAACAATCGAATTATACACTTTTTACGATAGAATTATATAAAATTTCAAACTCGCATATCTCCGTTACTTTTGAAGATACAGAAGTGATTTTACACTCAATGGAAATAGGTCGACATAACCTAACCTAAACTGACCTGACCTAACCTAACCTAACTTTACTTTACTTAACCTAACCTAACCTAACCTAATAACAATAAAATAAAAACAATCTATTTGTGTCGATTGTAGTCGTTCTCGAGGAGATTTGAAATATAGATTTTGATGGTTGAAACATTATAAAACAATCGAATTCCACACATTTTACAATATAATTATATAAAATTTCAAGCTCGTATATCTCCGTTACTATTGAAGATACAGAAGTGATTTTGTACTCAAGGGAATCAGGTCGACGCTCTCTATTGGCTCATCCGCAAAAATTTAATCCATGTGTAATATTGATGCTTAGTTACCATGGAAACTCTCATAACAATAAAGTAAACAATCTATTTGTGCTTGATTGTAGTCGTCGTGGTTGAGATTTGAAATAACCACTTTGATTGTTGAAACAATGTAATACATCCTTGGAAACATGTTTTACAAAAACATTATATAAATTTCAAACTCGCATATCTCCTTTACTATAGAAGCTAAAGATGTGATTTTGCACTCAATGTATTCAAGTCGAAGCTCTCTAGTAGCTCATTCAAAAAAATGTAATCCATGTGTAATATTCATGCTTACTTACCATGGAAACTCTCATAACAATAAAGTAAACAATCAATTTGTGCATGATTGTAGTCGTCGTCTTGGAGAATTGAAATAACCACTTTGATTGTTGAAACAATGTAATACATCCTTGGAAACATGTTTTACAATAACATTATATAAAATTTCAAACTCATATATCTCCGTTACTATAGAAGATACAGCTGTGATTTTACACTCAATGTAATCAGGTCGAAGCTCTCTATTTGCTCATACCAAAAAATTTAATCCATGTGTAATATTCATGCTTAGTTACCATGGAAACTCTCAAAACAATAAAGTAAACAATCTATTTGTGCATGATTGTAGTCGTCGTCGTGGAGATTCGAAATAACCACTTTGATTGTTGAAACAATGTAATACATCCTTGAAAACATGTTTTACAAAAACATTATATAAAATTTCAAACTCATTTATCTCCGTTACTAAAGAAGATACAGCATTGATTTTACACTCAATGTAATCAGGTTGAAGCTCTCTATTTGCTCATCCGCAAAAAAATAATCCATGTCTAATATTCATGCTTAGTTATAATGGAAACTCTCATAACAATAAAGTAAACAATCTATTTGTGCATGATTGTAGTCGTCGTCGTGGAGATTTGAAATAACCACTTTGATTGTTGAAACAATGTAATACATCCTTGGAAACATGTTTTACAAAAACATTATATAAAATTTCAAACTCATATATCTGCGTTACTATAGAAGATACAGCAGTGATTTTACAACCAATGTAATCAGGTCGAAGCTCTCTATTGGCTCATCCGCAAAAAAATAATCCATGTCTAATATTCATGCTTAGTTATAATGGAAACTCCCATAACAATAAAGTGAACAATCTATTTGTGCATGATTGTAGTCGTAGTCGTGGAGATTTGAATTAACCACTTTGATTGTTGAAACAATGTAATACATCCTTGGAAACATGTTTTACAAAAACATTATATAAAATTTCAAACTCGCATATCTCCGTTACTATAGAAGCTAAAGATGTGATTTTACACTCAATGTATTCAGGTCGACGCTCTCTATTGGCTCATGGGGAAAAATGTAATCCATGTGTAATATTCATGCTTAGTTGCCATGGAAACTCTCATAACAATAAATTAAACAATCTATTTAGACGCTATTGTAGTCGTTGTCGAGGAGATTTCAAATATAGATTTTGATTGTTGAAACATTATAAAACAATCGAATTATACACATTTTACGATAGAATTATATAAAATTTCAAACTCGCATATCTCCGTTACTGTTGAAGATACAGAAGTGATTTTACACTCAATGGAATTAGGTCGACCTAACCTAACCTAAACTGACCTGACCTAACCTAACCTAACCTAACTTTACTTAACCTAACCTAACCTAACCTAATAACAATAAAATAAAAACAATCTATTTGTGCCGATTGTAGTCGTTCTCGAGGAGATTTGAAATATAGATTTTGATTGTTGAAACATTATAAAACAATCGAATTCCACACATTTTACAATATAATTATATAAAATTTCAAACTCGTATATCTCCGTTACTATTGAAGATACAGAAGTGATTTTGTACTCAAGGGAATCAGGTCGACGCTCTCTATTGGCTCATCCGCAAAAATTTAATCCATGTGTAATATTCATGCTTAGTTACCATGGAAACTCTCATAACAATAAAGTAAACAATCTATTTGTGCATGATTGTAGTCGTCGTGGTGGAGATTTGAAATAACCACTTTGATTGTTATAACAATGTAATACATCCTAAGGATTCACGTTGTACAAAAACATTATATAAAATTTCAAACTCGCATATCTCCGTTACTATAGAAGATACAGCAGTGATTTTACACTCAATGTAATCAGGTTGAAGCTCTCTATTGGCTCATCCGCAAAAATTTAATCCATGTGTAATATTCATGCTTAGTTACCATGGAAACTCTCATAACAATAATGTAAACAATCTATTTGTGCATGATTGTAGTCATCGTCGTGGAGGTTTGAAATAACCACTTTGATTGTTGAAACAATGTAATACATCCTTGGAAACATGTTTTACAAAAACATTATATAAAAATTCAAACTCATATATCTCCGTTACTATAGAAGATACAGCAGTGATTTTACACTCAATGTATTCAGGTCAAAGCTCTCTAGTCGCTCATTCTGAAAAATGTAATCCATGTGTAATATTCATGCTTAGTTACCATGGAAACTCTCATAACAATAAATTAAACAATCTATTTAGACGCTATTGTAGTCGTTGTTGAGGAGATTTCAAATATAGATTTTGATTGTTGAAACATTATAAAACAATCGAATTATACACTTTTTACGATAGAATTATATAAAATTTCAAACTCGCATATCTCCGTTACTTTTGAAGATACAGAAGTGATTTTACACTCAATGGAAATAGGTCGACATAACCTAACCTAAACTGACCTGACCTAACCTAACCTAACTTTACTTTACTTAACCTAACCTAACCTAACCTAATAACAATAAAATAAAAACAATCTATTTGTGTCGATTGTAGTCGTTCTCGAGGAGATTTGAAATATAGATTTTGATGGTTGAAACATTATAAAACAATCGAATTCCACACATTTTACAATATAATTATATAAAATTTCAAGCTCGTATATCTCCGTTACTATTGAAGATACAGAAGTGATTTTGTACTCAAGGGAATCAGGTCGACGCTCTCTATTGGCTCATCCGCAAAAATTTAATCCATGTGTAATATTCATGCTTAGTTACCATGGAAACTCTCATAACAATAAAGTAAACAATCTATTTGTGCTTGATTGTAGTCGTCGTGGTTGAGATTTGAAATAACCACTTTGATTGTTGAAACAATGTAATACATCCTTGGAAACATGTTTTACAAAAACATTATATAAAATTTCAAACTCGCATATCTCCTTTACTATAGAAGCTAAAGATGTGATTTTGCACTCAATGTATTCAAGTCGAAGCTCTCTAGTAGCTCATTCAAAAAAATGTAATCCATGTGTAATATTCATGCTTAGTTACCATGGAAACTCTCATAACAATAAAGTAAACAATCAATTTGTGCATGATTGTAGTCGTCGTCTTGGAGAATTGAAATAACCACTTTGATTGTTGAAACAATGTAATACATCCTTGGAAACATGTTTTACAATAACATTATATAAAATTTCAAACTCATATATCTCCGTTACTATAGAAGATACAGCTGTGATTTTACACTCAATGTAATCAGGTCGAAGCTCTCTATTTGCTCATACCAAAAAATTTAATCCATGTGTAATATTCATGCTTAGTTACCATGGAAACTCTCAAAACAATAAAGTAAACAATCTATTTGTGCATGATTGTAGTCGTCGTCGTGGAGATTCGAAATAACCACTTTGATTGTTGAAACAATGTAATACATCCTTGAAAACATGTTTTACAAAAACATTATATAAAATTTCAAACTCATTTATCTCCGTTACTAAAGAAGATACAGCATTGATTTTACACTCAATGTAATCAGGTTGAAGCTCTCTATTTGCTCATCCGCAAAAAAATAATCCATGTCTAATATTCATGCTTAGTTATAATGGAAACTCTCATAACAATAAAGTAAACAATCTATTTGTGCATGATTGTAGTCGTCGTCGTGGAGATTTGAAATAACCACTTTGATTGTTGAAACAATGTAATACATCCTTGGAAACATGTTTTACAAAAACATTATATAAAATTTCAAACTCATATATCTGCGTTACTATAGAAGATACAGCAGTGATTTTACAACCAATGTAATCAGGTCGAAGCTCTCTATTGGCTCATCCGCAAAAAAATAATCCATGTCTAATATTCATGCTTAGTTATAATGGAAACTCCCATAACAATAAAGTGAACAATCTATTTGTGCATGATTGTAGTCGTAGTCGTGGAGATTTGAATTAACCACTTTGATTGTTGAAACAATGTAATACATCCTTGGAAACATGTTTTACAAAAACATTATATAAAATTTCAAACTCGCATATCTCCGTTACTATAGAAGCTAAAGATGTGATTTTACACTCAATGTATTCAGGTCGACGCTCTCTATTGGCTCATGGGGAAAAATGTAATCCATGTGTAATATTCATGCTTAGTTGCCATGGAAACTCTCATAACAATAAATTAAACAATCTATTTAGACGCTATTGTAGTCGTTGTCGAGGAGATTTCAAATATAGATTTTGATTGTTGAAACATTATAAAACAATCGAATTATACACATTTTACGATAGAATTATATAAAATTTCAAACTCGCATATCTCCGTTACTGTTGAAGATACAGAAGTGATTTTACACTCAATGGAATTAGGTCGACCTAACCTAACCTAAACTGACCTGACCTAACCTAACCTAACCTAACTTTACTTAACCTAACCTAACCTAACCTAATAACAATAAAATAAAAACAATCTATTTGTGCCGATTGTAGTCGTTCTCGAGGAGATTTGAAATATAGATTTTGATTGTTGAAACATTATAAAACAATCGAATTCCACACATTTTACAATATAATTATATAAAATTTCAAACTCGTATATCTCCGTTACTATTGAAGATACAGAAGTGATTTTGTACTCAAGGGAATCAGGTCGACGCTCTCTATTGGCTCATCCGCAAAAATTTAATCCATGTGTAATATTCATGCTTAGTTACCATGGAAACTCTCATAACAATAAAGTAAACAATCTATTTGTGCATGATTGTAGTCGTCGTGGTGGAGATTTGAAATAACCACTTTGATTGTTATAACAATGTAATACATCCTAAGGATTCACGTTGTACAAAAACATTATATAAAATTTCAAACTCGCATATCTCCGTTACTATAGAAGATACAGCAGTGATTTTACACTCAATGTAATCAGGTTGAAGCTCTCTATTGGCTCATCCGCAAAAATTTAATCCATGTGTAATATTCATGCTTAGTTACCATGGAAACTCTCATAACAATAATGTAAACAATCTATTTGTGCATGATTGTAGTCATCGTCGTGGAGGTTTGAAATAACCACTTTGATTGTTGAAACAATGTAATACATCCTTGGAAACATGTTTTACAAAAACATTATATAAAAATTCAAACTCATATATCTCCGTTACTATAGAAGATACAGCAGTGATTTTACACTCAATGTAATCAGGTCGAAGCTCTCTATTGGCTCATCCGCAAAAAAATAATCCATGTGTAATATTCATGCTTAGTTATAATGGAAACTCTCAAAACAATAAAGTAAACAATCTATTTGTGCATGATTGTAGTCGTAGTCGTGGAGATTTGAATTAACCACTTTGATTGTTGAAACAATGTAATACATCCTTGGAAACATGTTTTACAAAAACATTATATAAAATTTCAAACTCGCATATCTCCGTTACTATAGAAGCTAAAGATGTGATTTTACACTCAATGTATTCAGGTCAAAGCTCTCTAGTCGCTCATTCTGAAAAATGTAATCCATGTGTAATATTCATGCTTAGTTACCATGGAAACTCTCATAACAATAAATTAAACAATCTATTTAGACGCTATTGTAGTCGTTGTTGAGGAGATTTCAAATATAGATTTTGATTGTTGAAACATTATAAAACAATCGAATTATACACTTTTTACGATAGAATTATATAAAATTTCAAACTCGCATATCTCCGTTACTTTTGAAGATACAGAAGTGATTTTACACTCAATGGAAATAGGTCGACATAACCTAACCTAAACTGACCTGACCTAACCTAACCTAACTTTACTTTACTTAACCTAACCTAACCTAACCTAATAACAATAAAATAAAAACAATCTATTTGTGTCGATTGTAGTCGTTCTCGAGGAGATTTGAAATATAGATTTTGATGGTTGAAACATTATAAAACAATCGAATTCCACACATTTTACAATATAATTATATAAAATTTCAAGCTCGTATATCTCCGTTACTATTGAAGATACAGAAGTGATTTTGTACTCAAGGGAATCAGGTCGACGCTCTCTATTGGCTCATCCGCAAAAATTTAATCCATGTGTAATATTCATGCTTAGTTACCATGGAAACTCTCATAACAATAAAGTAAACAATCTATTTGTGCTTGATTGTAGTCGTCGTGGTTGAGATTTGAAATAACCACTTTGATTGTTGAAACAATGTAATACATCCTTGGAAACATGTTTTACAAAAACATTATATAAAATTTCAAACTCGCATATCTCCTTTACTATAGAAGCTAAAGATGTGATTTTGCACTCAATGTATTCAAGTCGAAGCTCTCTAGTAGCTCATTCAAAAAAATGTAATCCATGTGTAATATTCATGCTTAGTTACCATGGAAACTCTCATAACAATAAAGTAAACAATCAATTTGTGCATGATTGTAGTCGTCGTCTTGGAGAATTGAAATAACCACTTTGATTGTTGAAACAATGTAATACATCCTTGGAAACATGTTTTACAATAACATTATATAAAATTTCAAACTCATATATCTCCGTTACTATAGAAGATACAGCTGTGATTTTACACTCAATGTAATCAGGTCGAAGCTCTCTATTTGCTCATACCAAAAAATTTAATCCATGTGTAATATTCATGCTTAGTTACCATGGAAACTCTCAAAACAATAAAGTAAACAATCTATTTGTGCATGATTGTAGTCGTCGTCGTGGAGATTCGAAATAACCACTTTGATTGTTGAAACAATGTAATACATCCTTGAAAACATGTTTTACAAAAACATTATATAAAATTTCAAACTCATTTATCTCCGTTACTAAAGAAGATACAGCATTGATTTTACACTCAATGTAATCAGGTTGAAGCTCTCTATTTGCTCATCCGCAAAAAAATAATCCATGTCTAATATTCATGCTTAGTTATAATGGAAACTCTCATAACAATAAAGTAAACAATCTATTTGTGCATGATTGTAGTCGTCGTCGTGGAGATTTGAAATAACCACTTTGATTGTTGAAACAATGTAATACATCCTTGGAAACATGTTTTACAAAAACATTATATAAAATTTCAAACTCATATATCTGCGTTACTATAGAAGATACAGCAGTGATTTTACAACCAATGTAATCAGGTCGAAGCTCTCTATTGGCTCATCCGCAAAAAAATAATCCATGTCTAATATTCATGCTTAGTTATAATGGAAACTCCCATAACAATAAAGTGAACAATCTATTTGTGCATGATTGTAGTCGTAGTCGTGGAGATTTGAATTAACCACTTTGATTGTTGAAACAATGTAATACATCCTTGGAAACATGTTTTACAAAAACATTATATAAAATTTCAAACTCGCATATCTCCGTTACTATAGAAGCTAAAGATGTGATTTTACACTCAATGTATTCAGGTCGACGCTCTCTATTGGCTCATGGGGAAAAATGTAATCCATGTGTAATATTCATGCTTAGTTGCCATGGAAACTCTCATAACAATAAATTAAACAATCTATTTAGACGCTATTGTAGTCGTTGTCGAGGAGATTTCAAATATAGATTTTGATTGTTGAAACATTATAAAACAATCGAATTATACACATTTTACGATAGAATTATATAAAATTTCAAACTCGCATATCTCCGTTACTGTTGAAGATACAGAAGTGATTTTACACTCAATGGAATTAGGTCGACCTAACCTAACCTAAACTGACCTGACCTAACCTAACCTAACCTAACTTTACTTAACCTAACCTAACCTAACCTAATAACAATAAAATAAAAACAATCTATTTGTGCCGATTGTAGTCGTTCTCGAGGAGATTTGAAATATAGATTTTGATTGTTGAAACATTATAAAACAATCGAATTCCACACATTTTACAATATAATTATATAAAATTTCAAACTCGTATATCTCCGTTACTATTGAAGATACAGAAGTGATTTTGTACTCAAGGGAATCAGGTCGACGCTCTCTATTGGCTCATCCGCAAAAATTTAATCCATGTGTAATATTCATGCTTAGTTACCATGGAAACTCTCATAACAATAAAGTAAACAATCTATTTGTGCATGATTGTAGTCGTCGTGGTGGAGATTTGAAATAACCACTTTGATTGTTATAACAATGTAATACATCCTAAGGTTTCACGTTGTACAAAAACATTATATAAAATTTCAAACTCGCATATCTCCGTTACTATAGAAGATACAGCAGTGATTTTACACTCAATGTAATCAGGTTGAAGCTCTCTATTGGCTCATCCGCAAAAATTTAATCCATGTGTAATATTCATGCTTAGTTACCATGGAAACTCTCATAACAATAATGTAAACAATCTATTTGTGCATGATTGTAGTCATCGTCGTGGAGGTTTGAAATAACCACTTTGATTGTTGAAACAATGTAATACATCCTTGGAAACATGTTTTACAAAAACATTATATAAAAATTCAAACTCATATATCTCCGTTACTATAGAAGATACAGCAGTGATTTTACACTCAATGTAATCAGGTCGAAGCTCTCTATTGGCTCATCCGCAAAAAAATAATCCATGTGTAATATTCATGCTTAGTTATAATGGAAACTCTCAAAACAATAAAGTAAACAATCTATTTGTGCATGATTGTAGTCGTAGTCGTGGAGATTTGAATTAACCACTTTGATTGTTGAAACAATGTAATACATCCTTGGAAACATGTTTTACAAAAACATTATATAAAATTTCAAACTCGCATATCTCCGTTACTATAGAAGCTAAAGATGTGATTTTACACTCAATGTATTCAGGTCAAAGCTCTCTAGTCGCTCATTCTGAAAAATGTAATCCATGTGTAATATTCATGCTTAGTTACCATGGAAACTCTCATAACAATAAATTAAACAATCTATTTAGACGCTATTGTAGTCGTTGTTGAGGAGATTTCAAATATAGATTTTGATTGTTGAAACATTATAAAACAATCGAATTATACACTTTTTACGATAGAATTATATAAAATTTCAAACTCGCATATCTCCGTTACTTTTGAAGATACAGAAGTGATTTTACACTCAATGGAAATAGGTCGACATAACCTAACCTAAACTGACCTGACCTAACCTAACCTAACTTTACTTTACTTAACCTAACCTAACCTAACCTAATAACAATAAAATAAAAACAATCTATTTGTGTCGATTGTAGTCGTTCTCGAGGAGATTTGAAATATAGATTTTGATGGTTGAAACATTATAAAACAATCGAATTCCACACATTTTACAATATAATTATATAAAATTTCAAGCTCGTATATCTCCGTTACTATTGAAGATACAGAAGTGATTTTGTACTCAAGGGAATCAGGTCGACGCTCTCTATTGGCTCATCCGCAAAAATTTAATCCATGTGTAATATTCATGCTTAGTTACCATGGAAACTCTCATAACAATAAAGTAAACAATCTATTTGTGCTTGATTGTAGTCGTCGTGGTTGAGATTTGAAATAACCACTTTGATTGTTGAAACAATGTAATACATCCTTGGAAACATGTTTTACAAAAACATTATATAAAATTTCAAACTCGCATATCTCCTTTACTATAGAAGCTAAAGATGTGATTTTGCACTCAATGTATTCAAGTCGAAGCTCTCTAGTAGCTCATTCAAAAAAATGTAATCCATGTGTAATATTCATGCTTAGTTACCATGGAAACTCTCATAACAATAAAGTAAACAATCAATTTGTGCATGATTGTAGTCGTCGTCTTGGAGAATTGAAATAACCACTTTGATTGTTGAAACAATGTAATACATCCTTGGAAACATGTTTTACAATAACATTATATAAAATTTCAAACTCATATATCTCCGTTACTATAGAAGATACAGCTGTGATTTTACACTCAATGTAATCAGGTCGAAGCTCTCTATTTGCTCATACCAAAAAATTTAATCCATGTGTAATATTCATGCTTAGTTACCATGGAAACTCTCAAAACAATAAAGTAAACAATCTATTTGTGCATGATTGTAGTCGTCGTCGTGGAGATTCGAAATAACCACTTTGATTGTTGAAACAATGTAATACATCCTTGAAAACATGTTTTACAAAAACATTATATAAAATTTCAAACTCATTTATCTCCGTTACTAAAGAAGATACAGCATTGATTTTACACTCAATGTAATCAGGTTGAAGCTCTCTATTTGCTCATCCGCAAAAAAATAATCCATGTCTAATATTCATGCTTAGTTATAATGGAAACTCTCATAACAATAAAGTAAACAATCTATTTGTGCATGATTGTAGTCGTCGTCGTGGAGATTTGAAATAACCACTTTGATTGTTGAAACAATGTAATACATCCTTGGAAACATGTTTTACAAAAACATTATATAAAATTTCAAACTCATATATCTGCGTTACTATAGAAGATACAGCAGTGATTTTACAACCAATGTAATCAGGTCGAAGCTCTCTATTGGCTCATCCGCAAAAAAATAATCCATGTCTAATATTCATGCTTAGTTATAATGGAAACTCCCATAACAATAAAGTGAACAATCTATTTGTGCATGATTGTAGTCGTAGTCGTGGAGATTTGAATTAACCACTTTGATTGTTGAAACAATGTAATACATCCTTGGAAACATGTTTTACAAAAACATTATATAAAATTTCAAACTCGCATATCTCCGTTACTATAGAAGCTAAAGATGTGATTTTACACTCAATGTATTCAGGTCGACGCTCTCTATTGGCTCATGGGGAAAAATGTAATCCATGTGTAATATTCATGCTTAGTTGCCATGGAAACTCTCATAACAATAAATTAAACAATCTATTTAGACGCTATTGTAGTCGTTGTCGAGGAGATTTCAAATATAGATTTTGATTGTTGAAACATTATAAAACAATCGAATTATACACATTTTACGATAGAATTATATAAAATTTCAAACTCGCATATCTCCGTTACTGTTGAAGATACAGAAGTGATTTTACACTCAATGGAATTAGGTCGACCTAACCTAACCTAAACTGACCTGACCTAACCTAACCTAACCTAACTTTACTTAACCTAACCTAACCTAACCTAATAACAATAAAATAAAAACAATCTATTTGTGCCGATTGTAGTCGTTCTCGAGGAGATTTGAAATATAGATTTTGATTGTTGAAACATTATAAAACAATCGAATTCCACACATTTTACAATATAATTATATAAAATTTCAAACTCGTATATCTCCGTTACTATTGAAGATACAGAAGTGATTTTGTACTCAAGGGAATCAGGTCGACGCTCTCTATTGGCTCATCCGCAAAAATTTAATCCATGTGTAATATTCATGCTTAGTTACCATGGAAACTCTCATAACAATAAAGTAAACAATCTATTTGTGCATGATTGTAGTCGTCGTGGTGGAGATTTGAAATAACCACTTTGATTGTTATAACAATGTAATACATCCTAAGGATTCACGTTGTACAAAAACATTATATAAAATTTCAAACTCGCATATCTTCGTTACTATAGAAGATACAGCAGTGATTTTACACTCAATGTAATCAGGTTGAAGCTCTCTATTGGCTCATCCGCAAAAATTTAATCCATGTGTAATATTCATGCTTAGTTACCATGGAAACTCTCATAACAATAATGTAAACAATCTATTTGTGCATGATTGTAGTCATCGTCGTGGAGATTTGAAATAACCACTTTGATTGTTGAAACAATGTAATACATCCTTGGAAACATGTTTTACAAAAACATTATATAAAAATTCAAACTCATATATCTCCGTTACTATAGAAGATACAGCAGTGATTTTACACTCAATGTAATCAGGTCGAAGCTCTCTATTGGCTCATCCGCAAAAAAATAATCCATGTGTAATATTCATGCTTAGTTATAATGGAAACTCTCAAAACAATAAAGTAAACAATCTATTTGTGCATGATTGTAGTCGTCGTCGTGGAGATTTGAAATAACCACTTTGATTGTTGAAACAATGTAATACATCCTTGGAAACATGTTTTACAAAAACATTATATAAAATTTCAAACTCGCATATCTCCGTTACTATAGAAGCTAAAGATGTGATTTTACACTCAATGTATTCAGGTCGAAGCTCTCTAGTCGCTCATTCTGAAAAATGTAATCCATGTGTAATATTCATGCTTAGTTACCATGGAAACTCTCATAACAATAAATTAAACAATCTATTTAGACGCTATTGTAGTCGTTGTTGAGGAGATTTCAAATATAGATTTTGATTGTTGAAACATTATAAAACAATCGAATTATACACTTTTTACGATAGAATTATATAAAATTTCAAACTCGCATATCTCCGTTACTTTTGAAGATACAGAAGTGATTTTACACTCAATGGAAATAGGTCGACATAACCTAACCTAAACTGACCTGACCTAACCTAACCTAACTTTACTTTACTTAACCTAACCTAACCTAACCTAATAACAATAAAATAAAAACAATCTATTTGTGTCGATTGTAGTCGTTCTCGAGGGGATTTGAAATATAGATTTTGATGGTTGAAACATTATAAATCAATCGAATTCCACACATTTTACAATATAATTATATAAAATTTCAAGCTCGTATATCTCCGTTACTATTGAAGATACAGAAGTGATTTTGTACTCAAGGGAATCAGGTCGACGCTCTCTATTGGCTCATCCGCAAAAATTTAATCCATGTGTAATATTCATGCTTAGTTACCATGGAAACTCTCATAACAATAAAGTAAACAATCTATTTGTGCTTGATTGTAGTCGTCGTGGTGGAGATTTGAAATAACCACTTTGATTGTTGAAACAATGTAATACATCCTTGGAAACATGTTTTACAAAAACATTATATAAAATTTCAAACTCGCATATCTCCTTTACTATAGAAGCTAAAGATGTGATTTTACACTCAATGTATTCAAGTCGAAGCTCTCTAGTAGCTCATTCAAAAAAATGTAATCCATGTGTAATATTCATGCTTAGTTACCATGGAAACTCTCATAACAATAAAGTAAACAATCAATTTGTGCATGATTGTAGTCGTCGTCTTGGAGAATTGAAATAACCACTTTGATTGTTGAAACAATGTAATACATCCTTGGAAACATGTTTTACAATAACATTATATAAAATTTCAAACTCATATATCTCCGTTACTATAGAAGATACAGCTGTGATTTTACACTCAATGTAATCAGGTCGAAGCTCTCTATTTGCTCATACCAAAAAATTTAATCCATGTGTAATATTCATGCTTAGTTACCATGGAAACTCTCAAAACAATAAAGTAAACAATCTATTTGTGCATGATTGTAGTCGTCGTCGTGGAGATTTGAAATAACCACTTTGATTGTTGAAACAATGTAATACATCCTTGGAAACATGTTTTACAAAAACATTATATAAAATTTCAAACTCATATATCTCCGTTACTATAGAAGATACAGTTGTGATTTTACACTCAATGTAATCAGGTCGAAGCTCTCTATTGGCTCATACGAAAAAATTTAATCCATGTGTAATATTCATGCTTAGTTATAATGGAAACTCTCATAACAATAAAGTAAACAATCTATTTGTGCATGATTGTAGTCGTCGTCGTGGAGATTTGAAATAACCACTTTGATTGTTGAAACAATGTAATACATCCTTGGAAACATGTTTTACAAAAACATTATATAAAATTTCAAACTCATATATCTGCGTTACTATAGAAGATACAGCAGTGATTTTACAACCAATGTAATCAGGTCGAAGCTCTCTATTGGCTCATCCGCAAAAAAATAATCCATGTCTAATATTCATGCTTAGTTATAATGGAAACTCCCATAACAATAAAGTGAACAATCTATTTGTGCGTGATTGTAGTCGTAGTCGTGGAGATTTGAATTAACCACTTTGATTGTTGAAACAATGTAATACATCCTTGGAAACATGTTTTACAAAAACATTATATAAAATTTCAAACTCGCATATCTCCGTTACTATAGAAGCTAAAGATGTGATTTTACACTCAATGTATTCAGGTCGAAGCTCTCTAGTCGCTCATTCTGAAAAATGTAATCCATGTGTAATATTCATGCTTAGTTACCATGGAAACTCTCATAACAATAAATTAAACAATCTATTTAGACGCTATTGTAGTCGTTGTTGAGGAGATTTCAAATATAGATTTTGATTGTTGAAACATTATAAAACAATCGAATTATACACTTTTTACGATAGAATTATATAAAATTTCAAACTCGCATATCTCCGTTACTTTTGAAGATACAGAAGTGATTTTACACTCAATGGAAATAGGTCGACATAACCTAACCTAAACTGACCTGACCTAACCTAACCTAACTTTACTTTACTTAACCTAACCTAACCTAACCTAATAACAATAAAATAAAAACAATCTATTTGTGTCGATTGTAGTCGTTCTCGAGGAGATTTGAAATATAGATTTTGATGGTTGAAACATTATAAAACAATCGAATTCCACACATTTTACAATATAATTATATAAAATTTCAAGCTCGTATATCTCCGTTACTATTGAAGATACAGAAGTGATTTTGTACTCAAGGGAATCAGGTCGACGCTCTCTATTGGCTCATCCGCAAAAATTTAATCCATGTGTAATATTGATGCTTAGTTACCATGGAAACTCTCATAACAATAAAGTAAACAATCTATTTGTGCTTGATTGTAGTCGTCGTGGTTGAGATTTGAAATAACCACTTTGATTGTTGAAACAATGTAATACATCCTTGGAAACATGTTTTACAAAAACATTATATAAAATTTCAAACTCGCATATCTCCTTTACTATAGAAGCTAAAGATGTGATTTTGCACTCAATGTATTCAAGTCGAAGCTCTCTAGTAGCTCATTCAAAAAAATGTAATCCATGTGTAATATTCATGCTTAGTTACCATGGAAACTCTCATAACAATAAAGTAAACAATCAATTTGTGCATGATTGTAGTCGTCGTCTTGGAGAATTGAAATAACCACTTTGATTGTTGAAACAATGTAATACATCCTTGGAAACATGTTTTACAATAACATTATATAAAATTTCAAACTCATATATCTCCGTTACTATAGAAGATACAGCTGTGATTTTACACTCAATGTAATCAGGTCGAAGCTCTCTATTTGCTCATACCAAAAAATTTAATCCATGTGTAATATTCATGCTTAGTTACCATGGAAACTCTCAAAACAATAAAGTAAACAATCTATTTGTGCATGATTGTAGTCGTCGTCGTGGAGATTCGAAATAACCACTTTGATTGTTGAAACAATGTAATACATCCTTGGAAACATGTTTTACAAAAACATTATATAAAATTTCAAACTCATTTATCTCCGTTACTATAGAAGATACAGCATTGATTTTACACTCAATGTAATCAGGTTGAAGCTCTCTATTTGCTCATCCGCAAAAAAATAATCCATGTCTAATATTCATGCTTAGTTATAATGGAAACTCTCATAACAATAAAGTAAACAATCTATTTGTGCATGATTGTAGTCGTCGTCGTGGAGATTTGAAATAACCACTTTGATTGTTGAAACAATGTAATACATCCTTGGAAACATGTTTTACAAAAACATTATATAAAATTTCAAACTCATATATCTGCGTTACTATAGAAGATACAGCAGTGATTTTACAACCAATGTAATCAGGTCGAAGCTCTCTATTGGCTCATCCGCAAAAAAATAATCCATGTCTAATATTCATGCTTAGTTATAATGGAAACTCCCATAACAATAAAGTGAACAATCTATTTGTGCATGATTGTAGTCGTAGTCGTGGAGATTTGAATTAACCACTTTGATTGTTGAAACAATGTAATACATCCTTGGAAACATGTTTTACAAAAACATTATATAAAATTTCAAACTCGCATATCTCCGTTACTATAGAAGCTAAAGATGTGATTTTACACTCAATGTATTCAGGTCGACGCTCTCTATTGGCTCATGGGGAAAAATGTAATCCATGTGTAATATTCATGCTTAGTTACCATGGAAACTCTCATAACAATAAATTAAACAATCTATTTAGACGCTATTGTAGTCGTTGTCGAGGAGATTTCAAATATAGATTTTGATTGTTGAAACATTATAAAACAATCGAATTATACACATTTTACGATAGAATTATATAAAATTTCAAACTCGCATATCTCCGTTACTGTTGAAGATACAGAAGTGATTTTACACTCAATGGAATTAGGTCGACCTAACCTAACCTAAACTGACCTGACCTAACCTAACCTAACCTAACTTTACTTAACCTAACCTAACCTAACCTAATAACAATAAAATAAAAACAATCTATTTGTGCCGATTGTAGTCGTTCTCGAGGAGATTTGAAATATAGATTTTGATTGTTGAAACATTATAAAACAATCGAATTCCACACATTTTACCATTTAATTATATAAAATTTCAAACTCGTATATCTCCGTTACTATTGAAGATACAGAAGTGATTTTGCACTCAAGGGAATCAGGTCGACGCTCTCTATTGGCTCATGGGGAAAAATGTAATCCATGTGTAATATTCATGCTTAGTTACCATGGAAACTCTCATAACAATAAATTAAACAATCTTTTTAGGCGCTATTGTAGCCGTCGAGGAGATTCCAAATATAGATTTTGATTTTTGAAACATTATAAAACAATCGAATTATACACTTTTTACGATAGAATTATATAAAATTTCAAACTCGCATATCTCCGTTACTGTTGAAGATACAGAAGTGATTTTGCACTCAATGGATTCAATTCGACCTAACCTAACCTAAACTGACCTGACCTAACCTAACCTAACCTAACTTTACTTAACCTAATCTAACCTAACCTAATAACAATAAAATAAAAACAATTTATTTGTGTCGATTGTAGTCGTTCTCGAGGAGATTTGAAATATAGATTTTGATGGTTGAAACATTATAAAACAATCGAATTCCACACATTTTACAATATAATTATATAAAATTTCAAACTCGTATATCTCCGTTACTATTGAAGATACAGAAGTGATTTTGTACTCAAGGGAATCAGGTCGACGCTCTCTATTGGCTCATCCGCAAAAATTTAATCCATGTGTAATATTCATGCTTAGTTACCATGGAAACTCTCATAACAATAATGTAAACAATCTATTTGTGCATGATTGTAGTCGTCGTGGTGGAGATTTGATATAACCACTTTGATTGTTATAACAATGTAATACATCCTAAGGATTCACGTTGTACAAAAACATTATATAAAATTTCAAACTCGCATATCTCCGTTACTATAGAAGATACAGCAGTGATTTTACACTCAATGTAATCAGGTTGAAGCTCTCTATTGGCTCATCCGCAAAAATTTAATCCATGTGTAATATTCATGCTTAGTTACCATGGAAACTCTCATAACAATAATGTAAACAATCTATTTGTGCATGATTGTAGTCATCGTCGTGGAGGTTTGAAATAACCACTTTGATTGTTGAAACAATGTAATACATCCTTGGAAACATGTTTTACAAAAACATTATATAAAAATTCAAACTCATATATCTCCGTTACTATAGAAGATACAGCAGTGATTTTACACTCAATGTAATCAGGTCGAAGCTCTCTATTGGCTCATCCGCAAAAAAATAATCCATGTGTAATATTCATGCTTAGTTATAATGGAAACTCTCAAAACAATAAAGTAAACAATCTATTTGTGCATGATTGTAGTCGTAGTCGTGGAGATTTGAATTAACCACTTTGATTGTTGAAACAATGTAATACATCCTTGGAAACATGTTTTACAAAAACATTATATAAAATTTCAAACTCGCATATCTCCGTTACTATAGAAGCTAAAGATGTGATTTTACACTCAATGTATTCAGGTCGAAGCTCTCTAGTCGCTCATTCTGAAAAATGTAATCCATGTGTAATATTCATGCTTAGTTACCATGGAAACTCTCATAACAATAAATTAAACAATCTATTTAGACGCTATTGTAGTCGTTGTTGAGGAGATTTCAAATATAGATTTTGATTGTTGAAACATTATAAAACAATCGAATTATACACTTTTTACGATAGAATTATATAAAATTTCAAACTCGCATATCTCCGTTACTTTTGAAGATACAGAAGTGATTTTACACTCAATGGAAATAGGTCGACATAACCTAACCTAAACTGACCTGACCTAACCTAACCTAACTTTACTTTACTTAACCTAACCTAACCTAACCTAATAACAATAAAATAAAAACAATCTATTTGTGTCGATTGTAGTCGTTCTCGAGGAGATTTGAAATATAGATTTTGATGGTTGAAACATTATAAAACAATCGAATTCCACACATTTTACAATATAATTATATAAAATTTCAAGCTCGTATATCTCCGTTACTATTGAAGATACAGAAGTGATTTTGTACTCAAGGGAATCAGGTCGACGCTCTCTATTGGCTCATCCGCAAAAATTTAATCCATGTGTAATATTCATGCTTAGTTACCATGGAAACTCTCATAACAATAAAGTAAACAATCTATTTGTGCTTGATTGTAGTCGTCGTGGTGGAGATTTGAAATAACCACTTTGATTGTTGAAACAATGTAATACATCCTTGGAAACATGTTTTACAAAAACATTATATAAAATTTCAAACTCGCATATCTCCTTTACTATAGAAGCTAAAGATGTGATTTTGCACTCAATGTATTCAAGTCGAAGCTCTCTAGTAGCTCATTCAAAAAAATGTAATCCATGTGTAATATTCATGCTTAGTTACCATGGAAACTCTCATAACAATAAAGTAAACAATCAATTTGTGCATGATTGTAGTCGTCGTCTTGGAGAATTGAAATAACCACTTTGATTGTTGAAACAATGTAATACATCCTTGGAAACATGTTTTACAATAACATTATATAAAATTTCAAACTCATATATCTCCGTTACTATAGAAGATACAGCTGTGATTTTACACTCAATGTAATCAGGTCGAAGCTCTCTATTTGCTCATACCAAAAAATTTAATCCATGTGTAATATTCATGCTTAGTTACCATGGAAACTCTCATAACAATAAAGTAAACAATATATTTGTGCATGATTGTAGTCGTCGTCGTGGAGATTCGAAATAACCACTTTGATTGTTGAAACAATGTAATACATCCTTGGAAACATGTTTTACAAAAACATTATATAAAATTTCAAACTCATATATCTCCGTTACTATAGAAGATACAGCATTGATTTTACACTCAATGTAATCAGGTTGAAGCTCTCTATTTGCTCATCCGCAAAAAAATAATCCATGTCTAATATTCATGCTTAGCTATAATGGAAACTCTCATAACAATAAAGTAAACAATCTATTTGTGCATGATTGTAGTCGTCGTCGTGGAGATTTGAAATAACCACTTTGATTGTTGAAACAATGTAATACATCCTTGGAAACATGTTTTACAAAAACATTATATAAAATTTCAAACTCATATATCTGCGTTACTATAGAAGATACAGCAGTGATTTTACAACCAATGTAATCAGGTCGAAGCTCTCTATTGGCTCATCCGCAAAAAAATAATCCATGTCTAATATTCATGCTTAGTTATAATGGAAACTCCCATAACAATAAAGTGAACAATCTATTTGTGCATGATTGTAGTCGTAGTCGTGGAGATTTGAATTAACCACTTTGATTGTTGAAACAACGTAATACATCCTTGGAAACATGTTTTACAAAAACATTATATAAAATTTCAAACTCGCATATCTCCGTTACTATAGAAGCTAAAGATGTGATTTTACACTCAATGTATTCAGGTCGACGCTCTCTATTGGCTCATGTGGAAAAATGTAATCCATGTGTAATATTCATGCTTAGTTACCATGGAAACTCTCATAACAATAAATTAAACAATCTATTTAGACGCTATTGTAGTCGTTGTCGAGGAGATTTCAAATATAGATTTTGATTGTTGAAACATTATAAAACAATCGAATTATACACATTTTACGATAGAATTATATAAAATTTCAAACTCGCATATCTCCGTTACTGTTGAAGATACAGAAGTGATTTTACACTCAATGGAATTAGGTCGACCTAACCTAACCTAAACTGACCTGACCTAACCTAACCTAACCTAACTTTACTTAACCTAACCTAACCTAACCTAATAACAATAAAATAAAAACAATCTATTTGTGCCGATTGTAGTCGTTCTCGAGGAGATTTGAAATATAGATTTTGATTGTTGAAACATTATAAAACAATCGAATTCCACACATTTTACCATTTAATTATATAAAATTTCAAACTCGTATATCTCCGTTACTATTGAAGATACAGAAGTGATTTTGTACTCAAGGGAATCAGGTCGACGCTCTCTATTGGCTGATGGGGAAAAATGTAATCCATGTGTAATATTCATGCTTAGTTACCATGGAAACTCTCATAACAATAAAGTAAACAATCTTTTTAGGCGCTATTGTAGCCGTCGAGGAGATTCCAAATATAGATTTTGATTTTTGAAACATTATAAAACAATCGAATTATACACTTTTTACGATAGAATTATATAAAATTTCAAACTCGCATATCTCCGTTACTGTTGAAGATACAGAAGTGATTTTGCACTCAATGGATTCAATTCGACCTAACCTAACCTAAACTGACCTGACCTAACCTAACCTAACCTAACTTTACTTAACCTAATCTAACCTAACCTAATAACAATAAAATAAAAACAATTTATTTGTGTCGATTGTAGTCGTTCTCGAGGAGATTTGAAATATAGATTTTGATGGTTGAAACATTATAAAACAATCGAATTCCACACATTTTACAATATAATTATATAAAATTTCAAACTCGTATATCTCCGTTACTATTGAAGATACAGAAGTGATTTTGTACTCAAGGGAATCAGGTCGACGCTCTCTATTGGCTGATGGGGAAAAATGTAATCCATGTGTAATATTCATGCTTAGTTACCATGGAAACTCTCATAACAATAAAGTAAACAATCTATTTGTGCATGATTGTAGTCGTCGTGGTGGAGATTTGAAATAACCACTTTGATTGTTGAAACAATGTAATACATCCTAAGGATTCACGTTGTACAAAAACATTATATAAAATTTCAAACTCGCATATCTCCGTTACTATAGAAGATACAGCAGTGATTTTACACTCAATGTAATCAGGTTGAAGCTCTCTATTTGCTCATACCAAAAAATTTAATCCATGTGTAATATTCATGCTTAGTTACCATGGAAACTCTCATAACAATAAAGTAAACAATCTATTTGTGCATGATTGTAGTCGTCGTCGTGGAGATTTGAAATAACCACTTTGATTGTTGAAACAATGTAATACATCCTTGGAAACATGTTTTACAAAAACATTATATAAAATTTCAAACTCATATATCTCCGTTACTATAGAAGATACAGCTGTGATTTTACACTCAATGCAATCAGGTCGAAGCTCTCTATTTGCTCATACCAAAAAATTTAATCCATGTGTAATATTCATGCTTAGTTACCATGGAAACTCTCATAACAATAAAGTAAACAATCTATTTGTGCATGATTGTAGTCGTCGTCGTGGAGATTTGAAATAACCACTTTGATTGTTGAAACAATGTAATACATCCTTGGAAACATGTTTTACAAAAACATTATATAAAATTTCAAACTCATATATCTCCGTTACTATAGAAGATACAGTTGTGATTTTACACTCAATGTAATCAGGTCGAAGCTCTCTATTGGCTCATACGAAAAAATTTAATCCATGTGTAATATTCATGCTTAGTTACCATGGAAACTCTCATAACAATAATGTAAACAATCTATTTGTGCATGATTGTAGTCATCGTCGTGGAGATTTGAAATAACCACTTTGATTGTTGAAACAATGTAATACATACTTGGAAACATGTTTTACAAAAACATTATATAAAAATTCAAACTCATATATCTCCGTTACTATAGAAGATACAGCAGTGATTTTACACTCAATGTAATCAGGTCGAAGCTCTCTAGTCGCTCATTCTGAAAAATGTAATCCATGTGTAATATTCATGCTTAGTTACAATGGAAACTCTCATAACAATAAATTAAACAATCTATTTAGACGCTATTGTAGTCGTTGTTGAGGAGATTTCAAATATAGATTTTGATTGTTGAAACATTATAAAACAATCGAATTATACACTTTTTACGATAGAATTATATAAAATTTCAAACTCGCATATCTCCGTTACTTTTGAAGATACAGAAGTGATTTTACACTCAATGGAAATAGGTCGACATAACCTAACCTAAACTGACCTGACCTAACCTAACCTAACTTTACTTTACTTAACCTAACCTAACCTAACCTAATAACAATAAAATAAAAACAATCTATTTGTGTCGATTGTAGTCGTTCTCGAGGAGATTTGAAATATAGATTTTGATGGTTGAAACATTATAAAACAATCGAATTCCACACATTTTACAATATAATTATATAAAATTTCAAGCTCGTATATCTCCGTTACTATTGAAGATACAGAAGTGATTTTGTACTCAAGGGAATCAGGTCGACGCTCTCTATTGGCTCATCCGCAAAAATTTAATCCATGTGTAATATTCATGCTTAGTTACCATGGAAACTCTCATAACAATAAAGTAAACAATCTATTTGTGCTTGATTGTAGTCGTCGTGGTGGAGATTTGAAATAACCACTTTGATTGTTGAAACAATGTAATACATCCTTGGAAACATGTTTTACAAAAACATTATATAAAATTTCAAACTCGCATATCTCCGTTACTATAGAAGCTAAAGATGTGATTTTACACTCAATGTATTCAGGTCGACGCTCTCTATTGGCTCATGGGGAAAAATGTAATCCATGTGTAATATTCATGCTTAGTTACCATGGAAACTCTCATAACAATAAATTAAACAATCTTTTTAGGCGCTATTGTAGACGTCGAGGAGATTCCAAATATAGATTTTGATTTTTGAAACATTATAAAACAATCGAATTATACACTTTTTACGATAGAATTATATAAAATTTCAAACTCGCATATCTCCGTTACGGTTGAAGATACAGAAGTGATTTTGCACTCAATGGATTCAATTCGACCTAACCTAACCTAAACTGACCTGACCTAACCTAACCTAACCTAACTTTACTTAACCTAATCTAACCTAACCTAATAACAATAAAATAAAAACAATTTATTTGTGTCGATTGTAGTCGTTCTCGAGGAGATTTGAAATATAGATTTTGATGGTTGAAACATTATAAAACAATCGAATTCCACACATTTTACAATATAATTATATAAAATTTCAAACTCGTATATCTCCGTTACTATTGAAGATACAGAAGTGATTTTGTACTCAAGGGAATCAGGTCGACGCTCTCTATTGGCTCATCCGCAAAAATTTAATCCATGTGTAATATTCATGCTTAGTTACCATGGAAACTCTCATAACAATAAAGTAAACAATCTATTTGTGCATGATTGTAGTCGTCGTGGTGGAGATTTGAAATAACCACTTTGATTGTTGAAACAATGTAATACATCCTAAGGATTCACGTTGTACAAAAACATTATATAAATTTCAAACTCATATATCTCCGTTACTATAGAAGATACAGCTGTGATTTTACACTCAATGCAATCAGGTCGAAGCTCTCTATTTGCTCATACCAAAAAATTTAATCCATGTGTAATATTCATGCTTAGTTACCATGGAAACTCTCATAACAATAAAGTAAACAATCTATTTGTGCATGATTGTAGTCGTCGTCGTGGAGATTTGAAATAACCACTTTGATTGTTGAAACAATGTAATACATCCTAAGGATTCACGTTGTACAAAAACATTATATAAATTTCAAACTCATATATCTCCGTTACTATAGAAGATACAGCTGTGATTTTACACTCAATGCAATCAGGTCGAAGCTCTCTATTTGCTCATACCAAAAAATTTAATCCATGTGTAATATTCATGCTTAGTTACCATGGAAACTCTCATAACAATAAAGTAAACAATCTATTTGTGCATGATTGTAGTCGTCGTCGTGGAGATTTGAAATAACCACTTTGATTGTTGAAACAATGTAATACATCCTTGGAAACATGTTTTACAAAAACATTATATAAAATTTCAAACTCATATATCTCCGTTACTATAGAAGATACAGTTGTGATTTTACACTCAATGTAATCAGGTCGAAGCTCTCTATTGGCTCATACGAAAAAATTTAATCCATGTGTAATATTCATGCTTAGTTACCATGGAAACTCTCATAACAATAATGTAAACAATCTATTTGTGCATGATTGTAGTCGTCGTCTTGGAGAATTGAAATAACCACTTTGATTGTTGAAACAATGTAATACATCCTTGGAAACATGTTTTACAAAAACATTATATAAAATTTCAAACTCATATATCTCCGTTACTATAGAAGATACAGCTGTGATTTTACACTCAATGTAATCAGGTCGAAGCTCTCTATTTGCTCATACCAAAAAATTTAATCCATGTGTAATATTCATGCTTAGTTACCATGGAAACTCTCAAAACAATAAAGTATACAATCTATTTGTGCATGATTGTAGTCGTCGTCGTGGAGATTTGAAATAACCACTTTGATTGTTGAAACAATGTAATACATCCTTGGAAACATGTTTTACAAAAACATTATGTAAAATTTCAAACTCATATATCTCCGTTACTATAGAAGATACAGCTGTGATTTTACACTCAATGTAATCAGGTCGAAGCTCTCTATTGGCTCATCCGCAAAAAATTAATCCATGTGTAATATTCATGCTTAGTTATAATGGAAACTCTCATAACAATAAAGTAAACAATCTATTTGTGCATGATTGTAGTCGTCGTCGTGGAGATTTGAAATAACCACTTTGATTGTTGAAACAATGTAATACATCCTTGGAAACATGTTTTACAAAAACATTATATAAAATTTTAAACTCATATATCTCCGTTACTATAGAAGATACAGCTGTGATTTTACACTCAATGTAATCAGGTCGAAGCTCTCTATTGGCTCATACGAAAAAATTTAATCCATGTGTAATATTCATGCTTAGTTACCATGGAAACTCTCATAACAATAAAGTAAACAATCTATTTGTGCATGATTGTAGTCGTCGTCGTGGAGATTTGAAATAACCACTTTGATTGTTGAAACAATGTAATACATCCTTGGAAACATGTTTTACAAAAACATTATATAAAATTTCAAACTCATATATCTCCGTTACTATAGAAGATACAGCTGTGATTTTACACTCAATGTAATCAGGTCGAAGCTCTCTATTGGCTCATACGAAAAAATTATATCCATGTGTAATATTCGTGCTTAGTTACCATGGAAACTCTCATAACAATAAAGTAAACAATCTATTTGTGCATGATTGTAGTCGTCGTCGTGGAGATTTGAAATAACCACTTTGATTGTTGAAACAATGTAATACATCCTTGGAAACATGTTTTACAAAAACATTATATAAAATTTCAAACTCATATATCTCCGTTACTATAGAAGATACAGCTGTGATTTTATACTCAATGTAATCAGGTCGAAGCTCTCTATTGGCTCATACAAAAAATTTAATCCATGTGTAATATTCATGCTTAGTTACCATGGAAACTCTCATAACAATAAAGTAAACAATCTATTTGTGCATGATTGTAGTCGTCGTCGTGGAGATTCGAAATAACCACTTTGATTGTTGAAACAATGTAATACATCCTTGGAAACATGTTTTACAAAAACATTATATAAAATTTCAAACTCGCATATCTCCGTTACTATAGAAGCTAAAGATGTGATTTTACACTCAATGTATTCAGGTCGACGCTCTCTATTGGCTCATGGGGAAAAATGTAATCCATGTGTAATATTCATGCTTAGTTACCATGGAAACTCTCATAACAATAAATTAAACAATCTTTTTAGGCGCTATTGTAGTCGTCGAGGAGATTCCAAATATAGATTTTGATGGTTGAAACATTATAAAACAATCGAATTCCACACATTTTACAATATAATTATATAAAATTTCAAGCTCGTATATCTCCGTTACTATTGAAGATACAGAAGTGATTTTGTACTCAAGGGAATCAGGTCGACGCTCTCTATTGGCTCATCCGCAAAAATTTAATCCATGTGTAATATTCATGCTTAGTTACCATGGAAACTCTCATAACAATAAAGTAAACAATCTATTTGTGCTTGATTGTAGTCGTCGTGGTTGAGATTTGAAATAACCACTTTGATTGTTGAAACAATGTAATACATCCTTGGAAACATGTTTTACAAAAACATTATATAAAATTTCAAACTCGCATATCTCCTTTACTATAGAAGCTAAAGATGTGATTTTGCACTCAATGTATTCAAGTCGAAGCTCTCTAGTAGCTCATTCAAAAAAATGTAATCCATGTGTAATATTCATGCTTAGTTACCATGGAAACTCTCATAACAATAAAGTAAACAATCAATTTGTGCATGATTGTAGTCGTCGTCTTGGAGAATTGAAATAACCACTTTGATTGTTGAAACAATGTAATACATCCTTGGAAACATGTTTTACAATAACATTATATAAAAATTCAAACTCATATATCTCCGTTACTATAGAAGATACAGCAGTGATTTTACACTCAATGTAATCAGGTCGAAGCTCTCTATTGGCTCATCCGCAAAAAAATAATCCATGTGTAATATTCATGCTTAGTTATAATGGAAACTCTCAAAACAATAAAGTAAACAATCTATTTGTGCATGATTGTAGTCGTAGTCGTGGAGATTTGAATTAACCACTTTGATTGTTGAAACAATGTAATACATCCTTGGAAACATGTTTTACAAAAACATTATATAAAATTTCAAACTCGCATATCTCCGTTACTATAGAAGCTAAAGATGTGATTTTACACTCAATGTATTCAGGTCGAAGCTCTCTAGTCGCTCATTCTGAAAAATGTAATCCATGTGTAATATTCATGCTTAGTTACCATGGAAACTCTCATAACAATAAAGTAAACAATCTATTTGTGCATGATTGTAGTCGTCGTCGTGGAGATTTGAAATAACCACTTTGATTGTTGAAACAATGTAATACATCCTTGGAAACATGTTTTACAAAAACATTATATAAAATTTCAAACTCATATATCTCCGTTACTATAGAAGATACAGTTGTGATTTTACACTCAATGTAATCAGGTCGAAGCTCTCTATTGGCTCATACGAAAAAATTTAATCCATGTGTAATATTCATGCTTAGTTATAATGGAAACTCTCATAACAATAAAGTAAACAATCTATTTGTGCATGATTGTAGTCGTCGTCGTGGAGATTTGAAATAACCACTTTGATTGTTGAAACAATGTAATACATCCTTGGAAACATGTTTTACAAAAACATTATATAAAATTTCAAACTCATATATCTGCGTTACTATAGAAGATACAGCAGTGATTTTACAACCAATGTAATCAGGTCGAAGCTCTCTATTGGCTCATCCGCAAAAAAATAATCCATGTCTAATATTCATGCTTAGTTATAATGGAAACTCCCATAACATTAAAGTGAACAATCTATTTGTGCATGATTGTAGTCGTAGTCGTGGAGATTTGAATTAACCACATTGATTGTTGAAACAATGTAATACATCCTTGGAAACATGTTTTACAAAAACATTATATAAAATTTCAAACTCGCATATCTCCGTTACTATAGAAGCTAAAGATGTGATTTTACACTCAATGTATTCAGGTCGACGCTCTCTATTGGCTCATGGGGAAAAATGTAATCCATGTGTAATATTCATGCTTAGTTACCATGGAAACTCTCATAACAATAAATTAAACAATCTATTTAGACGCTATTGTAGTCGTTGTCGAGGAGATTTCAAATATAGATTTTGATTGTTAAAACATTATAAAACAATCGAATTATACACATTTTACGATAGAATTATATAAAATTTCAAACTCGCATATCTCCGTTACTGTTGAAGATACAGAAGTGATTTTACACTCAATGGAATTAGGTCGACCTAACCTAACCTAAACTGACCTGACCTAACCTAACCTAACCTAACCTAACTTTACTTAACCTAACCTAACCTAACCTAATAACAATAAAATAAAAACAATCTATTTGTGCCGATTGTAGTCGTTCTCGAGGAGATTTGAAATATAGATTTTGATTGTTGAAACATTATAAAACAATCGAATTCCACACATTTTACCATTTAATTATATAAAATTTCAAACTCGTATATCTCCGTTACTATTGAAGATACAGAAGTGATTTTGCACTCAAGGGAATCAGGTCGACGCTCTCTATTGGCTCATGGGGAAAAATGTAATCCATGTGTAATATTCATGCTTAGTTACCATGGAAACTCTCATAACAATAAATTAAACAATCTTTTCAGGCGCTATTGTAGCCGTCGAGGAGATTCCAAATATAGATTTTGATTTTTGAAACATTATAAAACAATCGAATTATACACTTTTTACGATAGAATTATATAAAATTTCAAACTCGCATATCTCCGTTACTGTTGAAGATACAGAAGTGATTTTGCACTCAATGGATTCAATTCGACCTAACCTAACCTAAACTGACCTGACCTAACCTAACCTAACCTAACTTTACTTAACCTAATCTAACCTAACCTAATAACAATAAAATAAAAACAATTTATTTGTGTCGATTGTAGTCGTTCTCGAGGAGATTTGAAATATAGATTTTGATGGTTGAAACATTATAAAACAATCGAATTCCACACATTTTACAATATAATTATATAAAATTTCAAACTCGTATATCTCCGTTACTATTGAAGATACAGAAGTGATTTTGTACTCAAGGGAATCAGGTCGACGCTCTCTATTGGCTCATCCGCAAAAATTTAATCCATGTGTAATATTCATGCTTAGTTACCATGGAAACTCTCATAACAATAAAGTAAACAATCTATTTGTGCATGATTGTAGTCGTCGTGGTGGAGATTTGAAATAACCACTTTGATTGTTATAAAAATGTAATACATCCTAAGGATTCACGTTGTACAAAAACATTATATAAAATTTCAAACTCGCATATCTCCGTTACTATAGAAGATACAGCAGTGATTTTACACTCAATGTAATCAGGTTGAAGCTCTCTATTGGCTCATCCGCAAAAATTTAATCCATGTGTAATATTCATGCTTAGTTACCATGGAAACTCTCATAACAATAATGTAAACAATCTATTTGTGCATGATTGTAGTCATCGTCGTGGAGATTTGAAATAACCACTTTGATTGTTGAAACAATGTAATACATCCTTGGAAACATGTTTTACAAAAACATTATATAAAAATTCAAACTCATATATCTCCGTTACTATAGAAGATACAGCAGTGATTTTACACTCAATGTAATCAGGTCGAAGCTCTCTATTGGCTCATCCGCAAAAAAATAATCCATGTGTAATATTCATGCTTAGTTATAATGGAAACTCTCAAAACAATAAAGTAAACAATCTATTTGTGCATGATTGTAGTCGTAGTCGTGGAGATTTGAATTAACCACTTTGATTGTTGAAACAATGTAATACATCCTTGGAAACATGTTTTACAAAAACATTATATAAAATTTCAAACTCGCATATCTCCGTTACTATAGAAGCTAAAGATGTGATTTTACACTCAATGTATTCAGGTCGAAGCTCTCTAGTCGCTCATTCTGAAAAATGTAATCCATGTGTAATATTCATGCTTAGTTACCATGGAAACTCTCATAACAATAAATTAAACAATCTATTTAGACGCTATTGTAGTCGTTGTTGAGGAGATTTCAAATATAGATTTTGATTGTTGAAACATTATAAAACAATCGAATTATACACTTTTTACGATAGAATTATATAAAATTTCAAACTCGCATATCTCCGTTACTTTTGAAGATACAGAAGTGATTTTACACTCAATGGAAATAGGTCGACATAACCTAACCTAAACTGACCTGACCTAACCTAACCTAACTTTACTTTACTTAACCTAACCTAACCTAACCTAATAACAATAAAATAAAAACAATCTATTTGTGTCGATTGTAGTCGTTCTCGAGGAGATTTGAAATATAGATTTTGATGGTTGAAACATTATAAAACAATCGAATTCCACACATTTTACAATATAATTATATAAAATTTCAAGCTCGTATATCTCCGTTACTATTGAAGATACAGAAGTGATTTTGTACTCAAGGGAATCAGGTCGACGCTCTCTATTGGCTCATCCGCAAAAATTTAATCCATGTGTAATATTCATGCTTAGTTACCATGGAAACTCTCATAACAATAAAGTAAACAATCTATTTGTGCTTGATTGTAGTCGTCGTGGTTGAGATTTGAAATAACCACTTTGATTGTTGAAACAATGTAATACATCCTTGGAAACATGTTTTACAAAAACATTATATAAAATTTCAAACTCGCATATCTCCTTTACTATAGAAGCTAAAGATGTGATTTTGCACTCAATGTATTCAAGTCGAAGCTCTCTAGTAGCTCATTCAAAAAAATGTAATCCATGTGTAATATTCATGCTTAGTTACCATGGAAACTCTCATAACAATAAAGTAAACAATCAATTTGTGCATGATTGTAGTCGTCGTCTTGGAGAATTGAAATAACCACTTTGATTGTTGAAACAATGTAATACATCCTTGGAAACATGTTTTACAATAACATTATATAAAAATTCAAACTCATATATCTCCGTTACTATAGAAGATACAGCAGTGATTTTACACTCAATGTAATCAGGTCGAAGCTCTCTATTGGCTCATCCGCAAAAAAATAATCCATGTGTAATATTCATGCTTAGTTATAATGGAAACTCTCAAAACAATAAAGTAAACAATCTATTTGTGCATGATTGTAGTCGTAGTCGTGGAGATTTGAATTAACCACTTTGATTGTTGAAACAATGTAATACATCCTTGGAAACATGTTTTACAAAAACATTATATAAAATTTCAAACTCGCATATCTCCGTTACTATAGAAGCTAAAGATGTGATTTTACACTCAATGTATTCAGGTCGAAGCTCTCTAGTCGCTCATTCTGAAAAATGTAATCCATGTGTAATATTCATGCTTAGTTACCATGGAAACTCTCATAACAATAAAGTAAACAATCTATTTGTGCATGATTGTAGTCGTCGTCGTGGAGATTTGAAATAACCACTTTGATTGTTGAAACAATGTAATACATCCTTGGAAACATGTTTTACAAAAACATTATATAAAATTTCAAACTCATATATCTCCGTTACTATAGAAGATACAGTTGTGATTTTACACTCAATGTAATCAGGTCGAAGCTCTCTATTGGCTCATACGAAAAAATTTAATCCATGTGTAATATTCATGCTTAGTTATAATGGAAACTCTCATAACAATAAAGTAAACAATCTATTTGTGCATGATTGTAGTCGTCGTCGTGGAGATTTGAAATAACCACTTTGATTGTTGAAACAATGTAATACATCCTTGGAAACATGTTTTACAAAAACATTATATAAAATTTCAAACTCATATATCTGCGTTACTATAGAAGATACAGCAGTGATTTTACAACCAATGTAATCAGGTCGAAGCTCTCTATTGGCTCATCCGCAAAAAAATAATCCATGTCTAATATTCATGCTTAGTTATAATGGAAACTCCCATAACATTAAAGTGAACAATCTATTTGTGCATGATTGTAGTCGTAGTCGTGGAGATTTGAATTAACCACATTGATTGTTGAAACAATGTAATACATCCTTGGAAACATGTTTTACAAAAACATTATATAAAATTTCAAACTCGCATATCTCCGTTACTATAGAAGCTAAAGATGTGATTTTACACTCAATGTATTCAGGTCGACGCTCTCTATTGGCTCATGGGGAAAAATGTAATCCATGTGTAATATTCATGCTTAGTTACCATGGAAACTCTCATAACAATAAATTAAACAATCTATTTAGACGCTATTGTAGTCGTTGTCGAGGAGATTTCAAATATAGATTTTGATTGTTGAAACATTATAAAACAATCGAATTATACACATTTTACGATAGAATTATATAAAATTTCAAACTCGCATATCTCCGTTACTGTTGAAGATACAGAAGTGATTTTACACTCAATGGAATTAGGTCGACCTAACCTAACCTAAACTGACCTGACCTAACCTAACCTAACCTAACTTTACTTAACCTAACCTAACCTAACCTAATAACAATAAAATAAAAACAATCTATTTGTGCCGATTGTAGTCGTTCTCGAGGAGATTTGAAATATAGATTTTGATTGTTGAAACATTATAAAACAATCGAATTCCACACATTTTACCATTTAATTATATAAAATTTCAAACTCGTATATCTCCGTTACTATTGAAGATACAGAAGTGATTTTGCACTCAAGGGAATCAGGTCGACGCTCTCTATTGGCTCATGGGGAAAAATGTAATCCATGTGTAATATTCATGCTTAGTTACCATGGAAACTCTCATAACAATAAATTAAACAATCTTTTCAGGCGCTATTGTAGCCGTCGAGGAGATTCCAAATATAGATTTTGATTTTTGAAACATTATAAAACAATCGAATTATACACTTTTTACGATAGAATTATATAAAATTTCAAACTCGCATATCTCCGTTACTGTTGAAGATACAGAAGTGATTTTGCACTCAATGGATTCAATTCGACCTAACCTAACCTAAACTGACCTGACCTAACCTAACCTAACCTAACTTTACTTAACCTAATCTAACCTAACCTAATAACAATAAAATAAAAACAATTTATTTGTGTCGATTGTAGTCGTTCTCGAGGAGATTTGAAATATAGATTTTGATGGTTGAAACATTATAAAACAATCGAATTCCACACATTTTACAATATAATTATATAAAATTTCAAACTCGTATATCTCCGTTACTATTGAAGATACAGAAGTGATTTTGTACTCAAGGGAATCAGGTCGACGCTCTCTATTGGCTCATCCGCAAAAATTTAATCCATGTGTAATATTCATGCTTAGTTACCATGGAAACTCTCATAACAATAAAGTAAACAATCTATTTGTGCATGATTGTAGTCGTCGTGGTGGAGATTTGAAATAACCACTTTGATTGTTATAAAAATGTAATACATCCTAAGGATTCACGTTGTACAAAAACATTATATAAAATTTCAAACTCGCATATCTCCGTTACTATAGAAGATACAGCAGTGATTTTACACTCAATGTAATCAGGTTGAAGCTCTCTATTGGCTCATCCGCAAAAATTTAATCCATGTGTAATATTCATGCTTAGTTACCATGGAAACTCTCATAACAATAATGTAAACAATCTATTTGTGCATGATTGTAGTCATCGTCGTGGAGATTTGAAATAACCACTTTGATTGTTGAAACAATGTAATACATCCTTGGAAACATGTTTTACAAAAACATTATATAAAAATTCAAACTCATATATCTCCGTTACTATAGAAGATACAGCAGTGATTTTACACTCAATGTAATCAGGTCGAAGCTCTCTATTGGCTCATCCGCAAAAAAATAATCCATGTGTAATATTCATGCTTAGTTATAATGGAAACTCTCAAAACAATAAAGTAAACAATCTATTTGTGCATGATTGTAGTCGTAGTCGTGGAGATTTGAATTAACCACTTTGATTGTTGAAACAATGTAATACATCCTTGGAAACATGTTTTACAAAAACATTATATAAAATTTCAAACTCGCATATCTCCGTTACTATAGAAGCTAAAGATGTGATTTTACACTCAATGTATTCAGGTCGAAGCTCTCTAGTCGCTCATTCTGAAAAATGTAATCCATGTGTAATATTCATGCTTAGTTACCATGGAAACTCTCATAACAATAAATTAAACAATCTATTTAGACGCTATTGTAGTCGTTGTTGAGGAGATTTCAAATATAGATTTTGATTGTTGAAACATTATAAAACAATCGAATTATACACTTTTTACGATAGAATTATATAAAATTTCAAACTCGCATATCTCCGTTACTTTTGAAGATACAGAAGTGATTTTACACTCAATGGAAATAGGTCGACATAACCTAACCTAAACTGACCTGACCTAACCTAACCTAACTTTACTTTAATTAACCTAACCTAACCTAACCTAATAACAATAAAATAAAAACAATCTATTTGTGTCGATTGTAGTCGTTCTCGAGGAGATTTGAAATATAGATTTTGATGGTTGAAACATTATAAAACAATCGAATTCCACACATTTTACAATATAATTATATAAAATTTCAAGCTCGTATATCTCCGTTACTATTGAAGATACAGAAGTGATTTTGTACTCAAGGGAATCAGGTCGACGCTCTCTATTGGCTCATCCGCAAAAATTTAATCCATGTGTAATATTCATGCTTAGTTACCATGGAAACTCTCATAACAATAAAGTAAACAATCTATTTGTGCTTGATTGTAGTCGTCGTGGTTGAGATTTGAAATAACCACTTTGATTGTTGAAACAATGTAATACATCCTTGGAAACATGTTTTACAAAAACATTATATAAAATTTCAAACTCGCATATCTCCTTTACTATAGAAGCTAAAGATGTGATTTTGCACTCAATGTATTCAAGTCGAAGCTCTCTAGTAGCTCATTCAAAAAAATGTAATCCATGTGTAATATTCATGCTTAGTTACCATGGAAACTCTCATAACAATAAAGTAAACAATCAATTTGTGCATGATTGTAGTCGTCGTCTTGGAGAATTGAAATAACCACTTTGATTGTTGAAACAATGTAATACATCCTTGGAAACATGTTTTACAATAACATTATATAAAAATTCAAACTCATATATCTCCGTTACTATAGAAGATACAGCAGTGATTTTACACTCAATGTAATCAGGTCGAAGCTCTCTATTGGCTCATCCGCAAAAAAATAATCCATGTGTAATATTCATGCTTAGTTATAATGGAAACTCTCAAATCAATAAAGTAAACAATCTATTTGTGCATGATTGTAGTCGTAGTCGTGGAGATTTGAATTAACCACTTTGATTGTTGAAACAATGTAATACATCCTTGGAAACATGTTTTACAAAAACATTATATAAAATTTCAAACTCGCATATCTCCGTTACTATAGAAGCTAAAGATGTGATTTTACACTCAATGTATTCAGGTCGAAGCTCTCTAGTCGCTCATTCTGAAAAATGTAATCCATGTGTAATATTCATGCTTAGTTACCATGGAAACTCTCATAACAATAAATTAAACAATCTATTTAGACGCTATTGTAGTCGTTGTTGAGGAGATTTCAAATATAGATTTTGATTGTTGAAACATTATAAAACAATCGAATTATACACTTTTTACGATAGAATTATATAAAATTTCAAACTCGCATATCTCCGTTACTTTTGAAGATACAGAAGTGATTTTACACTCAATGGAAATAGGTCGACATAACCTAACCTAAACTGACCTGACCTAACCTAACCTAACTTTACTTTACTTAACCTAACCTAACCTAACCTAATAACAATAAAATAAAAACAATCTATTTGTGTCGATTGTAGTCGTTCTCGAGGAGATTTGAAATATAGATTTTGATGGTTGAAACATTATAAAACAATCGAATTCCACACATTTTACAATATAATTATATAAAATTTCAAGCTCGTATATCTCCGTTACTATTGAAGATACAGAAGTGATTTTGTACTCAAGGGAATCAGGTCGACGCTCTCTATTGGCTCATCCGCAAAAATTTAATCCATGTGTAATATTCATGCTTAGTTACCATGGAAACTCTCATAACAATAAAGTAAACAATCTATTTGTGCTTGATTGTAGTCGTCGTGGTTGAGATTTGAAATAACCACTTTGATTGTTGAAACAATGTAATACATCCTTGGAAACATGTTTTACAAAAACATTATATAAAATTTCAAACTCGCATATCTCCTTTACTATAGAAGCTAAAGATGTGATTTTGCACTCAATGTATTCAAGTCGAAGCTCTCTAGTAGCTCATTCAAAAAAATGTAATCCATGTGTAATATTCATGCTTAGTTACCATGGAAACTCTCATAACAATAAAGTAAACAATCAATTTGTGCATGATTGTAGTCGTCGTCTTGGAGAATTGAAATAACCACTTTGATTGTTGAAACAATGTAATACATCCTTGGAAACATGTTTTACAATAACATTATATAAAATTTCAAACTCATATATCTCCGTTACTATAGAAGATACAGCTGTGATTTTACACTCAATGTAATCAGGTCGAAGCTCTCTATTTGCTCATACCAAAAAATTTAATCCATGTGTAATATTCATGCTTAGTTACCATGCAAACTCTCAAAACAATAAAGTAAACAATCTATTTGTGCATGATTGTAGTCGTCGTCGTGGAGATTCGAAATAACCACTTTGAATGTTGAAACAATGTAATACATCCTTGGAAACATGTTTTACAAAAACATTATATAAAATTTCAAACTCATTTATCTCCGTTACTATAGAAGATACAGCATTGATTTTACACTCAATGTAATCAGGTTGAAGCTCTCTATTTGCTCATCCGCAAAAAAATAATCCATGTCTAATATTCATGCTTAGTTATAATGGAAACTCTCATAACAATAAAGTAAACAATCTATTTGTGCATGATTGTAGTCGTCGTCGTGGAGATTTGAAATAACCACTTTGATTGTTGAAACAATGTAATACATCCTTGGAAACATGTTTTACAAAAACATTATATAAAATTTCAAACTCATATATCTGCGTTACTATAGAAGATACAGCAGTGATTTTACAACCAATGTAATCAGGTCGAAGCTCTCTATTGGCTCATCAGCAAAAAAATAATCCATGTCTAATATTCATGCTTAGTTATAATGGAAACTCCCATAACAATAAAGTGAACAATCTATTTGTGCATGATTGTAGTCGTAGTCGTGGAGATTTGAATTAACCACTTTGATTGTTGAAACAATGTAATACATCCTTGGAAACATGTTTTACAAAAACATTATATAAAATTTCAAACTCGCATATCTCCGTTACTATAGAAGCTAAAGATGTGATTTTACACTCAATGTATTCAGGTCGACGCTCTCTATTGGCTCATGGGGAAAAATGTAATCCATGTGTAATATTCATGCTTAGTTACCATGGAAACTCTCATAACAATAAATTAAACAATCTATTTAGACGCTATTGTAGTCGTTGTCGAGGAGATTTCAAATATAGATTTTGATTGTTGAAACATTATAAAACAATCGAATTATACACATTTTACGATAGAATTATATAAAATTTCAAACTCGCATATCTCCGTTACTGTTGAAGATACAGAAGTGATTTTACACTCAATGGAATTAGGTCGACCTAACCTAACCTAAACTGACCTGACCTAACCTAACCTAACCTAACTTTACTTAACCTAACCTAACCTAACCTAATAACAATAAAATAAAAACAATCTATTTGTGCCGATTGTAGTCGTTCTCGAGGAGATTTGAAATATAGATTTTGATTGTTGAAACATTATAAAACAATCGAATTCCACACATTTTACCATTTAATTATATAAAATTTCAAACTCGTATATCTCCGTTACTATTGAAGATACAGAAGTGATTTTGCACTCAAGGGAATCAGGTCGACGCTCTCTATTGGCTCATGGGGAAAAATGTAATCCATGTGTAATATTCATGCTTAGTTACCATGGAAACTCTCATAACAATAAATTAAACAATCTTTTTAGGCGCTATTGTAGCCGTCGAGGAGATTCCAAATATAGATTTTGATTTTTGAAACATTATAAAACAATCGAATTATACACTTTTTACGATAGAATTATATAAAATTTCAAACTCGCATATCTCCGTTACTGTTGAAGATACAGAAGTGATTTTGCACTCAATGGATTCAATTCGACCTAACCTAACCTAAACTGACCTGACCTAACCTAACCTAACCTAACTTTACTTAACCTAATCTAACCTAACCTAATAACAATAAAATAAAAACAATTTATTTGTGTCGATTGTAGTCGTTCTCGAGGAGATTTGAAATATAGATTTTGATGGTTGAAACATTATAAAACAATCGAATTCCACACATTTTACAATATAATTATATAAAATTTCAAACTCGTATATCTCCGTTACTATTGAAGATACAGAAGTGATTTTGTACTCAAGGGAATCAGGTCGACGCTCTCTATTGGCTCATCCGCAAAAATTTAATCCATGTGTAATATTCATGCTTAGTTACCATGGAAACTCTCATAACAATAAAGTAAACAATCTATTTGTGCATGATTGTAGTCGTCGTGGTGGAGATTTGAAATAACCACTTTGATTGTTATAACAATGTAATACATCCTAAGGATTCACGTTGTACAAAAACATTATATAAAATTTCAAACTCGCATATCTCCGTTACTATAGAAGATACAGCAGTGATTTTACACTCAATGTAATCAGGTTGAAGCTCTCTATTGGCTCATCCGCAAAAATTTAATCCATGTGTAATATTCATGCTTAGTTACCATGGAAACTCTCATAACAATAATGTAAACAATCTATTTGTGCATGATTGTAGTCATCGTCGTGGAGATTTGAAATAACCACTTTGATTGTTGAAACAATGTAATACATCCTTGGAAACATGTTTTACAAAAACATTATATAAAAATTCAAACTCATATATCTCCGTTACTATAGAAGATACAGCAGTGATTTTACACTCAAAGTAATCAGGTCGAAGCTCTCTATTGGCTCATCCGCAAAAAAATAATCCATGTGTAATATTCATGCTTAGTTATAATGGAAACTCTCAAAACAATAAAGTAAACAATCTATTTGTGCATGATTGTAGTCGTAGTCGTGGAGATTTGAATTAACCACTTTGATTGTTGAAACAATGTAATACATCCTTGGAAACATGTTTTACAAAAACATTATATAAAATTTCAAACTCGCATATCTCCGTTACTATAGAAGCTAAAGATGTGATTTTACACTCAATGTATTCAGGTCGAAGCTCTCTAGTCGCTCATTCTGAAAAATGTAATCCATGTGTAATATTCATGCTTAGTTACCATGGAAACTCTCATAACAATAAATTAAACAATCTATTTAGACGCTATTGTAGTCGTTGTTGAGGAGATTTCAAATATAGATTTTGATTGTTGAAACATTATAAAACAATCGAATTATACACTTTTTACGATAGAATTATATAAAATTTCAAACTCGCATATCTCCGTTACTTTTGAAGATACAGAAGTGATTTTACACTCAATGGAAATAGGTCGACATAACCTAACCTAAACTGACCTGACCTAACCGAACCTAACTTTACTTTACTTAACCTAACCTAACCTAACCTAATAACAATAAAATAAAAACAATCTATTAGTGTCGATTGTAGTCGTTCTCGAGGAGATTTGAAATATAGATTTTGATGGTTGAAACATTATAAAACAATCGAATTCCACACATTTTACAATATAATTATATAAAATTTCAAGCTCGTATATCTCCGTTACTATTGAAGATACAGAAGTGATTTTGTACTCAAGGGAATCAGGTCGACGCTCTCTATTGGCTCATCCGCAAAAATTTAATCCATGTGTAATATTCATGCTTAGTTACCATGGAAACTCTCATAACAATAAAGTAAACAATCTATTTGTGCTTGATTGTAGTCGTCGTGGTGGAGATTTGAAATAACCACTTTGATTGTTGAAACAATGTAATACATCCTTGGAAACATGTTTTACAAAAACATTATATAAAATTTCAAACTCGCATATCTCCTTTACTATAGAAGCTAAAGATGTGATTTTGCACTCAATGTATTCAAGTCGAAGCTCTCTAGTAGCTCATTCAAAAAAATGTAATCCATGTGTAATATTCATGCTTAGTTACCATGGAAACTCTCATAACAATAAAGTAAACAATCAATTTGTGCATGATTGTAGTCGTCGTCTTGGAGAATTGAAATAACCACTTTGATTGTTGAAACAATGTAATACATCCTTGGAAACATGTTTTACAATAACATTATATAAAATTTCAAACTCATATATCTCCGTTACTATAGAAGATACAGCATTGATTTTACACTCAATGTAATCAGGTTGAAGCTCTCTATTTGCTCATCCGCAAAAAAATAATCCATGTCTAATATTCATGCTTAGTTATAATGGAAACTCTCATAACAATAAATAAACAATCTATTTGTGCATGATTGTAGTCGTCGTCGTGGAGATTTGAAATAACCACTTTGATTGTTGAAACAATGTAATACATCCTTGGAAACATGTTTTACAAAAACATTATATAAAATTTCAAACTCATATATCTGCGTTACTATAGAAGATACAGCAGTGATTTTACAACCAATGTAATCAGGTCGAAGCTCTCTATTGGCTCATCCGCAAAAAAATAATCCATGTCTAATATTCATGCTTAGTTATAATGGAAACTCCCATAACAATAAAGTGAACAATCTATTTGTGCATGATTGTAGTCGTAGTCGTGGAGATTTGAATTAACCACTTTGATTGTTGAAACAATGTAATACATCCTTGGAAACATGTTTTACAAAAACATTATATAAAATTTCAAACTCGCATATCTCCGTTACTATAGAAGCTAAAGATGTGATTTTACACTCAATGTATTCAGGTCGACGCTCTCTATTGGCTCATGGGGAAAAATGTAATCCATGTGTAATATTCATGCTTAGTTACCATGGAAACTCTCATAACAATAAATTAAACAATCTATTTAGACGCTATTGTAGTCGTTGTTGAGGAGATTTCAAATATAGATTTTGATTGTTGAAACATTATAAAACAATCGAATTATACACTTTTTACGATAGAATTATATAAAATTTCAAACTCGCATATCTCCGTTACTTTTGAAGATACAGAAGTGATTTTACACTCAATGGAAATAGGTCGACATAACCTAACCTAAACTGACCTGACCTAACCTAACCTAACTTTACTTTACTTAACCTAACCTAACCTAACCTAATAACAATAAAATAAAAACAATCTATTTGTGTCGATTGTAGTCGTTCTCGAGGAGATTTGAAATATAGATTTTGATGGTTGAAACATTATAAAACAATCGAATTCCACACATTTTACAATATAATTATATAAAATTTCAAGCTCGTATATATCCGTTACTATTGAAGATACAGAAGTGATTTTGTACTCAAGGGAATCAGGTCGACGCTCTCTATGGGCTCATCCGCAAAAATTTAATCCATGTGTAATATTCATGCTTAGTTACCATGGAAACTCTCATAACAATAAAGTAAACAATCTATTTGTGCTTGATTGTAGTCGTCGTGGTGGAGATTTGAAATAACCACTTTGATTGTTGAAACAATGTAATACATCCTTGGAAACATGTTTTACAAAAACATTATATAAAATTTCAAACTCGCATATCTCCTTTACTATAGAAGCTAAAGATGTGATTTTGCACTCAATGTATTCAAGTCGAAGCTCTCTAGTAGCTCATTCAAAAAAATGTAATCCATGTGTAATATTCATGCTTAGTTACCATGGAAACTCTCATAACAATAAAGTAAACAATCAATTTGTGCATGATTGTAGTCGTCGTCTTGGAGAATTGAAATAACCACTTTGATTGTTGAAACAATGTAATACATCCTTGGAAACATGTTTTACAATAACATTATATAAAATTTCAAACTCATATATCTCCGTTACTATAGAAGATACAGCATTGATTTTACACTCAATGTAATCAGGTTGAAGCTCTCTATTTGCTCATCCGCAAAAAAATAATCCATGTCTAATATTCATGCTTAGTTATAATGGAAACTCTCATAACAATAAATAGACAATCTATTTGTGCATGATTGTAGTCGTCGTCGTGGAGATTTGAAATAACCACTTTGATTGTTGAAACAATGTAATACATCCTTGGAAACATGTTTTACAAAAACATTATATAAAATTTCAAACTCATATATCTGCGTTACTATAGAAGATACAGCAGTGATTTTACAACCAATGTAATCAGGTCGAAGCTCTCTATTGGCTCATCCGCAAAAAAATAATCCATGTCTAATATTCATGCTTAGTTATAATGGAAACTCCCATAACAATAAAGTGAACAATCTATTTGTGCATGATTGTAGTCGTAGTCGTGGAGATTTGAATTAACCACTTTGATTGTTGAAACAATGTAATACATCCTTGGAAACATGTTTTACAAAAACATTATATAAAATTTCAAACTCGCATATCTCCGTTACTGTTGAAGATACAGAAGTGATTTTACACTCAATGGAATTAGGTCGACCTAACCTAACCTAAACTGACCTGACCTAACCTAACCTAACTTTACTTAACCTAACCTAACCTAACCTAATAACAATAAAATAAAAACAATCTATTTGTGCCGATTGTAGTCGTTCTCGAGGAGATTTGAAATATAGATTTTGATTGTTGAAACATTATAAAACAATCGAATTCCACACATTTTACCATTTAATTATATAAAATTTCAAACTCGTATATCTCCGTTACTATTGAAGATACAGAAGTGATTTTGCACTCAAGGGAATCAGGTCGACGCTCTCTATTGGCTCATGGGGAAAAATGTAATCCATGTGTAATATTCATGCTTAGTTACCATGGAAACTCTCATAACAATAAATTAAACAATCTTTTTAGGCGCTATTGTAGCCGTCGAGGAGATTCCAAATATAGATTTTGATTTTTGAAACATTATAAAACAATCGAATTATACACTTTTTACGATAGAATTATATAAAATTTCAAACTCGCATATCTCCGTTACTGTTGAAGATACAGAAGTGATTTTGCACTCAATGGATTCAATTCGACCTAACCTAACCTAAACTGACCTGACCTAACCTAACCTAACCTAACTTTACTTAACCTAATCTAACCAAACCTAATAACAATAAAATAAAAACAATTTATTTGTGTCGATTGTAGTCGTTCTCGAGGAGATTTGAAATATAGATTTTGATGGTTGAAACATTATAAAACAATCGAATTCCACACATTTTACAATATAATTATATAAAATTTCAAACTCGTATATCTCCGTTACTATTGAAGATACAGAAGTGATTTTGTACTCAAGGGAATCAGGTCGACGCTCTCTATTGGCTCATCCGCAAAAATTTAATCCATGTGTAATATTCATGCTTAGTTACCATGGAAACTCTCATAACAATAATGTAAACAATCTATTTGTGCATGATTGTAGTCGTCGTGGTGGAGATTTGATATAACCACTTTGATTGTTATAACAATGTAATACATCCTAAGGATTCACGTTGTACAAAAACATTATATAAAATTTCAAACTCGCATATCTCCGTTACTATAGAAGATACAGCAGTGATTTTACACTCAATGTAATCAGGTTGAAGCTCTCTATTGGCTCATCCGCAAAAATTTAATCCATGTGTAATATTCATGCTTAGTTATAATGGAAACTCTCAAAACAATAAAGTAAACAATCTATTTGTGCATGATTGTAGTCGTAGTCGTGGAGATTTGAATTAACCACTTTGATTGTTGAAACAATGTAATACATCCTTGGAAACATGTTTTACAAAAACATTATATAAAATTTCAAACTCGCATATCTCCGTTACTATAGAAGCTAAAGATGTGATTTTACACTCAATGTATTCAGGTCGAAGCTCTCTAGTCGCTCATTCTGAAAAATGTAATCCATGTGTAATATTCATGCTTAGTTACCATGGAAACTCTCATAACAATAAATTAAACAATCTATTTAGACGCTATTGTAGTCGTTGTTGAGGAGATTTCAAATATAGATTTTGATTGTTGAAACATTATAAAACAATCGAATTATACACTTTTTACGATAGAATTATATAAAATTTCAAACTCGCATATCTCCGTTACTTTTGAAGATACAGAAGTGATTTTACACTCAATGGAAATAGGTCGACATAACCTAACCTAAACTGACCTGACCTAACCTAACCTAACTTTACTTTACTTAACCTAACCTAACCTAACCTAATAACAATAAAATAAAAACAATCTATTTGTGTCGATTGTAGTCGTTCTCGAGGAGATTTGAAATATAGATTTTGATGGTTGAAACATTATAAAACAATCGAATTCCACACATTTTACAATATAATTATATAAAATTTCAAGCTCGTATATCTCCGTTACTATTGAAGATACAGAAGTGATTTTGTACTCAAGGGAATCAGGTCGACGCTCTCTATTGGCTCATCCGCAAAAATTTAATCCATGTGTAATATTCATGCTTAGTTACCATGGAAACTCTCATAACAATAAAGTAAACAATCTATTTGTGCTTGATTGTAGTCGTCGTGGTGGAGATTTGAAATAACCACTTTGATTGTTGAAACAATGTAATACATCCTTGGAAACATGTTTTACAAAAACATTATATAAAATTTCAAACTCGCATATCTCCTTTACTATAGAAGCTAAAGATGTGATTTTGCACTCAATGTATTAAAGTCGAAGCTCTCTAGTAGCTCATTCAAAAAAATGTAATCCATGTGTAATATTCATGCTTAGTTACCATGGAAACTCTCATAACAATAAAGTAAACAATCAATTTGTGCATGATTGTAGTCGTCGTCTTGGAGAATTGAAATAACCACTTTGATTGTTGAAACAATGTAATACATCCTTGGAAACATGTTTTACAATAACATTATATAAAATTTCAAACTCATATATCTCCGTTACTATAGAAGATACAGCTGTGATTTTACACTCAATGTAATCAGGTCGAAGCTCTCTATTTGCTCATACCAAAAAATTTAATCCATGTGTAATATTCATGCTTAGTTACCATGGAAACTCTCATAACAATAAAGTAAACAATATATTTGTGCATGATTGTAGTCGTCGTCGTGGAGATTCGAAATAACCACTTTGATTGTTGAAACAATGTAATACATCCTTGGAAACATGTTTTACAAAAACATTATATAAAATTTCAAACTCATATATCTCCGTTACTATAGAAGATACAGCATTGATTTTACACTCAATGTAATCAGGTTGAAGCTCTCTATTTGCTCATCCGCAAAAAAATAATCCATGTCTAATATTCATGCTTAGTTATAATGGAAACTCTCATAACAATAAAGTAAACAATCTATTTGTGCATGATTGTAGTCGTCGTCGTGGAGATTTGAAATAACCACTTTGATTGTTGAAACAATGTAATACATCCTTGGAAACATGTTTTACAAAAACATTATATAAAATTTCAAACTCATATATCTGCGTTACTATAGAAGATACAGCAGTGATTTTACAACCAATGTAATCAGGTCGAAGCTCTCTATTGGCTCATCAGCAAAAAAATAATCCATGTCTAATATTCATGCTTAGTTATAATGGAAACTCCCATAACAATAAAGTGAACAATCTATTTGTGCATGATTGTAGTCGTAGTCGTGGAGATTTGAATTAACCACTTTGATTGTTGAAACAACGTAATACATCCTTGGAAACATGTTTTACAAAAACATTATATAAAATTTCAAACTCGCATATCTCCGTTACTATAGAAGCTAAAGATGTGATTTTACACTCAATGTATTCAGGTCGACGCTCTCTATTGGCTCATGGGGAAAAATGTAATCCATGTGTAATATTCATGCTTAGTTACCATGGAAACTCTCATAACAATAAATTAAACAACCTATTTAGACGCTATTGTAGTCGTTGTCGAGGAGATTTCAAATATAGATTTTGATTGTTGAAACATTATAAAACAATCGAATTATACACATTTTACGATAGAATTATATAAAATTTCAAACTCGCATATCTCCGTTACTGTTGAAGATACAGAAGTGATTTTACACTCAATGGAATTAGGTCGACCTAACCTAACCTAAACTGACCTGACCTAACCTAACCTAACCTAACTTTACTTAACCTAACCTAACCTAACCTAATAACAATAAAATAAAAACAATCTATTTGTGCCGATTGTAGTCGTTCTCGAGGAGATTTGAAATATAGATTTTGATTGTTGAAACATTATAAAACAATCGAATTCCACACATTTTACCATTTAATTATATAAAATTTCAAACTCGTATATCTCCGTTACTATTGAAGATACAGAAGTGATTTTGCACTCAAGGGAATCAGGTCGACGCTCTCTATTGGCTCATGGGGAAAAATGTAATCCATGTGTAATATTCATGCTTAGTTACCATGGAAACTCTCATAACAATAAATTAAACAATCTTTTTAGGCGCTATTGTAGCCGTCGAGGAGATTCCAAATATAGATTTTGATTTTTGAAACATTATAAAACAATCGAATTATACACTTTTTACGATAGAATTATATAAAATTTCAAACTCGCATATCTCCGTTACTGTTGAAGATACAGAAGTGATTTTGCACTCAATGGATTCAATTCGACCTAACCTAACCTAAACTGACCTGACCTAACCTAACCTAACCTAACTTTACTTAACCTAATCTAACCTAACCTAATAACAATAAAATAAAAACAATTTATTTGTGTCGATTGTAGTCGTTCTCGAGGAGATTTGAAATATAGATTTTGATGGTTGAAACATTATAAAACAATCGAATTCCACACATTTTACAATATAATTATATAAAATTTCAAACTCGTATATCTCCGTTACTATTGAAGATACAGAAGTGATTTTGTACTCAAGGGAATCAGGTCGACGCTCTCTATTGGCTGATGGGGAAAAATGTAATCCATGTGTAATATTCATGCTTAGTTACCATGGAAACTCTCATAACAATAAAGTAAACAATCTATTTGTGCATGATTGTAGTCGTCGTGGTGGAGATTTGAAATAACCACTTTGATTGTTGAAACAATGTAATACATCCTAAGGATTCACGTTGTACAAAAACATTATATAAAATTTCAAACTCGCATATCTCCGTTACTATAGAAGATACAGCAGTGATTTTACACTCAATGTAATCAGGTTGAAGCTCTCTATTTGCTCATACCAAAAAATTTAATCCATGTGTAATATTCATGCTTAGTTACCATGGAAACTCTCATAACAATAAAGTAAACAATCTATTTGTGCATGATTGTAGTCGTCGTCGTGGAGATTTGAAATAACCACTTTGATTGTTGAAACAATGTAATACATCCTTGGAAACATGTTTTACAAAAACATTATATAAAATTTCAAACTCATATATCTCCGTTACTATAGAAGATACAGCTGTGATTTTACACTCAATGCAATCAGGTCGAAGCTCTCTATTTGCTCATACCAAAAAATTTAATCCATGTGTAATATTCATGCTTAGTTACCATGGAAACTCTCATAACAATAAAGTAAACAATCTATTTGTGCATGATTGTAGTCGTCGTCGTGGAGATTTGAAATAACCACTTTGATTGTTGAAACAATGTAATACATCCTTGGAAACATGTTTTACAAAAACATTATATAAAATTTCAAACTCATATATCTCCGTTACTATAGAAGATACAGTTGTGATTTTACACTCAATGTAATCAGGTCGAAGCTCTCTATTGGCTCATACGAAAAAATTTAATCCATGTGTAATATTCATGCTTAGTTACCATGGAAACTCTCATAACAATAATGTAAACAATCTATTTGTGCATGATTGTAGTCATCGTCGTGGAGATTTGAAATAACCACTTTGATTGTTGAAACAATGTAATACATACTTGGAAACATGTTTTACAAAAACATTATATAAAAATTCAAACTCATATATCTCCGTTACTATAGAAGATACAGCAGTGATTTTACACTCAATGTAATCAGGTCGAAGCTCTCTAGTCGCTCATTCTGAAAAATGTAATCCATGTGTAATATTCATGCTTAGTTACAATGGAAACTCTCATAACAATAAATTAAACAATCTATTTAGACGCTATTGTAGTCGTTGTTGAGGAGATTTCAAATATAGATTTTGATTGTTGAAACATTATAAAACAATCGAATTATACACTTTTTACGATAGAATTATATAAAATTTCAAACTCGCATATCTCCGTTACTTTTGAAGATACAGAAGTGATTTTACACTCAATGGAAATAGGTCGACATAACCTAACCTAAACTGACCTGACCTAACCTAACCTAACTTTACTTTACTTAACCTAACCTAACCTAACCTAATAACAATAAAATAAAAACAATCTATTTGTGTCGATTGTAGTCGTTCTCGAGGAGATTTGAAATATAGATTTTGATGGTTGAAACATTATAAAACAATCGAATTCCACACATTTTACAATATAATTATATAAAATTTCAAGCTCGTATATCTCCGTTACTATTGAAGATACAGAAGTGATTTTGTACTCAAGGGAATCAGGTCGACGCTCTCTATTGGCTCATCCGCAAAAATTTAATCCATGTGTAATATTCATGCTTAGTTACCATGGAAACTCTCATAACAATAAAGTAAACAATCTATTTGTGCTTGATTGTAGTCGTCGTGGTGGAGATTTGAAATAACCACTTTGATTGTTGAAACAATGTAATACATCCTTGGAAACATGTTTTACAAAAACATTATATAAAATTTCAAACTCGCATATCTCCGTTACTATAGAAGCTAAAGATGTGATTTTACACTCAATGTATTCAGGTCGACGCTCTCTATTGGCTCATGGGGAAAAATGTAATCCATGTGTAATATTCATGCTTAGTTACCATGGAAACTCTCATAACAATAAATTAAACAATCTTTTTAGGCGCTATTGTAGACGTCGAGGAGATTCCAAATATAGATTTTGATTTTTGAAACATTATAAAACAATCGAATTATACACTTTTTACGATAGAATTATATAAAATTTCAAACTCGCATATCTCCGTTACGGTTGAAGATACAGAAGTGATTTTGCACTCAATGGATTCAATTCGACCTAACCTAACCTAAACTGACCTGACCTAACCTAACCTAACCTAACTTTACTTAACCTAATCTAACCTAACCTAATAACAATAAAATAAAAACAATTTATTTGTGTCGATTGTAGTCGTTCTCGAGGAGATTTGAAATATAGATTTTGATGGTTGAAACATTATAAAACAATCGAATTCCACACATTTTACAATATAATTATATAAAATTTCAAACTCGTATATCTCCGTTACTACTGAAGATACAGAAGTGATTTTGTACTCAAGGGAATCAGGTCGACGCTCTCTATTGGCTCATCCGCAAAAATTTAATCCATGTGTAATATTCATGCTTAGTTACCATGGAAACTCTCATAACAATAAAGTAAACAATCTATTTGTGCATGATTGTAGTCGTCGTGGTGGAGATTTGAAATAACCACTTTGATTGTTGAAACAATGTAATACATCCTAAGGATTCACGTTGTACAAAAACATTATATAAATTTCAAACTCATATATCTCCGTTACTATAGAAGATACAGCTGTGATTTTACACTCAATGCAATCAGGTCGAAGCTCTCTATTTGCTCATACCAAAAAATTTAATCCATGTGTAATATTCATGCTTAGTTACCATGGAAACTCTCATAACAATAAAGTAAACAATCTATTTGTGCATGATTGTAGTCGTCGTCGTGGAGATTTGAAATAACCACTTTGATTGTTGAAACAATGTAATACATCCTAAGGATTCACGTTGTACAAAAACATTATATAAATTTCAAACTCATATATCTCCGTTACTATAGAAGATACAGCTGTGATTTTACACTCAATGCAATCAGGTCGAAGCTCTCTATTTGCTCATACCAAAAAATTTAATCCATGTGTAATATTCATGCTTAGTTACCATGGAAACTCTCATAACAATAAAGTAAACAATCTATTTGTGCATGATTGTAGTCGTCGTCGTGGAGATTTGAAATAACCACTTTGATTGTTGAAACAATGTAATACATCCTTGGAAACATGTTTTACAAAAACATTATATAAAATTTCAAACTCATATATCTCCGTTACTATAGAAGATACAGTTGTGATTTTACACTCAATGTAATCAGGTCGAAGCTCTCTATTGGCTCATACGAAAAAATTTAATCCATGTGTAATATTCATGCTTAGTTACCATGGAAACTCTCATAACAATAATGTAAACAATCAATTTGTGCATGATTGTAGTCGTCGTCTTGGAGAATTGAAATAACCACTTTGATTGTTGAAACAATGTAATACATCCTTGGAAACATGTTTTACAATAACATTATATAAAATTTCAAACTCATATATCTCCGTTACTATAGAAGATACAGCTGTGATTTTACACTCAATGTAATCAGGTCGAAGCTCTCTATTTGCTCATACCAAAAAATTTAATCCATGTGTAATATTCATGCTTAGTTACCATGGAAACTCTCAAAACAATAAAGTATACAATCTATTTGTGCATGATTGTAGTCGTCGTCGTGGAGATTTGAAATAACCACTTTGATTGTTGAAACAATGTAATACATCCTTGGAAACATGTTTTACAAAAACATTATATAAAATTTCAAACTCATATATCTCCGTTACTATAGAAGATACAGCTGTGATTTTACACTCAATGTAATCAGGTCGAAGCTCTCTATTGGCTCATACGAAAAAATTATATCCATGTGTAATATTCGTGCTTAGTTACCATGGAGACTCTCATAACAATAAAGTAAACAATCTATTTGTGCATGATTGTAGTCGTCATCGTGGAGATTTGAAATAACCACTTTGATTGTTGAAACAATGTAATACATCCTTGGAAACATGTTTTACAAAAACATTATATAAAATTTCAAACTCATATATCTCCGTTACTATAGAAGATACAGCTGTGATTTTACACTCAATGTAATCAGGTCGAAGCTCTCTATTGGCTCATACAAAAAATTTAATCCATGTGTAATATTCATGCTTAGTTACCATGGAAACTCTCATAACAATAAAGTAAACAATCTATTTGTGCATGATTGTAGTCGTCGTCGTGGAGATTTGAAATAACCACTTTGATTGTTGAAACAATGTAATACATCCTTGGAAACATGTTTTACAAAAACATTATATAAAATTTCAAACTCATATATCTCCGTTACTATAGAAGATACAGCTGTGATTTTACACACAATGTAATCAGGTCGAAGCTCCCTATTTGCTCATACCAAAAAATTTAATCCATGTGTAATATTCATATTTAGTTACCATGGAAACTCTCATAACAATAAAGTAAACAATCTATTTGTGCATGATTGTAGTCGTCGTCGTGGAGATTTGAAATAACCACTTTGATTGTTGAAACAATGTAATACATCCTTGGAAACATGTTTTACAAAAACATTATATAAAATTTCAAACTCATATATCTCCGTTACTATAGAAGATACAGCTGTGATTTTACACTCAATGTAATCAGGTCGAAGCTCTCTATTGGCTCATACGAAAAAATTTAATCCATGTGTAATATTCATGCTTAGTTACCATGGAAACTCTCATAACAATAAAGTAAACAATCTATTTGTGCATGATTGTAGTCGTCGTTGTGGAGATTTGAAATAACCACTTTGATTGTTGAAACAATGTAATACATTCTTGGAAACATGTTTTACAAAAACATTATATAAAATTTCAAACTCATATATCTCCGTTACTATAGAAGATACAGCTGTGATTTTACACTCAATGTAATCAGGTCGAAGCTCTCTATTGGCTCATACGAAAAAATTTAATCCATGTGTAATATTCATGCTTAGTTACCATGGAAACTCTCATAACAATAAAGTAAACAATCTATTTGTGCATGATTGTAGTCGTCGTCGTGGAGATTTGAAATAACCACTTTGATTGTTGAAACAATGTAATACATCCTTGGAAACATGTTTTACAAAAACATTATATAAAATTTCACACTCATATATCTCCGTTACTATAGAAGATACAGTTGTGATTTTACACTCAATGTAATCAGGTCGAAGCTCTCTATTGGCTCATACGAAAAAATTTAATCCATGTGTAATATTCATGCTTAGTTACCATGGAAACTCTCATAACAATAAAGTAAACAATCTATTTGTGCATGATTGTAGTCGTCGTCGTGGAGATTTGAAATAACCAATTTGATTGTTGAAACAATGTAATACATTCTTGGAAACATGTTTTACAAAAACATTATATAAAATTTCAAACTCATATATCTCCGTTACTATAGAAGATACAGCTGTGATTTTACACTCAATGTAATCAGGTCGAAGCTCTCTATTGGCTCATACGAAAAAATTTAATCCATGTGTAATATTCATGCTTAGTTACCATGGAAACTCTCATAACAATAAAGTAAACAATCTATTTGTGCATGATTGTAGTCGTCGTCGTGGAGATTTGAAATAACCACTTTGATTGTTGAAACAATGTAATACATCCTTGGAAACATGTTTTACAAAAACATTATATAAATTTCAAACTCATATATCTCCGTTACTATAGAAGATACAGCTGAGATTTTACACTCAATGTAATCAGGTCGAAGCTCTCTATTTGCTCATACCAAAAAATTTATTCCATGTGTAATATTCATGCTTAGTTACCATGGAAACTCTCATAACAATAAAGTAAACAATCTATTTGTGCATGATTGTAGTCGTCGTCGTGGAGATTTGAAATAACCACTTTGATTTTTGAAACAATGTAATACATCCTTGGAAACATGTTTTACAAAAACATTATATAAAATTTCAAACTCATATATCTCCGTTACTATAGAAGATACAGCTGTGATTTTACACTCAATGAAATCAAGTTGAAGCTCTCTATTGGCTCATCCGCAAAAAATTAATCCATGTGTAATATTCATGCTTAGTTATAATGGAAACTCTCATAACAATAAAGTAAACAATCTATTTGTGCATGATTGTAGTCGTCGTCGTGGAGATTTGAAATAACCACTTTGATTGTTGAAACAATGTAATACATCTTTGGAAACATGTTTTACAAATACATTATATAAAATTTCACTCATATATCTCCGTTACTATAGAAGATACAGCTGTGATTTTACACTCAATGTAATCAGGTAGAATGCTCTCTATTGGCTCATACAAAAAATTTAATCCATGTGTAATATTCATGCTTAGTTACCATGGAAACTCTCATATTAATAAAGTAAACAATCTATTTGTGCATGATTGTAGTCGTCGTCGTGGAGATTTGAAATAACCACTTTGATTGTTGAAACAATGTAATACATCCTTGGAAACATGTTTTACAAAAACATTATATAAAATTTCAAACTCATATATCTCCGTTACTATAGAAGATACAGCTGTGATTTTACACTCAATGTAATCAGGTCGAAGCTCTCTATTTGCTCATACCAAAAAATTTATTCCATGTGTAATATTCATGCTTAGTTACCATGGAAACTCTCATAACAATAAAGTAAACAATCTATTTGTGCATGATTGTAGTCGTCGTCGTGGAGATTTGAAATAACCACTTTGATTGTTGAAACAATGTAATACATCCTTGGAAACATGTTTTACAAAAACATTATATAAAATTTCAAACTCATATATCTCCGTTACTATGGAAGATACAGCTGTGATTTTACACTCAATGTAATCAGGTCGAAGCTCTCTATTGGCTCATACAAAAAATTTAATCCATGTGTAATATTCATGCTTAGTTACCATGGAAACTCTCATAACAATAAAGTAAACAATCTATTTGTGCATGATTGTAGTCGTCGTCGTGGAGATTTGAAATAACCACTTTGATTGTTGAAACAATGTAATACATCCTTGGAAACATGTTTTACAATAACATTATATAAAATTTCAAACTCATATATCTCCGTTACTATAGAAGATACAGCTGTGATTTTACACTCAATGTAATCAGGTCGAAGCTCTCTATTTGCTCATACCAAAAAATTTAATCCATGTGTAATATTCATGCTTAGTTACCATGGAAACTCTCAAAACAATAAAGTATACAATCTATTTGTGCATGATTGTAGTCGTCGTCGTGGAGATTTGAAATAACCACTTTGATTGTTGAAACAATGTAATACATCCTTGGAAACATGTTTTACAAAAACATTATATAAAATTTCAAACTCATATATCTCCGTTACTATAGAAGATACAGCTGTGATTTTACACTCAATGTAATCAGGTCGAAGCTCTCTATTGGCTCATACGAAAAAATTATATCCATGTGTAATATTCGTGCTTAGTTACCATGGAGACTCTCATAACAATAAAGTAAACAATCTATTTGTGCATGATTGTAGTCGTCGTCGTGGAGATTTGAAATAACCACTTTGATTGTTGAAACAATGTAATACATCCTTGGAAACATGTTTTACAAAAACATTATATAAAATTTCAAACTCATATATCTCCGTTACTATAGAAGATACAGCTGTGATTTTACACTCAATGTAATCAGGTCGAAGCTCTCTATTGGCTCATACAAAAAATTTAATCCATGTGTAATATTCATGCTTAGTTACCATGGAAACTCTCATAACAATAAAGTAAACAATCTATTTGTGCATGATTGTAGTCGTCGTCGTGGAGATTTGAAATAACCACTTTGATTGTTGAAACAATGTAATACATCCTTGGAAACATGTTTTACAAAAACATTATATAAAATTTCAAACTCATATATCTCCGTTACTATAGAAGATACAGCTGTGATTTTACACACAATGTAATCAGGTCGAAGCTCCCTATTTGCTCATACCAAAAAATTTAATCCATGTGTAATATTCATATTTAGTTACCATGGAAACTCTCATAACAATAAAGTAAACAATCTATTTGTGCATGATTGTAGTCGTCGTCGTGGAGATTTGAAATAACCACTTTGATTGTTGAAACAATGTAATACATCCTTGGAAACATGTTTTACAAAAACATTATATAAAATTTCAAACTCATATATCTCCGTTACTATAGAAGATACAGCTGTGATTTTACACTCAATGTAATCAGGTCGAAGCTCTCTATTGGCTCATACGAAAAAATTTAATCCATGTGTAATATTCATGCTTAGTTACCATGGAAACTCTCATAACAATAAAGTAAACAATCTATTTGTGCATGATTGTAGTCGTCGTTGTGGAGATTTGAAATAACCACTTTGATTGTTGAAACAATGTAATACATTCTTGGAAACATGTTTTACAAAAACATTATATAAAATTTCAAACTCATATATCTCCGTTACTATAGAAGATACAGCTGTGATTTTACACTCAATGTAATCAGGTCGAAGCTCTCTATTGGCTCATACGAAAAAATTTAATCCATGTGTAATATTCATGCTTAGTTACCATGGAAACTCTCATAACAATAAAGTAAACAATCTATTTGTGCATGATTGTAGTCGTCGTCGTGGAGATTTGAAATAACCACTTTGATTGTTGAAACAATGTAATACATCCTTGGAAACATGTTTTACAAAAACATTATATAAAATTTCACACTCATATATCTCCGTTACTATAGAAGATACAGTTGTGATTTTACACTCAATGTAATCAGGTCGAAGCTCTCTATTGGCTCATACGAAAAAATTTAATCCATGTGTAATATTCATGCTTAGTTACCATGGAAACTCTCATAACAATAAAGTAAACAATCTATTTGTGCATGATTGTAGTCGTCGTCGTGGAGATTTGAAATAACCAATTTGATTGTTGAAACAATGTAATACATTCTTGGAAACATGTTTTACAAAAACATTATATAAAATTTCAAACTCATATATCTCCGTTACTATAGAAGATACAGCTGTGATTTTACACTCAATGTAATCAGGTCGAAGCTCTCTATTGGCTCATACGAAAAAATTTAATCCATGTGTAATATTCATGCTTAGTTACCATGGAAACTCTCATAACAATAAAGTAAACAATCTATTTGTGCATGATTGTAGTCGTCGTCGTGGAGATTTGAAATAACCACTTTGATTTTTGAAACAATGTAATACATCCTTGGAAACATGTTTTACAAAAACATTATATAAAATTTCAAACTCATATATCTCCGTTACTATAGAAGATACAGCTGTGATTTTACACTCAATGTAATCAAGTTGAAGCTCTCTATTGGCTCATCCGCAAAAAATTAATCCATGTGTAATATTCATGCTTAGTTATAATGGAAACTCTCATAACAATAAAGTAAACAATCTATTTGTGCATGATTGTAGTCGTCGTCGTGGAGATTTGAAATAACCACTTTGATTGTTGAAACAATGTAATACATCTTTGGAAACATGTTTTACAAAAACATTATATAAAATTTCACTCATATATCTCCGTTACTATAGAAGATACAGCTGTGATTTTACACTCAATGTAATCAGGTAGAATGCTCTCTATTGGCTCATACAAAAAATTTAATCCATGTGTAATATTCATGCTTAGTTACCATGGAAACTCTCATAACAATAAAGTAAACAATCTATTTGTGCATGATTGTAGTCGTCGTCGTGGAGATTTGAAATAACCACTTTGATTGTTGAAACAATGTAATACATCCTTGGAAACATGTTTTACAAAAACATTATATAAAATTTCAAACTCATATATCTCCGTTACTATAGAAGATACAGCTGTGATTTTACACTCAATGTAATCAGGTCGAAGCTCTCTATTTGCTCATACCAAAAAATTTATTCCATGTGTAATATTCATGCTTAGTTACCATGGAAACTCTCATAACAATAAAGTAAACAATCTATTTGTGCATGATTGTAGTCGTCGTCGTGGAGATTTGAAATAACCACTTTGATTGTTGAAACAATGTAATACATCCTTGGAAACATGTTTTACAAAAACATTATATAAAATTTCAAACTCATATATCTCCGTTACTATGGAAGATACAGCTGTGATTTTACACTCAATGTAATCAGGTCGAAGCTCTCTATTGGCTCATACAAAAAATTTAATCCATGTGTAATATTCATGCTTAGTTACCATGGAAACTCTCATAACAATAAAGTAAACAATCTATTTGTGCATGATTGTAGTCGTCGTCGTGGAGATTTGAAATAACCACTTTGATTGTTGAAACAATGTAATACATCCTTGGAAACATGTTTTACAATAACATTATATAAAATTTCAAACTCATATATCTCCGTTACTATAGAAGATACAGCTGTGATTTTACACTCAATGTAATCAGGTCGAAGCTCTCTATTTGCTCATACCAAAAAATTTAATCCATGTGTAATATTCATGCTTAGTTACCATGGAAACTCTCAAAACAATAAAGTATACAATCTATTTGTGCATGATTGTAGTCATCGTCGTGGAGATTTGAAATAACCACTTTGATTGTTGAAACAATGTAATACATCCTTGGAAACATGTTTTACAAAAACATTATATAAAATTTCAAACTCATATATCTCCGTTACTATAGAAGATACAGCTGTGATTTTACACTCAATGTAATCAGGTCGAAGCTCTCTATTGGCTCATACGAAAAAATTATATCCATGTGTAATATTCGTGCTTAGTTACCATGGAGACTCTCATAACAATAAAGTAAACAATCTATTTGTGCATGATTGTAGTCGTCGTCGTGGAGATTTGAAATAACCACTTTGATTGTTGAAACAATGTAATACATCCTTGGAAACATGTTTTACAAAAACATTATATAAAATTTCAAACTCATATATCTCCGTTACTATAGAAGATACAGCTGTGATTTTACACTCAATGTAATCAGGTCGAAGCTCTCTATTGGCTCATACAAAAAATTTAATCCATGTGTAATATTCATGCTTAGTTACCATGGAAACTCTCATAACAATAAAGTAAACAATCTATTTGTGCATGATTGTAGTCGTCGTCGTGGAGATTTGAAATAACCACTTTGATTGTTGAAACAATGTAATACATCCTTGGAAACATGTTTTACAAAAACATTATATAAAATTTCAAACTCATATATCTCCGTTACTATAGAAGATACAGCTGTGATTTTACACACAATGTAATCAGGTCGAAGCTCCCTATTTGCTCATACCAAAAAATTTAATCCATGTGTAATATTCATATTTAGTTACCATGGAAACTCTCATAACAATAAAGTAAACAATCTATTTGTGCATGATTGTAGTCGTCGTCGTGGAGATTTGAAATAACCACTTTGATTGTTGAAACAATGTAATACATCCTTGGAAACATGTTTTACAAAAACATTATATAAAATTTCAAACTCATATATCTCCGTTACTATAGAAGATACAGCTGTGATTTTACACTCAATGTAATCAGGTCGAAGCTCTCTATTGGCTCATACGAAAAAATTTAATCCATGTGTAATATTCATGCTTAGTTACCATGGAAACTCTCATAACAATAAAGTAAACAATCTATTTGTGCATGATTGTAGTCGTCGTTGTGGAGATTTGAAATAACCACTTTGATTGTTGAAACAATGTAATACATTCTTGGAAACATGTTTTACAAAAACATTATATAAAATTTCAAACTCATATATCTCCGTTACTATAGAAGATACAGCTGTGATTTTACACTCAATGTAATCAGGTCGAAGCTCTCTATTGGCTCATACGAAAAAATTTAATCCATGTGTAATATTCATGCTTAGTTACCATGGAAACTCTCATAACAATAAAGTAAACAATCTATTTGTGCATGATTGTAGTCGTCGTCGTGGAGATTTGAAATAACCACTTTGATTGTTGAAACAATGTAATACATCCTTGGAAACATGTTTTACAAAAACATTATATAAAATTTCACACTCATATATCTCCGTTACTATAGAAGATACAGTTGTGATTTTACACTCAATGTAATCAGGTCGAAGCTCTCTATTGGCTCATACGAAAAAATTTAATCCATGTGTAATATTCATGCTTAGTTACCATGGAAACTCTCATAACAATAAAGTAAACAATCTATTTGTGCATGATTGTAGTCGTCGTCGTGGAGATTTGAAATAACCAATTTGATTGTTGAAACAATGTAATACATTCTTGGAAACATGTTTTACAAAAACATTATATAAAATTTCAAACTCATATATCTCCGTTACTATAGAAGATACAGCTGTGATTTTACACTCAATGTAATCAGGTCGAAGCTCTCTATTGGCTCATACGAAAAAATTTAATCCATGTGTAATATTCATGCTTAGTTACCATGGAAACTCTCATAACAATAAAGTAAACAATCTATTTGTGCATGATTGTAGTCGTCGTCGTGGAGATTTGAAATAACCACTTTGATTGTTGAAACAATGTAATACATCCTTGGAAACATGTTTTACAAAAACATTATATAAATTTCAAACTCATATATCTCCGTTACTATAGAAGATACAGCTGAGATTTTACACTCAATGTAATCAGGTCGAAGCTCTCTATTTGCTCATACCAAAAAATTTATTCCATGTGTAATATTCATGCTTAGTTACCATGGAAACTCTCATAACAATAAAGTAAACAATCTATTTGTGCATGATTGTAGTCGTCGTCGTGGAGATTTGAAATAACCACTTTGATTTTTGAAACAATGTAATACATCCTTGGAAACATGTTTTACAAAAACATTATATAAAATTTCAAACTCATATATCTCCGTTACTATAGAAGATACAGCTGTGATTTTACACTCAATGTAATCAAGTTGAAGCTCTCTATTGGCTCATCCGCAAAAAATTAATCCATGTGTAATATTCATGCTTAGTTATAATGGAAACTCTCATAACAATAAAGTAAACAATCTATTTGTGCATGATTGTAGTCGTCGTCGTGGAGATTTGAAATAACCACTTTGATTGTTGAAACAATGTAATACATCTTTGGAAACATGTTTTACAAAAACATTATATAAAATTTCACTCATATATCTCCGTTACTATAGAAGATACAGCTGTGATTTTACACTCAATGTAATCAGGTAGAATGCTCTCTATTGGCTCATACAAAAAATTTAATCCATGTGTAATATTCATGCTTAGTTACCATGGAAACTCTCATAACAATAAAGTAAACAATCTATTTGTGCATGATTGTAGTCGTCGTCGTGGAGATTTGAAATAACCACTTTGATTGTTGAAACAATGTAATACATCCTTGGAAACATGTTTTACAAAAACATTATATAAAATTTCAAACTCATATATCTCCGTTACTATAGAAGATACAGCTGTGATTTTACACTCAATGTAATCAGGTCGAAGCTCTCTATTTGCTCATACCAAAAAATTTATTCCATGTGTAATATTCATGCTTAGTTACCATGGAAACTCTCATAACAATAAAGTAAACAATCTATTTGTGCATGATTGTAGTCGTCGTCGTGGAGATTTGAAATAACCACTTTGATTGTTGAAACAATGTAATACATCCTTGGAAACATGTTTTACAAAAACATTATATAAAATTTCAAACTCATATATCTCCGTTACTATGGAAGATACAGCTGTGATTTTACACTCAATGTAATCAGGTCGAAGCTCTCTATTGGCTCATACAAAAAATTTAATCCATGTGTAATATTCATGCTTAGTTACCATGGAAACTCTCATAACAATAAAGTAAACAATCTATTTGTGCATGATTGTAGTCGTCGTCGTGGAGATTTGAAATAACCACTTTGATTGTTGAAACAATGTAATACATCCTTGGAAACATGTTTTACAAAAACATTATATAAAATTTCAAACTCATATATCTCCGTTACTATAGAAGATACAGCTGTGATTTTACACACAATGTAATCAGGTCGAAGCTCCCTATTTGCTCATACCAAAAAATTTAATCCATGTGTAATATTCATATTTAGTTACCATGGAAACTCTCATAACAATAAAGTAAACAATCTATTTGTGCATGATTGTAGTCGTCGTCGTGGAGATTTGAAATAACCACTTTGATTGTTGAAACAATGTAATACATCCTTGGAAACATGTTTTACAAAAACATTATATAAAATTTCAAACTCATATATCTCCGTTACTATAGAAGATACAGCTGTGATTTTACACTCAATGTAATCAGGTCGAAGCTCTCTATTGGCTCATACGAAAAAATTTAATCCATGTGTAATATTCATGCTTAGTTACCATGGAAACTCTCATAACAATAAAGTAAACAATCTATTTGTGCATGATTGTAGTCGTCGTTGTGGAGATTTGAAATAACCACTTTGATTGTTGAAACAATGTAATACATTCTTGGAAACATGTTTTACAAAAACATTATATAAAATTTCAAACTCATATATCTCCGTTACTATAGAAGATACAGCTGTGATTTTACACTCAATGTAATCAGGTCGAAGCTCTCTATTGGCTCATACGAAAAAATTTAATCCATGTGTAATATTCATGCTTAGTTACCATGGAAACTCTCATAACAATAAAGTAAACAATCTATTTGTGCATGATTGTAGTCGTCGTCGTGGAGATTTGAAATAACCACTTTGATTGTTGAAACAATGTAATACATCCTTGGAAACATGTTTTACAAAAACATTATATAAAATTTCACACTCATATATCTCCGTTACTATAGAAGATACAGTTGTGATTTTACACTCAATGTAATCAGGTCGAAGCTCTCTATTGGCTCATACGAAAAAATTTAATCCATGTGTAATATTCATGCTTAGTTACCATGGAAACTCTCATAACAATAAAGTAAACAATCTATTTGTGCATGATTGTAGTCGTCGTCGTGGAGATTTGAAATAACCAATTTGATTGTTGAAACAATGTAATACATTCTTGGAAACATGTTTTACAAAAACATTATATAAAATTTCAAACTCATATATCTCCGTTACTATAGAAGATACAGCTGTGATTTTACACTCAATGTAATCAGGTCGAAGCTCTCTATTGGCTCATACGAAAAAATTTAATCCATGTGTAATATTCATGCTTAGTTACCATGGAAACTCTCATAACAATAAAGTAAACAATCTATTTGTGCATGATTGTAGTCGTCGTCGTGGAGATTTGAAATAACCACTTTGATTGTTGAAACAATGTAATACATCCTTGGAAACATGTTTTACAAAAACATTATATAAATTTCAAACTCATATATCTCCGTTACTATAGAAGATACAGCTGAGATTTTACACTCAATGTAATCAGGTCGAAGCTCTCTATTTGCTCATACCAAAAAATTTATTCCATGTGTAATATTCATGCTTAGTTACCATGGAAACTCTCATAACAATAAAGTAAACAATCTATTTGTGCATGATTGTAGTCGTCGTCGTGGAGATTTGAAATAACCACTTTGATTTTTGAAACAATGTAATACATCCTTGGAAACATGTTTTACAAAAACATTATATAAAATTTCAAACTCATATATCTCCGTTACTATAGAAGATACAGCTGTGATTTTACACTCAATGTAATCAAGTTGAAGCTCTCTATTGGCTCATCCGCAAAAAATTAATCCATGTGTAATATTCATGCTTAGTTATAATGGAAACTCTCATAACAATAAAGTAAACAATCTATTTGTGCATGATTGTAGTCGTCGTCGTGGAGATTTGAAATAACCACTTTGATTGTTGAAACAATGTAATACATCTTTGGAAACATGTTTTACAAAAACATTATATAAAATTTCACTCATATATCTCCGTTACTATAGAAGATACAGCTGTGATTTTACACTCAATGTAATCAGGTAGAATGCTCTCTATTGGCTCATACAAAAAATTTAATCCATGTGTAATATTCATGCTTAGTTACCATGGAAACTCTCATAACAATAAAGTAAACAATCTATTTGTGCATGATTGTAGTCGTCGTCGTGGAGATTTGAAATAACCACTTTGATTGTTGAAACAATGTAATACATCCTTGGAAACATGTTTTACAAAAACATTATATAAAATTTCAAACTCATATATCTCCGTTACTATAGAAGATACAGCTGTGATTTTACACTCAATGTAATCAGGTCGAAGCTCTCTATTTGCTCATACCAAAAAATTTATTCCATGTGTAATATTCATGCTTAGTTACCATGGAAACTCTCATAACAATAAAGTAAACAATCTATTTGTGCATGATTGTAGTCGTCGTCGTGGAGATTTGAAATAACCACTTTGATTGTTGAAACAATGTAATACATCCTTGGAAACATGTTTTACAAAAACATTATATAAAATTTCAAACTCATATATCTCCGTTACTATGGAAGATACAGCTGTGATTTTACACTCAATGTAATCAGGTCGAAGCTCTCTATTGGCTCATACAAAAAATTTAATCCATGTGTAATATTCATGCTTAGTTACCATGGAAACTCTCATAACAATAAAGTAAACAATCTATTTGTGCATGATTGTAGTCGTCGTCGTGGAGATTTGAAATAACCACTTTGATTGTTGAAACAATGTAATACATCCTTGGAAACATGTTTTACAAAAACATTATATAAAATTTCAAACTCATATATCTCCGTTACTATAGAAGATACAGCTGTGATTTTACACACAATGTAATCAGGTCGAAGCTCCCTATTTGCTCATACCAAAAAATTTAATCCATGTGTAATATTCATATTTAGTTACCATGGAAACTCTCATAACAATAAAGTAAACAATCTATTTGTGCATGATTGTAGTCGTCGTCGTGGAGATTTGAAATAACCACTTTGATTGTTGAAACAATGTAATACATCCTTGGAAACATGTTTTACAAAAACATTATATAAAATTTCAAACTCATATATCTCCGTTACTATAGAAGATACAGCTGTGATTTTACACTCAATGTAATCAGGTCGAAGCTCTCTATTGGCTCATACGAAAAAATTTAATCCATGTGTAATATTCATGCTTAGTTACCATGGAAACTCTCATAACAATAAAGTAAACAATCTATTTGTGCATGATTGTAGTCGTCGTTGTGGAGATTTGAAATAACCACTTTGATTGTTGAAACAATGTAATACATTCTTGGAAACATGTTTTACAAAAACATTATATAAAATTTCAAACTCATATATCTCCGTTACTATAGAAGATACAGCTGTGATTTTACACTCAATGTAATCAGGTCGAAGCTCTCTATTGGCTCATACGAAAAAATTTAATCCATGTGTAATATTCATGCTTAGTTACCATGGAAACTCTCATAACAATAAAGTAAACAATCTATTTGTGCATGATTGTAGTCGTCGTCGTGGAGATTTGAAATAACCACTTTGATTGTTGAAACAATGTAATACATCCTTGGAAACATGTTTTACAAAAACATTATATAAAATTTCACACTCATATATCTCCGTTACTATAGAAGATACAGTTGTGATTTTACACTCAATGTAATCAGGTCGAAGCTCTCTATTGGCTCATACGAAAAAATTTAATCCATGTGTAATATTCATGCTTAGTTACCATGGAAACTCTCATAACAATAAAGTAAACAATCTATTTGTGCATGATTGTAGTCGTCGTCGTGGAGATTTGAAATAACCAATTTGATTGTTGAAACAATGTAATACATTCTTGGAAACATGTTTTACAAAAACATTATATAAAATTTCAAACTCATATATCTCCGTTACTATAGAAGATACAGCTGTGATTTTACACTCAATGTAATCAGGTCGAAGCTCTCTATTGGCTCATACGAAAAAATTTAATCCATGTGTAATATTCATGCTTAGTTACCATGGAAACTCTCATAACAATAAAGTAAACAATCTATTTGTGCATGATTGTAGTCGTCGTCGTGGAGATTTGAAATAACCACTTTGATTGTTGAAACAATGTAATACATCCTTGGAAACATGTTTTACAAAAACATTATATAAATTTCAAACTCATATATCTCCGTTACTATAGAAGATACAGCTGAGATTTTACACTCAATGTAATCAGGTCGAAGCTCTCTATTTGCTCATACCAAAAAATTTATTCCATGTGTAATATTCATGCTTAGTTACCATGGAAACTCTCATAACAATAAAGTAAACAATCTATTTGTGCATGATTGTAGTCGTCGTCGTGGAGATTTGAAATAACCACTTTGATTTTTGAAACAATGTAATACATCCTTGGAAACATGTTTTACAAAAACATTATATAAAATTTCAAACTCATATATCTCCGTTACTATAGAAGATACAGCTGTGATTTTACACTCAATGTAATCAAGTTGAAGCTCTCTATTGGCTCATCCGCAAAAAATTAATCCATGTGTAATATTCATGCTTAGTTATAATGGAAACTCTCATAACAATAAAGTAAACAATCTATTTGTGCATGATTGTAGTCGTCGTCGTGGAGATTTGAAATAACCACTTTGATTGTTGAAACAATGTAATACATCTTTGGAAACATGTTTTACAAAAACATTATATAAAATTTCACTCATATATCTCCGTTACTATAGAAGATACAGCTGTGATTTTACACTCAATGTAATCAGGTAGAATGCTCTCTATTGGCTCATACAAAAAATTTAATCCATGTGTAATATTCATGCTTAGTTACCATGGAAACTCTCATAACAATAAAGTAAACAATCTATTTGTGCATGATTGTAGTCGTCGTCGTGGAGATTTGAAATAACCACTTTGATTGTTGAAACAATGTAATACATCCTTGGAAACATGTTTTACAAAAACATTATATAAAATTTCAAACTCATATATCTCCGTTACTATAGAAGATACAGCTGTGATTTTACACTCAATGTAATCAGGTCGAAGCTCTCTATTTGCTCATACCAAAAAATTTATTCCATGTGTAATATTCATGCTTAGTTACCATGGAAACTCTCATAACAATAATGTAAACAATCTATTTGTGCATGATTGTAGTCGTCGTCGTGGAGATTTGAAATAACCACTTTGATTGTTGAAACAATGTAATACATCCTTGGAAACATGTTTTACAAAAACATTATATAAAATTTCAAACTCATATATCTCCGTTACTATAGAAGATACAGCTGTGATTTTACACTCAATGTAATCAAGTTGAAGCTCTCTATTGGCTCATCCGCAAAAAATTAATCCATGTGTAATATTCATGCTTAGTTATAATGGAAACTCTCATAACAATAAAGTAAACAATCTATTTGTGCATGATTGTAGTCGTCGTCGTGGAGATTTGAAATAACCACTTTGATTGTTGAAACAATGTAATACATCTTTGGAAACATGTTTTACAAAAACATTATATAAAATTTCACTCATATATCTCCGTTACTATAGAAGATACAGCTGTGATTTTACACTCAATGTAATCAGGTAGAACGCTCTCTATTGGCTCATACAAAAAATTTAATCCATGTGTAATATTCATGCTTAGTTACCATGGAAACTCTCATAACAATAAAGTAAACAATCTATTTGTGCATGATTGTAGTCGTCGTTGTGGAGATTTGAAATAACCACTTTGATTGTTGAAACAATGTAATACATTCTTGGAAACATGTTTTACAAAAACATTATATAAAATTTCAAACTCATATATCTCCGTTACTATAGAAGATACAGCTGTGATTTTACACTCAATGTAATCAGGTCGAAGCTCTCTATTGGCTCATACGAAAAAATTTAATCCATGTGTAATATTCATGCTTAGTTACCATGGAAACTCTCATAACAATAAAGTAAACAATCTATTTGTGCATGATTGTAGTCGTCGTCGTGGAGATTTGAAATAACCACTTTGATTGTTGAAACAATGTAATACATCCTTGGAAACATGTTTTACAAAAACATTATATAAAATTTCACACTCATATATCTCCGTTACTATAGAAGATACAGTTGTGATTTTACACTCAATGTAATCAGGTCGAAGCTCTCTATTGGCTCATACGAAAAAATTTAATCCATGTGTAATATTCATGCTTAGTTACCATGGAAACTCTCATAACAATAAAGTAAACAATCTATTTGTGCATGATTGTAGTCGTCGTCGTGGAGATTTGAAATAACCAATTTGATTGTTGAAACAATGTAATACATTCTTGGAAACATGTTTTACAAAAACATTATATAAAATTTCAAACTCATATATCTCCGTTACTATAGAAGATACAGCTGTGATTTTACACTCAATGTAATCAGGTCGAAGCTCTCTATTGGCTCATACGAAAAAATTTAATCCATGTGTAATATTCATGCTTAGTTACCATGGAAACTCTCATAACAATAAAGTAAACAATCTATTTGTGCATGATTGTAGTCGTCGTCGTGGAGATTTGAAATAACCACTTTGATTGTTGAAACAATGTAATACATCCTTGGAAACATGTTTTACAAAAACATTATATAAATTTCAAACTCATATATCTCCGTTACTATAGAAGATACAGCTGAGATTTTACACTCAATGTAATCAGGTCGAAGCTCTCTATTTGCTCATACCAAAAAATTTATTCCATGTGTAATATTCATGCTTAGTTACCATGGAAACTCTCATAACAATAAAGTAAACAATCTATTTGTGCATGATTGTAGTCGTCGTCGTGGAGATTTGAAATAACCACTTTGATTTTTGAAACAATGTAATACATCCTTGGAAACATGTTTTACAAAAACATTATATAAAATTTCAAACTCATATATCTCCGTTACTATAGAAGATACAGCTGTGATTTTACACTCAATGTAATCAAGTTGAAGCTCTCTATTGGCTCATCCGCAAAAAATTAATCCATGTGTAATATTCATGCTTAGTTATAATGGAAACTCTCATAACAATAAAGTAAACAATCTATTTGTGCATGATTGTAGTCGTCGTCGTGGAGATTTGAAATAACCACTTTGATTGTTGAAACAATGTAATACATCTTTGGAAACATGTTTTACAAAAACATTATATAAAATTTCACTCATATATCTCCGTTACTATAGAAGATACAGCTGTGATTTTACAGTCAATGTAAACAGGTAGAATGCTCTCTATTGGCTCATACAAAAAATTTAATCCATGTGTAATATTCATGCTTAGTTACCATGGAAACTCTCATAACAATAAAGTAAACAATCTATTTGTGCATGATTGTAGTCGTCGTCGTGGAGATTTGAAATAACCACTTTGATTGTTGAAACAATGTAATACATCCTTGGAAACATGTTTTACAAAAACATTATATAAAATTTCAAACTCATATATCTCCGTTACTATAGAAGATACAGCTGTGATTTTACACTCAATGTAATCAGGTCGAAGCTCTCTATTTGCTCATACCAAAAAATTTATTCCATGTGTAATATTCATGCTTAGTTACCATGGAAACTCTCATAACAATAAAGTAAACAATCTATTTGTGCATGATTGTAGTCGTCGTCGTGGAGATTTGAAATAACCACTTTGATTGTTGAAACAATGTAATACATCCTTGGAAACATGTTTTACAAAAACATTATATAAAATTTCACACTCATATATCTCCGTTACTATAGAAGATACAGTTGTGATTTTACACTCAATGTAATCAGGTCGAAGCTCTCTATTGGCTCATACGAAAAAATTTAATCCATGTGTAATATTCATGCTTAGTTACCATGGAAACTCTCATAACAATAAAGTAAACAATCTATTTGTGCATGATTGTAGTCGTCGTCGTGGAGATTTGAAATAACCAATTTGATTGTTGAAACAATGTAATACATCCTTGGAAACATGTTTTACAAAAACATTATATAAAATTTCAAACTCATATATCTCCGTTACTATAGAAGATACAGCTGTGATTTTACACTCAATGTAATCAGGTCGAAGCTCTCTATTTGCTCATACCAAAAAATTTAATCCATGTGTAATATTCATGCTTAGTTACCATGGAAACTCTCATAACAATAAAGTAAACAATCTATTTGTGCATGATTGTAGTCGTCGTCGTGGAGATTTGAAATAACCACTTTGATTGTTGAAACAATGTAATACATCCTTGGAAACATGTTTTACAAAAACATTATATAAAATTTCAAACTCATATATCTCCGTTACTATGGAAGATACAGCTGTGATTTTACACTCAATGTAATCAGGTCGAAGCTCTCTATTTGCTCATACCAAAAAATTTAATCCATGTGTAATATTAATGCTTAGTTACCATGGAAACTCTCATAACAATAAAGTAAACAATCTATTTGTGTATGATTGTAGTCGTCGTCGTGGAGATTTGAAATAACCACTTTGATTGTTGAAACAATGTAATACATCCTTGGAAACATGTTTTACAAAAACATTATATAAAATTTCAAACTCATATATCTCCGTTACTATAGAAGATACAGCTGTGATTTTACACTCAATGTAATCAGGTTGAAGCTCTCTATTGGCTCATACGAAAAAATTTAATCCATGTGTAATATTCATGCTTAGTTACCATGGAAACTCTCATAACAATAAAGTAAACAATCTATTTGTGCATGATTGTAGTCGTCGTCGTGGAGATTTGAAATAACCACTTTGATTGTTGAAACAATGTAATACATCCTTGGAAACATGTTTTACAAAAACATTATATAAAATTTCAAACTCATATATCTCCGTTACTATAGAAGATACAGCTGTGATTTTACACTCAATGTAATCAGGTCGAAGCTCTCTATTGGCTCATACGAGAAAATTTAATCCATGTGTAATATTCATGCTTAGTTACCATGGAAACTCTCATAACAATAAAGTAAACAATCTATTTGTGCATGATTGTAGTCGTCGTCGTGGAGATTTGAAATAACCACTTTGATTGTTGAAACAATGTAATACATCCTTGGAAACATGTTTTACAAAAACATTATATAAATTTCAAACTCATATATCTCCGTTACTATAGAAGATACAGCTGTGATTTTACACTCAATGTAATCAGGTCGAAGCTCTCTATTTGCTCATACCAAAAAATGTATTCCATGTGTAATATTCATGCTTAGTTACCATGGAAACTCTCATAACAATAAAGTAAACAATCTATTTGTGTATGATTGTAGTCGTCGTCGTGGAGATTTGAAATAACCACTTTGATTGTTGAAACAATGTAATACATCCTTGGAAACATGTTTTACAAAAACATTATATAAAATTTCAAACTCATATATCTCCGTTACTATAGAAGATACAGCTGTGATTTTACACTCAATGTAATCAGGTCGAAGCTCTCTATTTGCTCATACCAAAAAATTTAATCCATGTGTAATATTCATGCTTAGTTACCATGGAAACTCTCATAACAATAAAGTAAACAATCTATTTGTGCATGATTGTAGTCGTCGTCGTGGAGATTTGAAATAACCACTTTGATTGTTGAAACAATGTAATACATCCTTGGAAACATGTTTTACAAAAACATTATATAAAATTTCAAACTCATATATCTCCGTTACTATAGAAGATACAGCTGTGATTTTACACTCAATGTAATCAAGTTGAAGCTCTCTATTGGCTCATCCGCAAAAAATTAATCCATGTGTAATATTCATGCTTAGTTATAATGGAAACTCTCATAACAATAAAGTAAACAATCTATTTGTGCATGATTGTAGTCGTCGTCGTGGAGATTTGAAATAAGCACTTTGATTGTTGAAACAATGTAATACATCCTTGGAAACATGTTTTACAAGAACATTATATAAAATTTCAAACTCATATATCTCCGTTACTATAGAAGATACAGCTGTGATTTTACACTCAATGTAATCAGGTCGAAGCTCTCTATTGGCTCATACAAAAAATTTAATCCATGTGTAATATTCATGCTTAGTTACCATGGAAACTCTCATAACAATAAAGTAAACAATCTATTTGTGCATGATTGTAGTCGTCGTCGTGGAGATTTGAAATAACCACTTTGATTGTTGAAACAATGTAATACATCCTTGGAAACATGTTTTACAAGAACATTATATAAAATTTCAAACTCATATATCTCCGTTACTATAGAAGATACAGCTGTGATTTTACACTCAATGTAATCAGGTCGAAGCTCTCTATTTGCTCATACCAAAAAATGTATTCCATGTGTAATATTCATGCTTAGTTACCATGGAAACTCTCATAACAATAAAGTAAACAATCTATTTGTGTATGATTGTAGTCGTCGTCGTGGAGATTTGAAATAACCACTTTGATTGTTGAAACAATGTAATACATCCTTGGAAACATGTTTTACAAAAACATTATATAAAATTTCAAACTCATATATCTCCGTTACTATAGAAGATACAGCTGTGATTTTACACTCAATGTAATCAGGTCGAAGCTCTCTATTTGCTCATACCAAAAAATTTAATCCATGTGTAATATTCATGCTTAGTTACCATGGAAACTCTCATAACAATAAAGTAAACAATCTATTTGTGCATGATTGTAGTCGTCGTCGTGGAGATTTGAAATAACCACTTTGATTGTTGAAACAATGTAATACATCCTTGGAAACATGTTTTACAAAAACATTATATAAAATTTCAAACTCATATATCTCCGTTACTATAGAAGATACAGCTGTGATTTTACACTCAATGTAATCAAGTTGAAGCTCTCTATTGGCTCATCCGCAAAAAATTAATCCATGTGTAATATTCATGCTTAGTTATAATGGAAACTCTCATAACAATAAAGTAAACAATCTATTTGTGCATGATTGTAGTCGTCGTCGTGGAGATTTGAAATAAGCACTTTGATTGTTGAAACAATGTAATACATCCTTGGAAACATGTTTTACAAGAACATTATATAAAATTTCAAACTCATATATCTCCGTTACTATAGAAGATACAGCTGTGATTTTACACTCAATGTAATCAGGTCGAAGCTCTCTATTGGCTCATACAAAAAATTTAATCCATGTGTAATATTCATGCTTAGTTACCATGGAAACTCTCATAACAATAAAGTAAACAATCTATTTGTGCATGATTGTAGTCGTCGTCGTGGAGATTTGAAATAACCACTTTGATTGTTGAAACAATGTAATACATCCTTGGAAACATGTTTTACAAGAACATTATATAAAATTTCAAACTCATATATCTCCGTTACTATAGAAGATACAGCTGTGATTTTACACTCAATGTAATCAGGTCGAAGCTCTCTATTGGCTCATACGAAAAAATTTAATCCATGTGTAATATTCATGCTTAGTTACCATGGAAACTCTCATAACAATAAAGTAAACAATCTATTTGTGCATGATTGTAGTCGTCGTCGTGGAGATTTGAAATAACCACTTTGATTGTTGAAACAATGTAATACATCCTTGGAAACATGTTTTACAAAAACATTATATAAATTTCAAACTCATATATCTCCGTTACTATAGAAGATACAGCTGTGATTTTACACTCAATGTAATCAGGTCGAAGCTCTCTATTTGCTCATACCAAAAAATGTATTCCATGTGTAATATTCATGCTTAGTTACCATGGAAACTCTCATAACAATAAAGTAAACAATCTATTTGTGCATGATTGTAGTCGTCGTCGTGGAGATTTGAAATAACCACTTTGATTGTTGAAACAATGTAATACATCCTTGGAAACATGTTTTACAAAAACATTATATAAAATTTCAAACTCATATATCTCCGTTACTATAGAAGATACAGCTGTGATTTTACACTCAATGTAATCAAGTTGAAGCTCTCTATTGGCTCATCCGCAAAAAATTAATCCATGTGTAATATTCATGCTTAGTTATAATGGAAACTCTCATAACAATAAAGTAAACAATCTATTTGTGCATGATTGTAGTCGTCGTCGTGGAGATTTGAAATAACCACTTTGATTGTTGAAACAATGTAATACATCCTTGGAAACATGTTTTACAAGAACATTATATAAAATTTCAAACTCATATATCTCCGTTACTATAGAAGATACAGCTGTGATTTTACACTCAATGTAATCAGGTCGAAGCTCTCTATTGGCTCATACAAAAAATTTAATCCATGTGTAATATTCATGCTTAGTTACCATGGAAACTCTCATAACAATAAAGTAAACAATCTATTTGTGCATGATTGTAGTCGTCGTCGTGGAGATTTGAAATAACCACTTTGATTGTTGAAACAATGTAATACATCCTTGGAAACATGTTTTACAAAAACATTATATAAAATTTCAAACTCATATATCTCCGTTACTATAGAAGATACAGCTGTGATTTTACACTCAATGTAATCAGGTCGAAGCTCTCTATTTGCTCATACCAAAAAATTTAATCCATGTGTAATATTCATGCTTAGTTACCATGGAAACTCTCATAACAATAAAGTAAACAATCTATTTGTGCATGATTGTAGTCGTCGTCGTGGAGATTTGAAATAACCACTTTGATTGTTGAAACAATGTAATACATCCTTGGAAACATGTTTTACAAAAACATTATATAAAATTTCAAACTCATATATCTCCGTTACTATAGAAGATACAGCTGTGATTTTACACTCAATGTAATCAGGTCGAAGCTCTCTATTTGCTCATACCAAAAAATTTAATCCATGTGTAATATTCATGCTTAGTTACCATGGAAACTCTCATAACAATAAAGTAAACAATCTATTTGTGCATGATTGTAGTCGTCGTCGTGGAGATTTGAAATAACCACTTTGATTGTTGAAACAATGTAATACATCCTTGGAAACATGTTTTACAAAAACATTATATAAAATTTCAAACTCATATATCTCCGTTACTATAGAAGATACAGCTGTGATTTTACACTCAATGTAATCAGGTCGAAGCTCTCTATTGGCTCATACGAAAAAATTTAATCCATGTGTAATATTCATGCTTAGTTACCATGGAAACTCTCATAACAATAAAGTAAACAATCTATTTGTGCATGATTGTAGTCGTCGTCGTGGAGATTTGAAATAACCACTTTGATTGTTGAAACAATGTAATACATCCTTGGAAACATGTTTTACAAAAACATTATATAAAATTTCACACTCATATATCTCCGTTACTATAGAAGATACAGTTGTGATTTTACACTCAATGTAATCAGGTCGAAGCTCTCTATTGGCTCATACGAAAAAATTTAATCCATGTGTAATATTCATGCTTAGTTACCATGGAAACTCTCATAACAATAAAGTAAACAATCTATTTGTGCATGATTGTAGTCGTCGTCGTGGAGATTTGAAATAACCAATTTGATTGTTGAAACAATGTAATACATTCTTGGAAACATGTTTTACAAAAACATTATATAAAATTTCAAACTCATATATCTCTGTTACTATAGAAGATACAGCTGTGATTTTACACTCAATGTAATCAGGTCGAAGCTCTCTATTGGCTCATACGAAAAAAATTAATCCATGTGTAATATTCATGCTTAGTTACCATGGAAACTCTCATAACAATAAAGTAAACAATCTATTTGTGCATGATTGTAGTCGTCGTCGTGGAGATTTGAAATAACCACTTTGATTGTTGAAACAATGTAATACATCCTTGGAAACATGTTTTACAAAAACATTATATAAATTTCAAACTCATATATCTCCGTTACTATAGAAGATACAGCTGAGATTTTACACTCAATGTAATCAGGTCGAAGCTCTCTATTTGCTCATACCAAAAAATTTATTCCATGTGTAATATTCATGCTTAGTTACCATGGAAACTCTCATAACAATAAAGTAAACAATCTATTTGTGCATGATTGTAGTCGTCGTCGTGGAGATTTGAAATAACCACTTTGATTGTTGAAACAATGTAATACATCCTTGGAAACATGTTTTACAAAAACATTATATAAAATTTCAAACTCATATATCTCCGTTACTATAGAAGATACAGCTGTGATTTTACACTCAATGTAATCAAGTTGAAGCTCTCTATTGGCTCATCCGCAAAAAATTAATCCATGTGTAATATTCATGCTTAGTTATAATGGAAACTCTCATAACAATAAAGTAAACAATCTATTTGTGCATGATTGTAGTCGTCGTCGTGGAGATTTGAAATAACCACTTTGATTGTTGAAACAATGTAATACATCTTTGGAAACATGTTTTACAAAAACATTATATAAAATTTCACTCATATATCTCCCTTACTATAGAAGATACAGCTGTGATTTTACACTCAATGTAATCAGGTAGAATGCTCTCTATTGGCTCATACAAAAAATTTAATCCATGTGTAATATTCATGCTTAGTTACCATGGAAACTCTCATAACAATAAAGTAAACAATCTATTTGTGCATGATTGTAGTCGTCGTCGTGGAGATTTGAAATAACCACTTTGATTTTTGAAACAATGTAATACATCCTTGGAAACATGTTTTACAAAAACATTATATAAAATTTCAAACTCATATATCTCCGTTACTATAGAAGATACAGCTGTGATTTTACACTCAATGTAATCAAGTTGAAGCTCTCTATTGGCTCATCCGCAAAAAATTAATCCATGTGTAATATTCATGCTTAGTTATAATGGAAACTCTCATAACAATAAAGTAAACAATCTATTTGTGCATGATTGTAGTCGTCGTCGTGGAGATTTGAAATAACCACTTTGATTGTTGAAACAATGTAATACATCCTTGGAAACATGTTTTACAAAAACATTATATAAATTTCAAACTCATATATCTCCGTTACTATAGAAGATACAGCTGAGATTTTACACTCAATGTAATCAGGTCGAAGCTCTCTATTTGCTCATACCAAAAAATTTATTCCATGTGTAATATTCATGCTTAGTTACCATGGAAACTCTCATAACAATAAAGTAAACAATCTATTTGTGCATGATTGTAGTCGTCGTCGTGGAGATTTGAAATAACCACTTTGATTTTTGAAACAATGTAATACATCCTTGGAAACATGTTTTACAAAAACATTATATAAAATTTCAAACTCATATATCTCCGTTACTATAGAAGATACAGCTGTGATTTTACACTCAATGTAATCAAGTTGAAGCTCTCTATTGGCTCATCCGCAAAAAATTAATCCATGTGTAATATTCATGCTTAGTTATAATGGAAACTCTCATAACAATAAAGTAAACAATCTATTTGTGCATGATTGTAGTCGTCGTCGTGGAGATTTGAAATAACCACTTTGATTGTTGAAACAATGTAATACATCTTTGGAAACATGTTTTACAAAAACATTATATAAAATTTCACTCATATATCTCCCTTACTATAGAAGATACAGCTGTGATTTTACACTCAATGTAATCAGGTAGAATGCTCTCTATTGGCTCATACAAAAAATTTAATCCATGTGTAATATTCATGCTTAGTTACCATGGAAACTCTCATAACAATAAAGTAAACAATCTATTTGTGCATGATTGTAGTCGTCGTCGTGGAGATTTGAAATAACCACTTTGATTTTTGAAACAATGTAATACATCCTTGGAAACATGTTTTACAAAAACATTATATAAAATTTCAAACTCATATATCTCCGTTACTATAGAAGATACAGCTGTGATTTTACACTCAATGTAATCAAGTTGAAGCTCTCTATTGGCTCATCCGCAAAAAATTAATCCATGTGTAATATTCATGCTTAGTTATAATGGAAACTCTCATAACAATAAAGTAAACAATCTATTTGTGCATGATTGTAGTCGTCGTCGTGGAGATTTGAAATAACCACTTTGATTGTTGAAACAATGTAATACATCCTTGGAAACATGTTTTACAAAAACATTATATAAAATTTCACTCATATATCTCCGTTACTATAGAAGATACAGCTGTGATTTTACACTCAATGTAATCAGGTAGAATGCTCTCTATTGGCTCATACGAAAAAATTTAATCCATGTGTAATATTCATGCTTAGTTACCATGGAAACTCTCATAACAATAAAGTAAACAATCTATTTGTGCATGATTGTAGTCGTCGTCGTGGAGATTTGAAATAACCACTTTGATTGTTGAAACAATGTAATACATCCTTGGAAACATGTTTTACAAAAACATTATATAAATTTCAAACTCATATATCTCCGTTACTATAGAAGATACAGCTGAGATTTTACACTCAATGTAATCAGGTCGAAGCTCTCTATTTGCTCATACCAAAAAATTTATTCCATGTGTAATATTCATGCTTAGTTACAATGGAAACTCTCATAACAATAAAGTAAACAATCTATTTGTGCATGATTGTAGTCGTCGTCGTGGAGATTTGAAATAACCACTTTGATTGTTGAAACAATGTAATACATCCTTGGAAACATGTTTTACAAAAACATTATATAAAATTTCAAACTCATATATCTCCGTTACTATAGAAGATACAGCTGTGATTTTACACTCAATGTAATCAGGTCGAAGCTCTCTATTGGCTCATACAAAAAATTTAATCCATGTGTAATATTCATGCTTAGTTACCATGGAAACTCTCATAACAATAAAGTAAACAATCAATTTGTGCATGATTGTAGTCGTCGTCGTGGAGATTTGAAATAACCACTTTGATTGTTGAAACAATGTAATACATCCTTGGAAACATGTTTTACAAAAACATTATATAAAATTTTAAACTCATATATCTCCGTTACTATAGAAGATACAGCTGTGATTTTACACTCAATGTAATCAGGTCGAAGCTCTCTATTGGATCATACGAAAAAATTTAATCCATGTGTAATATTCATGCTTAGTTACCATGGAAACTCTCATAACAATAAATAAACAATCAATTTGTGCATGATTGTAGTCGTCGTCTTGGAGATTTGAAATAACCACTTTGATTGTTGAAACAATGTAATACATCCTTGGAAACATGTTTTACAATAACATTATATAAAATTTCAAACTCATATATCTCCGTTACTATAGAAGATACAGCTGTGATTTTACACTCAATGTAATCAGGTCGAAGCTCTCTATTTGCTCATACCAAAAAATTTAATCCATGTGTAATATTCATGCTTAGTTACCATGGAAACTCTCAAAACAATAAAGTAAACAATCTATTTGTGCATGATTGTAGTCGTCGTCGTGGAGATTTGAAATAACCACTTTGATTGTTGAAACAATGTAATACATCCTTGGAAACATGTTTTACAAAAACATTATATAAAATTTCAAACTCATATATCTCCGTTACTATAGAAGATACAGCTGTGATTTTACACTCAATGTAATCAGGTCGAAGCTCTCTATTTGCTCATACCAAAAAATTTAATCCATGTGTAATATTCATGCTTAGTTACCATGGAAACTCTCATAACAATAAAGTAAACAATCTATTTGTGCATGATTGTAGTCGTCGTCGTGGAGATTTGAAATAACCAATTTGATTGTTGAAACAATGTAATACATTCTTGGAAACATGTTTTACAAAAACATTATATAAAATTTCAAACTCATATATCTCCGTTACTATAGAAGATACAGCTGTGATTTTACACTCAATGTAATCAGGTCGAAGCTCTCTATTGGCTCATACGAAAAAATTTAATCCATGTGTAATATTCATGCTTAGTTACCATGGAAACTCTCATAACAATAAAGTAAACAATCTATTTGTGCATGATTGTAGTCGTCGTCGTGGAGATTTGAAATAACCACTTTGATTGTTGAAACAATGTAATACATCCTTGGAAACATGTTTTACAAAAACATTATATAAATTTCAAACTCATATATCTCCGTTACTATAGAAGATACAGCTGAGATTTTACACTCAATGTAATCAGGTCGAAGCTCTCTATTTGCTCATACCAAAAAATTTATTCCATGTGTAATATTCATGCTTAGTTACCATGGAAACTCTCATAACAATAAAGTAAACAACCTATTTGTGCATGATTGTAGTCGTCGTCGTGGAGATTTGAAATAACCACTTTGATTTTTGAAACAATGTAATACATCCTTGGAAACATGTTTTACAAAAACATTATATAAAATTTCAAACTCATATATCTCCGTTACTATAGAAGATACAGCTGTGATTTTACACTCAATGTAATCAAGTTGAAGCTCTCTATTGGCTCATCCGCAAAAAATTAATCCATGTGTAATATTCATGCTTAGTTATAATGGAAACTCTCATAACAATAAAGTAAACAATCTATTTGTGCATGATTGTAGTCGTCGTCGTGGAGATTTGAAATAACCACTTTGATTGTTGAAACAATGTAATACATCTTTGGAAACATGTTTTACAAAAACATTATATAAAATTTCACTCATATATCTCCCTTACTATAGAAGATACAGCTGTGATTTTACACTCAATGTAATCAGGTAGAATGCTCTCTATTGGCTCATACAAAAAATTTAATCCATGTGTAATATTCATGCTTAGTTACCATGGAAACTCTCATAACAATAAAGTAAACAATCTATTTGTGCATGATTGTAGTCGTCGTCGTGGAGATTTGAAATAACCACTTTGATTTTTGAAACAATGTAATACATCCTTGGAAACATGTTTTACAAAAACATTATATAAAATTTCAAACTCATATATCTCCGTTACTATAGAAGATACAGCTGTGATTTTACACTCAATGTAATCAAGTTGAAGCTCTCTATTGGCTCATCCGCAAAAAATTAATCCATGTGTAATATTCATGCTTAGTTATAATGGAAACTCTCATAACAATAAAGTAAACAATCTATTTGTGCATGATTGTAGTCGTCGTCGTGGAGATTTGAAATAACCACTTTGATTGTTGAAACAATGTAATACATCCTTGGAAACATGTTTTACAAAAACATTATATAAAATTTCACTCATATATCTCCGTTACTATAGAAGATACAGCTGTGATTTTACACTCAATGTAATCAGGTAGAATGCTCTCTATTGGCTCATACGAAAAAATTTAATCCATGTGTAATATTCATGCTTAGTTACCATGGAAACTCTCATAACAATAAAGTAAACAATCTATTTGTGCATGATTGTAGTCGTCGTCGTGGAGATTTGAAATAACCACTTTGATTGTTGAAACAATGTAATACATCCTTGGAAACATGTTTTACAAAAACATTATATAAATTTCAAACTCATATATCTCCGTTACTATAGAAGATACAGCTGAGATTTTACACTCAATGTAATCAGGTCGAAGCTCTCTATTTGCTCATACCAAAAAATTTATTCCATGTGTAATATTCATGCTTAGTTACAATGGAAACTCTCATAACAATAAAGTAAACAATCTATTTGTGCATGATTGTAGTCGTCGTCGTGGAGATTTGAAATAACCACTTTGATTGTTGAAACAATGTAATACATCCTTGGAAACATGTTTTACAAAAACATTATATAAAATTTCAAACTCATATATCTCCGTTACTATAGAAGATACAGCTGTGATTTTACACTCAATGTAATCAGGTCGAAGCTCTCTATTGGCTCATACAAAAAATTTAATCCATGTGTAATATTCATGCTTAGTTACCGTGGAAACTCTCATAACAATAAAGTAAACAATCAATTTGTGCATGATTGTAGTCGTCGTCGTGGAGATTTGAAATAACCACTTTGATTGTTGAAACAATGTAATACATCCTTGGAAACATGTTTTACAAAAACATTATATAAAATTTCAAACTCATATATCTCCGTTACTATAGAAGATACAGCTGTGATTTTACACTCAATGTAATCAGGTCGAAGCTCTCTATTGGATCATACGAAAAAATTTAATCCATGTGTAATATTCATGCTTAGTTACCATGGAAACTCTCATAACAATAAATAAACAATCAATTTGTGCATGATTGTAGTCGTCGTCTTGGAGATTTGAAATAACCACTTTGATTGTTGAAACAATGTAATACATCCTTGGAAACATGTTTTACAATAACATTATATAAAATTTCAAACTCATATATCTCCGTTACTATAGAAGATACAGCTGTGATTTTACACTCAATGTAATCAGGTCGAAGCTCTCTATTTGCTCATACCAAAAAATTTAATCCATGTGTAATATTCATGCTTAGTTACCATGGAAACTCTCAAAACAATAAAGTAAACAATCTATTTGTGCATGATTGTAGTCGTCGTCGTGGAGATTTGAAATAACCACTTTGATTGTTGAAACAATGTAATACATCCTTGGAAACATGTTTTACAAAAACATTATATAAAATTTCACACTCATATATCTCCGTTACTATAGAAGATACAGTTGTGATTTTACACTCAATGTAATCAGGTCGAAGCTCTCTATTGGCTCATACGAAAAAATTTAATCCATGTGTAATATTCATGCTTAGTTACCATGGAAACTCTCATAACAATAAAGTCAACAATCTATTTGTGCATGATTGTAGTCGTCGTCGTGGAGATTTGAAATAACCAATTTGATTGTTGAAACAATGTAATACATTCTTGGAAACATGTTTTACAAAAACATTATATAAAATTTCAAACTCATATATCTCCGTTACTATAGAAGATACAGCTGTGATTTTACACTCAATGTAATCAGGTCGAAGCTCTCTATTGGCTCATACGAAAAAATTTAATCCATGTGTAATATTCATGCTTAGTTACCATGGAAACTCTCATAACAATAAAGTAAACAATCTATTTGTGCATGATTGTAGTCGTCGTCGTGGAGATTTGAAATAACCACTTTGATTGTTGAAACAATGTAATACATCCTTGGAAACATGTTTTACAAAAACATTATATAAATTTCAAACTCATATATCTCCGTTACTATAGAAGATACAGCTGAGATTTTACACTCAATGTAATCAGGTCGAAGCTCTCTATTTGCTCATACCAAAAAATTTATTCCATGTGTAATATTCATGCTTAGTTACCATGGAAACTCTCATAACAATAAAGTAAACAATCTATTTGTGCATGATTGTAGTCGTCGTCGTGGAGATTTGAAATAACCACTTTGATTTTTGAAACAATGTAATACATCCTTGGAAACATGTTTTACAAAAACATTATATAAAATTTCAAACTCATATATCTCCGTTACTATAGAAGATACAGCTGTGATTTTACACTCAATGTAATCAAGTTGAAGCTCTCTATTGGCTCATCCGCAAAAAATTAATCCATGTGTAATATTCATGCTTAGTTATAATGGAAACTCTCATAACAATAAAGTAAACAATCTATTTGTGCATGATTGTAGTCGTCGTCGTGGAGATTTGAAATAACCACTTTGATTGTTGAAACAATGTAATACATCTTTGGAAACATGTTTTACAAAAACATTATATAAAATTTCACTCATATATCTCCCTTACTATAGAAGATACAGCTGTGATTTTACACTCAATGTAATCAGGTAGAATGCTCTCTATTGGCTCATACAAAAAATTTAATCCATGTGTAATATTCATGCTTAGTTACCATGGAAACTCTCATAACAATAAAGTAAACAATCTATTTGTGCATGATTGTAGTCGTCGTCGTGGAGATTTGAAATAACCACTTTGATTTTTGAAACAATGTAATACATCCTTGGAAACATGTTTTACAAAAACATTATATAAAATTTCAAACTCATATATCTCCGTTACTATAGAAGATACAGCTGTGATTTTACACTCAATGTAATCAAGTTGAAGCTCTCTATTGGCTCATCCGCAAAAAATTAATCCATGTGTAATATTCATGCTTAGTTATAATGGAAACTCTCATAACAATAAAGTAAACAATCTATTTGTGCATGATTGTAGTCGTCGTCGTGGAGATTCGAAATAACCACTTTGATTGTTGAAACAATGTAATACATCCTTGGAAACATGTTTTACAAAAACATTATATAAAATTTCACTCATATATCTCCGTTACTATAGAAGATACAGCTGTGATTTTACACTCAATGTAATCAGGTAGAATGCTCTCTATTGGCTCATACGAAAAAATTTAATCCATGTGTAATATTCATGCTTAGTTACCATGGAAACTCTCATAACAATAAAGTAAACAATCTATTTGTGCATGATTGTAGTCGTCGTCGTGGAGATTTGAAATAACCACTTTGATTGTTGAAACAATGTAATACATCCTTGGAAACATGTTTTACAAAAACATTATATAAATTTCAAACTCATATATCTCCGTTACTATAGAAGATACAGCTGAGATTTTACACTCAATGTAATCAGGTCGAAGCTCTCTATTTGCTCATACCAAAAAATTTATTCCATGTGTAATATTCATGCTTAGTTACCATGGAAACTCTCATAACAATAAAGTAAACAATCTATTTGTGCATGATTGTAGTCGTCGTCGTGGAGATTTGAAATAACCACTTTGATTGTTGAAACAATGTAATACATCCTTGGAAACATGTTTTACAAAAACATTATATAAAATTTCAAACTCATATATCTCCGTTACTATAGAAGATACAGCTGTGATTTTACACTCAATGTAATCAGGTCGAAGCTCTCTATTGGCTCATACAAAAAATTTAATCCATGTGTAATATTCATGCTTAGTTACCATGGAAACTCTCATAACAATAAAGTAAACAATCAATTTGTGCATGATTGTAGTCGTCGTCGTGGAGATTTGAAATAACCACTTTGATTGTTGAAACAATGTAATACATCCTTGGAAACATGTTTTACAAAAACATTATATAAAATTTCAAACTCATATATCTCCGTTACTATAGAAGATACAGCTGTGATTTTACACTCAATGTAATCAGGTCGAAGCTCTCTATTGGCTCATACGAAAAAATTTAATCCATGTGTAATATTCATGCTTAGTTACCATGGAAACTCTCATAACAATAAATAAACAATCAATTTGTGCATGATTGTAGTCGTCGTCTTGGAGATTTGAAATAACCACTTTGATTGTTGAAACAATGTAATACATCCTTGGAAACATGTTTTACAATAACATTATATAAAATTTCAAACTCATATATCTCCGTTACTATAGAAGATACAGCTGTGATTTTACACTCAATGTAATCAGGTCGAAGCTCTCTATTTGCTCATACCAAAAAATTTAATCCATGTGTAATATTCATGCTTAGTTACCATGGAAACTCTCAAAACAATAAAGTAAACAATCTATTTGTGCATGATTGTAGTCGTCGTCGTGGAGATTTGAAATAACCACTTTGATTGTTGAAACAATGTAATACATCCTAAGGAATCACGTTGTACAAAAAAATTATATAAAATTTCAAACTCGCATATCTCCGTTACTATAGAAGATACAGCATTGATTTTACACTCAATGTAATCAGGTTGAAGCTCTCTATTGGCTCATCCGCAAAAAATTAATCCATGTGTAATATTCATGCTTAGTTACCATGGAAACTCTCATAACAATAAAGTAAACAATCTATTTGTGCATGATTGTAGTCGTCGTCGTGGAGATTTGAAATAATGACTTTGATTGTTGAAACAATGTAATACATCCTTGGAAACATGTTTTACAAAAACATTATATAAATTTCAAACTCATATATCTCCGTTACTATAGAGGATACAGCTGTGATTTTACACTCAATGTAATCAGGTCGAAGCTCTCTATTTGCTCATACCAAAAAATTTATTCCATGTGTAATATTCATGCTTAGTTACCATGGAAACTCACATAACAATAAAGTAAACAATCTATTTGTGCATGATTGTAGTCGTCGTCGTGGAGATTTGAAATAACCACTTTGATTGTTGAAACAATGTAATACATCCTTGGAAACATGTTTTACAAAAACATTATATAAAATTTCAAACTCATATATCTCCGTTACTATAGAAGATACAGCTGTGATTTTACACTCAATGTAATCAAGTTGAAGCTCTCTATTGGCTCATCCGCAAAAATTTAATCCATGTGTAATATTCATGCTTAGTTAGCATGGAAACTCTCATAACAATAAAGTAAACAATCTATTTGTGCATGATTGTAGTCGTCGTTGTGGAGATTTGAAATAACCACTTTGATTGTTGAAACAATGTAATACATTCTTGGAAACATGTTTTACAAAAACATTATATAAAATTTCAAACTCATATATCTCCGTTACTATAGAAGATACAGCTGTGATTTTACACTCAATGTAATCAGGTCGAAGCTCTCTATTGGCTCATACGAAAAAATTTAATCCATGTGTAATATTCATGCTTAGTTACCATGGAAACTCTCATAACAATAAAGTAAACAATCTATTTGTGCATGATTGTAGTCGTCGTCGTGGAGATTTGAAATAACCACTTTGATTGTTGAAACAATGTAATACATCCTTGGAAACATGTTTTACAAAAACATTATATAAATTTCAAACTCATATATCTCCGTTACTATAGAAGATACAGCTGTGATTTTACACTCAATGTAATCAGGTCGAAGCTCTCTCTTTGCTCATACCAAAAAATTTAATCCATGTGTAATATTCATGCTTAGTTACCATGGAAACTCTCATAACAATAAAGTAAACAATCTATTTGTGCATGATTGTAGTCGTCGTCGTGGAGATTTGAAATAACCACTTTGATTGTTGAAACAATGTAATACATCCTTGGAAACATGTTTTACAAAAACATTATATAAAATTTCAAACTCATATATCTCCGTTACTATAGAAGATACAGCTGTGATTTTACACTCAATGTAATCAGGTCGAAGCTCTCTATTTGCTCATACCAAAAAATTTATTCCATGTGTAATATTCATGCTTAGTTACCATGGAAACTCTCATAACAATAAAGTAAACAATCTATTTGTGCATGATTGTAGTCGTCGTCTTGGAGATTTGAAATAACCACTTTGATTGTTGAAACAATGTAATACATCCTTGGAAACATGTTTTACAAAAACATTATATAAAATTTCAAACTCATATATCTCCGTTACTATAGAAGATACAGCTGTGATTTTACACTCAATGTAATCAGGTCGAAGCTCTCTATTGGCTCATACAAAAAATTTAATCCATGTGTAATATTCATGCTTAGTTACCATGGAAACTCTCATAACAATAAAGTAAACAATCAATTTGTGCATGATTGTAGTCGTCGTCGTGGAGATTTGAAATAACCACTTTGATTGTTGAAACAATGTAATACATCCTTGGAAACAGGTTTTACAAAAACATTATATAAAATTTCAAACTCATATATCTCCGTTACTATAGAAGATACAGCTGTGATTTTACACTCAATGTAATCAGGTCGAAGCTCTCTATTGGCTCATACGAAAAAATTTAATCCATGTGTAATATTCATGCTTAGTTACCATGGAAACTCTCATAACAATAAATAAACAATCAATTTGTGCATGATTGTAGTCGTCGTCTTGGAGATTTGAAATAACCACTTTGATTGTTGAAACAATGTAATACATCCTTGGAAACATGTTTTACAATAACATTATATAAAATTTCAAACTCATATATCTCCGTTACTATAGAAGATACAGCATTGATTTTACACTCAATGTAATCAGGTTGAAGCTCTCTATTGGCTCATCCGCAAAAAATTAATCCATGTGTAATATTCATGCTTAGTTACCATGGAAACTCTCATAACAATAAAGTAAACAATCTATTTGTGCATGATTGTAGTCGTCGTCGTGGAGATTTGAAATAACCACTTTGATTGTTGAAACAATGTAATACATCCTTGGAAACATGTTTTACAAAAACATTATATAAATTTCAAACTCATATATCTCCGTTACTATAGAAGATACAGCTGTGATTTTACACTCAATGTAATCAGGTCGAAGCTCTCTATTTGCTCATACCAAAAAATTTATTCCATGTGTAATATTCATGCTTAGTTACCATGGAAACTCTCATAACAATAAAGTAAACAATCTATTTGTGCATGATTGTAGTCGTCGTCGTGGAGATTTGAAATAACCACTTTGATTGTTGAAACAATGTAATACATCCTTGGAAACATGTTTTACAAAAACATTATATAAAATTTCAAACTCATATATCTCCGTTACTATAGAAGATACAGCTGTGATTTTACACTCAATGTAATCAAGTTGAAGCTCTCTATTGGCTCATCCGCAAAAAATTAATCCATGTGTAATATTCATGCTTAGTTATAATGGAAACTCTCATAACAATAAAGTAAACAATCTATTTGTGCATGATTGTAGTCGTCGTCGTGGAGATTTGAAATAACCACTTTGATTGTTGAAACAATGTAATACATCCTTGGAAACATGTTTTACAAAAACATTATATAAAATTTCAAACTCATATATCTCCGTTACTATAGAAGATACAGCTGTGATTTTACACTCAATGTAATCAGGTCGAAGCTCTCTATTTGCTCATACCAAAAAATTTAATCCATGTGTAATATTCATGCTTAGTTACCATGGAAACTCTCATAACAATAAAGTAAACAATCTATTTGTGCATGATTGTAGTCGTCGTCGTGGAGATTTGAAATAACCACTTTGATTGTTGAAACAATGTAATACATCCTTGGAAACATGTTTTACAAAAACATTATATAAAATTTCAAACTCATATATCTCCGTTACTATAGAAGATACAGCTGTGATTTTACACTCAATGTAATCAAGTTGAAGCTCTCTATTGGCTCATCCGCAAAAAATTAATCCATGTGTAATATTCATGCTTAGTTATAATGGAAACTCTCATAACAATAAAGTAAACAATCTATTTGTGCATGATTGTAGTCGTCGTCGTGGAGATTTGAAATAACCACTTTGATTGTTGAAACAATGTAATACATCCTTGGAAACATGTTTTACAAAAACATTATATAAAATTTCAAACTCATATATCTCCGTTACTATAGAAGATACAGCTGTGATTTTACACTCAATGTAATCAGGTCGAAGCTCTCTATTTGCTCATACCAAAAAATTTAATCCATGTGTAATATTCATGCTTAGTTACCATGGAAACTCTCATAACAATAAAGTAAACAATCTATTTGTGCATGATTGTAGTCGTCGTTGTGGAGATTTGAAATAACCACTTTGATTGTTGAAACAATGTAATACATCCTTGGAAACATGTTTTACAATAACATTATATAAAATTTCAAACTCATATATCTCCGTTACTATAGAAGATACAGCTGTGATTTTACACTCAATGTAATCAGGTCGAAGCTCTCTATTTGCTCATACCAAAAAATTTAATCCATGTGTAATATTCATGCTTAGTTACCATGGAAACTCTCAAAACAATAAAGTAAACAATCTATTTGTGCATGATTGTAGTCGTCGTCGTGGAGATTTGAAATAACCACTTTGATTGTTGAAACAATGTAATACATCCTAAGGAATCACGTTGTACAAAAAAATTATGTAAAATTTCAAACTCGCATATCTCCGTTACTATAGAAGATACAGCATTGATTTTACACTCAATGTAATCAGGTTGAAGCTCTCTATTGGCTCATCCGCAAAAAATTAATCCATGTGTAATATTCATGCTTAGTTACCATGGAAACTCTCATAACAATAAAGTAAACAATCTATTTGTGCATGATTGTAGTCGTCGTCGTGGAGATTTGAAATAACCACTTTGATTGTTGAAACAATGTAATACATCCTTGGAAACATGTTTTACAAAAACATTATATAAAATTTCAAACTCATATATCTCCGTTACTATAGAAGATACAGCTGTGATTTTACACTCAATGTAATCAGGTCGAAGCTCTCTATTGGCTCATACAAAAAATTTAATCCATGTGTAATATTCATGCTTAGTTACCATGGAAACTCACATAACAATAAAGTAAACAATCTATTTGTGCATGATTGTAGTCGTCGTCGTGGAGATTTGAAATAACCACTTTGATTGTTGAAACAATGTAATACATCCTTGGAAACATGTTTTACAAAAACATTATATAAAATTTCAAACTCATATATCTCCGTTACTATAGAAGATACAGCTGTGATTTTACACTCAATGTAATCAAGTTGAAGCTCTCTATTGGCTCATCCGCAAAAATTTAATCCATGTGTAATATTCATGCTTAGTTAGCATGGAAACTCTCATAACAATAAAGTAAACAATCTATTTGTGCATGATTGTAGTCGTCGTTGTGGAGATTTGAAATAACCACTTTGATTGTTGAAACAATGTAATACATTCTTGGAAACATGTTTTACAAAAACATTATATAAAATTTCAAACTCATATATCTCCGTTACTATAGAAGATACAGCTGTGATTTTACACTCAATGTAATCAGGTCGAAGCTCTCTATTGGCTCATACGAAAAAATTTAATCCATGTGTAATATTCATGCTTAGTTACCATGGAAACTCTCATAACAATAAAGTAAACAATCTATTTGTGCATGATTGTAGTCGTCGTCGTGGAGATTTGAAATAACCACTTTGATTGTTGAAACAATGTAATACATCCTTGGAAACATGTTTTACAAAAACATTATATAAATTTCAAACTCATATATCTCCGTTACTATAGAAGATACAGCTGTGATTTTACACTCAATGTAATCAGGTCGAAGCTCTCTCTTTGCTCATACCAAAAAATTTAATCCATGTGTAATATTCATGCTTAGTTACCATGGAAACTCTCATAACAATAAAGTAAACAATCTATTTGTGCATGATTGTAGTCGTCGTCGTGGAGATTTGAAATAACCACTTTGATTGTTGAAACAATGTAATACATCCTTGGAAACATGTTTTACAAAAACATTATATAAAATTTCAAACTCATATATCTCCGTTACTATAGAAGATACAGCTGTGATTTTACACTCAATGTAATCAGGTCGAAGCTCTCTATTTGCTCATACCAAAAAATTTATTCCATGTGTAATATTCATGCTTAGTTACCATGGAAACTCTCATAACAATAAAGTAAACAATCTATTTGTGCATGATTGTAGTCGTCGTCGTGGAGATTTGAAATAACCACTTTGATTGTTGAAACAATGTAATACATCCTTGGAAACATGTTTTACAAAAACATTATATAAAATTTCAAACTCATATATCTCCGTTACTATAGAAGATACAGCTGTGATTTTACACTCAATGTAATCAGGTCGAAGCTCTCTATTGGCTCATACAAAAAATTTAATCCATGTGTAATATTCATGCTTAGTTACCATGGAAACTCTCATAACAATAAAGTAAACAATCAATTTGTGCATGATTGTAGTCGTCGTCGTGGAGATTTGAAATAACCACTTTGATTGTTGAAACAATGTAATACATCCTTGGAAACAGGTTTTACAAAAACATTATATAAAATTTCAAACTCATATATCTCCGTTACTATAGAAGATACAGCTGTGATTTTACACTCAATGTAATCAGGTCGAAGCTCTCTATTGGCTCATACGAAAAAATTTAATCCATGTGTAATATTCATGCTTAGTTACCATGGAAACTCTCATAACAATAAAGTAAACAATCTATTTGTGCATGATTGTAGTCGTCGTCGTGGAGATTTGAAATAACCACTTTGATTGTTGAAACAATGTAATACATCCTTGGAAACATGTTTTACAAAAACATTATATAAAATTTCAAACTCATATATCTCCGTTACTATAGAAGATACAGCTGTGATTTTACACTCAATGTAATCAGGTCGAAGCTCTCTATTGGCTCATACAAAAAATTTAATCCATGTGTAATATTCATGCTTAGTTACCATGGAAACTCACATAACAATAAAGTAAACAATCTATTTGTGCATGATTGTAGTCGTCGTCGTGGAGATTTGAAATAACCACTTTGATTGTTGAAACAATGTAATACATCCTTGGAAACATGTTTTACAAAAACATTATATAAAATTTCAAACTCATATATCTCCGTTACTATAGAAGATACAGCTGTGATTTTACACTCAATGTAATCAAGTTGAAGCTCTCTATTGGCTCATCCGCAAAAATTTAATCCATGTGTAATATTCATGCTTAGTTAGCATGGAAACTCTCATAACAATAAAGTAAACAATCTATTTGTGCATGATTGTAGTCGTCGTTGTGGAGATTTGAAATAACCACTTTGATTGTTGAAACAATGTAATACATTCTTGGAAACATGTTTTACAAAAACATTATATAAAATTTCAAACTCATATATCTCCGTTACTATAGAAGATACAGCTGTGATTTTACACTCAATGTAATCAGGTCGAAGCTCTCTATTGGCTCATACGAAAAAATTTAATCCATGTGTAATATTCATGCTTAGTTACCATGGAAACTCTCATAACAATAAAGTAAACAATCTATTTGTGCATGATTGTAGTCGTCGTCGTGGAGATTTGAAATAACCACTTTGATTGTTGAAACAATGTAATACATCCTTGGAAACATGTTTTACAAAAACATTATATAAATTTCAAACTCATATATCTCCGTTACTATAGAAGATACAGCTGTGATTTTACACTCAATGTAATCAGGTCGAAGCTCTCTCTTTGCTCATACCAAAAAATTTAATCCATGTGTAATATTCATGCTTAGTTACCATGGAAACTCTCATAACAATAAAGTAAACAATCTATTTGTGCATGATTGTAGTCGTCGTCGTGGAGATTTGAAATAACCACTTTGATTGTTGAAACAATGTAATACATCCTTGGAAACATGTTTTACAAAAACATTATATAAAATTTCAAACTCATATATCTCCGTTACTATAGAAGATACAGCTGTGATTTTACACTCAATGTAATCAGGTCGAAGCTCTCTATTTGCTCATACCAAAAAATTTATTCCATGTGTAATATTCATGCTTAGTTACCATGGAAACTCTCATAACAATAAAGTAAACAATCTATTTGTGCATGATTGTAGTCGTCGTCGTGGAGATTTGAAATAACCACTTTGATTGTTGAAACAATGTAATACATCCTTGGAAACATGTTTTACAAAAACATTATATAAAATTTCAAACTCATATATCTCCGTTACTATAGAAGATACAGCTGTGATTTTACACTCAATGTAATCAGGTCGAAGCTCTCTATTGGCTCATACAAAAAATTTAATCCATGTGTAATATTCATGCTTAGTTACCATGGAAACTCTCATAACAATAAAGTAAACAATCAATTTGTGCATGATTGTAGTCGTCGTCGTGGAGATTTGAAATAACCACTTTGATTGTTGAAACAATGTAATACATCCTTGGAAACAGGTTTTACAAAAACATTATATAAAATTTCAAACTCATATATCTCCGTTACTATAGAAGATACAGCTGTGATTTTACACTCAATGTAATCAGGTCGAAGCTCTCTATTGGCTCATACGAAAAAATTTAATCCATGTGTAATATTCATGCTTAGTTACCATGGAAACTCTCATAACAATAAATAAACAATCAATTTGTGCATGATTGTAGTCGTCGTCTTGGAGATTTGAAATAACCACTTTGATTGTTGAAACAATGTAATACATCCTTGGAAACATGTTTTACAATAACATTATATAAAATTTCAAACTCATATATCTCCGTTACTATAGAAGATACAGCATTGATTTTACACTCAATGTAATCAGGTTGAAGCTCTCTATTGGCTCATCCGCAAAAAATTAATCCATGTGTAATATTCATGCTTAGTTACCATGGAAACTCTCATAACAATAAAGTAAACAATCTATTTGTGCATGATTGTAGTCGTCGTCGTGGAGATTTGAAATAACCACTTTGATTGTTGAAACAATGTAATACATCCTTGGAAACATGTTTTACAAAAACATTATATAAATTTCAAACTCATATATCTCCGTTACTATAGAAGATACAGCTGTGATTTTACACTCAATGTAATCAGGTCGAAGCTCTCTATTTGCTCATACCAAAAAATTTATTCCATGTGTAATATTCATGCTTAGTTACCATGGAAACTCTCATAACAATAAAGTAAACAATCTATTTGTGCATGATTGTAGTCGTCGTCGTGGAGATTTGAAATAACCACTTTGATTGTTGAAACAATGTAATACATCCTTGGAAACATGTTTTACAAAAACATTATATAAAATTTCAAACTCATATATCTCCGTTACTATAGAAGATACAGCTGTGATTTTACACTCAATGTAATCAAGTTGAAGCTCTCTATTGGCTCATCCGCAAAAAATTAATCCATGTGTAATATTCATGCTTAGTTATAATGGAAACTCTCATAACAATAAAGTAAACAATCTATTTGTGCATGATTGTAGTCGTCGTCGTGGAGATTTGAAATAACCACTTTGATTGTTGAAACAATGTAATACATCCTTGGAAACATGTTTTACAAAAACATTATATAAAATTTCAAACTCATATATCTCCGTTACTATAGAAGATACAGCTGTGATTTTACACTCAATGTAATCAGGTCGAAGCTCTCTATTTGCTCATACCAAAAAATTTAATCCATGTGTAATATTCATGCTTAGTTACCATGGAAACTCTCATAACAATAAAGTAAACAATCTATTTGTGCATGATTGTAGTCGTCGTCGTGGAGATTTGAAATAACCACTTTGATTGTTGAAACAATGTAATACATCCTTGGAAACATGTTTTACAAAAACATTATATAAAATTTCAAACTCATATATCTCCGTTACTATAGAAGATACAGCTGTGATTTTACACTCAATGTAATCAAGTTGAAGCTCTCTATTGGCTCATCCGCAAAAAATTAATCCATGTGTAATATTCATGCTTAGTTATAATGGAAACTCTCATAACAATAAAGTAAACAATCTATTTGTGCATGATTGTAGTCGTCGTCGTGGAGATTTGAAATAACCACTTTGATTGTTGAAACAATGTAATACATCCTTGGAAACATGTTTTACAAAAACATTATATAAAATTTCAAACTCATATATCTCCGTTACTATAGAAGATACAGCTGTGATTTTACACTCAATGTAATCAGGTCGAAGCTCTCTATTTGCTCATACCAAAAAATTTAATCCATGTGTAATATTCATGCTTAGTTACCATGGAAACTCTCATAACAATAAAGTAAACAATCTATTTGTGCATGATTGTAGTCGTCGTTGTGGAGATTTGAAATAACCACTTTGATTGTTGAAACAATGTAATACATCCTTGGAAACATGTTTTACAATAACATTATATAAAATTTCAAACTCATATATCTCCGTTACTATAGAAGATACAGCTGTGATTTTACACTCAATGTAATCAGGTCGAAGCTCTCTATTTGCTCATACCAAAAAATTTAATCCATGTGTAATATTCATGCTTAGTTACCATGGAAACTCTCAAAACAATAAAGTAAACAATCTATTTGTGCATGATTGTAGTCGTCGTCGTGGAGATTTGAAATAACCACTTTGATTGTTGAAACAATGTAATACATCCTAAGGAATCACGTTGTACAAAAAAATTATGTAAAATTTCAAACTCGCATATCTCCGTTACTATAGAAGATACAGCATTGATTTTACACTCAATGTAATCAGGTTGAAGCTCTCTATTGGCTCATCCGCAAAAAATTAATCCATGTGTAATATTCATGCTTAGTTACCATGGAAACTCTCATAACAATAAAGTAAACAATCTATTTGTGCATGATTGTAGTCGTCGTCGTGGAGATTTGAAATAACCACTTTGATTGTTGAAACAATGTAATACATCCTTGGAAACATGTTTTACAAAAACATTATATAAAATTTCAAACTCATATATCTCCGTTACTATAGAAGATACAGCTGTGATTTTACACTCAATGTAATCAGGTCGAAGCTCTCTATTGGCTCATACAAAAAATTTAATCCATGTGTAATATTCATGCTTAGTTACCATGGAAACTCTCATAACAATAAAGTAAACAATCAATTTGTGCATGATTGTAGTCGTCGTCGTGGAGATTTGAAATAACCACTTTGATTGTTGAAACAATGTAATACATCCTTGGAAACATGTTTTACAAAAACATTATATAAAATTTCAAACTCATATATCTCCGTTACTATAGAAGATACAGCTGTGATTTTACACTCAATGTAATCAAGTTGAAGCTCTCTATTGGCTCATCCGCAAAAAATTAATCCATGTGTAATATTCATGCTTAGTTATAATGGAAACTCTCATAACAATAAAGTAAACAATCTATTTGTGCATGATTGTAGTCGTCGTCGTGGAGATTTGAAATAACCACTTTGATTGTTGAAACAATGTAATACATCCTTGGAAACATGTTTTACAAAAACATTATATAAAATTTCAAACTCATATATCTCCGTTACTATAGAAGATACAGCTGTGATTTTACACTCAATGTAATCAGGTCGAAGCTCTCTATTTGCTCATACCAAAAAATTTAATCCATGTGTAATATTCATGCTTAGTTACCATGGAAACTCTCATAACAATAAAGTAAACAATCTATTTGTGCATGATTGTAGTCGTCGTCGTGGAGATTTGAAATAACCACTTTGATTGTTGAAACAATGTAATACATCCTTGGAAACATGTTTTACAAAAACATTATATAAAATTTCAAACTCATATATCTCCGTTACTATAGAAGATACAGCTGTGATTTTACACTCAATGTAATCAAGTTGAAGCTCTCTATTGGCTCATCCGCAAAAAATTAATCCATGTGTAATATTCATGCTTAGTTATAATGGAAACTCTCATAACAATAAAGTAAACAATCTATTTGTGCATGATTGTAGTCGTCGTCGTGGAGATTTGAAATAACCACTTTGATTGTTGAAACAATGTAATACATCCTTGGAAACATGTTTTACAAAAACATTATATAAAATTTCAAACTCATATATCTCCGTTACTATAGAAGATACAGCTGTGATTTTACACTCAATGTAATCAGGTCGAAGCTCTCTATTTGCTCATACCAAAAAATTTAATCCATGTGTAATATTCATGCTTAGTTACCATGGAAACTCTCATAACAATAAAGTAAACAATCTATTTGTGCATGATTGTAGTCGTCGTTGTGGAGATTTGAAATAACCACTTTGATTGTTGAAACAATGTAATACATCCTTGGAAACATGTTTTACAATAACATTATATAAAATTTCAAACTCATATATCTCCGTTACTATAGAAGATACAGCTGTGATTTTACACTCAATGTAATCAGGTCGAAGCTCTCTATTTGCTCATACCAAAAAATTTAATCCATGTGTAATATTCATGCTTAGTTACCATGGAAACTCTCAAAACAATAAAGTAAACAATCTATTTGTGCATGATTGTAGTCGTCGTCGTGGAGATTTGAAATAACCACTTTGATTGTTGAAACAATGTAATACATCCTAAGGAATCACGTTGTACAAAAAAATTATGTAAAATTTCAAACTCGCATATCTCCGTTACTATAGAAGATACAGCATTGATTTTACACTCAATGTAATCAGGTTGAAGCTCTCTATTGGCTCATCCGCAAAAAATTAATCCATGTGTAATATTCATGCTTAGTTACCATGGAAACTCTCATAACAATAAAGTAAACAATCTATTTGTGCATGATTGTAGTCGTCGTCGTGGAGATTTGAAATAACCACTTTGATTGTTGAAACAATGTAATACATCCTTGGAAACATGTTTTACAAAAACATTATATAAAATTTCAAACTCATATATCTCCGTTACTATAGAAGATACAGCTGTGATTTTACACTCAATGTAATCAGGTCGAAGCTCTCTATTGGCTCATACAAAAAATTTAATCCATGTGTAATATTCATGCTTAGTTACCATGGAAACTCTCATAACAATAAAGTAAACAATCAATTTGTGCATGATTGTAGTCGTCGTCGTGGAGATTTGAAATAACCACTTTGATTGTTGAAACAATGTAATACATCCTTGGAAACAGGTTTTACAAAAACATTATATAAAATTTCAAACTCATATATCTCCGTTACTATAGAAGATACAGCTGTGATTTTACACTCAATGTAATCAGGTCGAAGCTCTCTATTGGCTCATACGAAAAAATTTAATCCATGTGTAATATTCATGCTTAGTTACCATGGAAACTCTCATAACAATAAATAAACAATCAATTTGTGCATGATTGTAGTCGTCGTCTTGGAGATTTGAAATAACCACTTTGATTGTTGAAACAATGTAATACATCCTTGGAAACATGTTTTACAATAACATTATATAAAATTTCAAACTCATATATCTCCGTTACTATAGAAGATACAGCATTGATTTTACACTCAATGTAATCAGGTTGAAGCTCTCTATTGGCTCATCCGCAAAAAATTAATCCATGTGTAATATTCATGCTTAGTTACCATGGAAACTCTCATAACAATAAAGTAAACAATCTATTTGTGCATGATTGTAGTCGTCGTCGTGGAGATTTGAAATAACCACTTTGATTGTTGAAACAATGTAATACATCCTTGGAAACATGTTTTACAAAAACATTATATAAATTTCAAACTCATATATCTCCGTTACTATAGAAGATACAGCTGTGATTTTACACTCAATGTAATCAGGTCGAAGCTCTCTATTTGCTCATACCAAAAAATTTATTCCATGTGTAATATTCATGCTTAGTTACCATGGAAACTCTCATAACAATAAAGTAAACAATCTATTTGTGCATGATTGTAGTCGTCGTCGTGGAGATTTGAAATAACCACTTTGATTGTTGAAACAATGTAATACATCCTTGGAAACATGTTTTACAAAAACATTATATAAAATTTCAAACTCATATATCTCCGTTACTATAGAAGATACAGCTGTGATTTTACACTCAATGTAATCAAGTTGAAGCTCTCTATTGGCTCATCCGCAAAAAATTAATCCATGTGTAATATTCATGCTTAGTTATAATGGAAACTCTCATAACAATAAAGTAAACAATCTATTTGTGCATGATTGTAGTCGTCGTCGTGGAGATTTGAAATAACCACTTTGATTGTTGAAACAATGTAATACATCCTTGGAAACATGTTTTACAAAAACATTATATAAAATTTCAAACTCATATATCTCCGTTACTATAGAAGATACAGCTGTGATTTTACACTCAATGTAATCAGGTCGAAGCTCTCTATTTGCTCATACCAAAAAATTTAATCCATGTGTAATATTCATGCTTAGTTACCATGGAAACTCTCATAACAATAAAGTAAACAATCTATTTGTGCATGATTGTAGTCGTCGTCGTGGAGATTTGAAATAACCACTTTGATTGTTGAAACAATGTAATACATCCTTGGAAACATGTTTTACAAAAACATTATATAAAATTTCAAACTCATATATCTCCGTTACTATAGAAGATACAGCTGTGATTTTACACTCAATGTAATCAAGTTGAAGCTCTCTATTGGCTCATCCGCAAAAAATTAATCCATGTGTAATATTCATGCTTAGTTATAATGGAAACTCTCATAACAATAAAGTAAACAATCTATTTGTGCATGATTGTAGTCGTCGTCGTGGAGATTTGAAATAACCACTTTGATTGTTGAAACAATGTAATACATCCTTGGAAACATGTTTTACAAAAACATTATATAAAATTTCAAACTCATATATCTCCGTTACTATAGAAGATACAGCTGTGATTTTACACTCAATGTAATCAGGTCGAAGCTCTCTATTTGCTCATACCAAAAAATTTAATCCATGTGTAATATTCATGCTTAGTTACCATGGAAACTCTCATAACAATAAAGTAAACAATCTATTTGTGCATGATTGTAGTCGTCGTTGTGGAGATTTGAAATAACCACTTTGATTGTTGAAACAATGTAATACATCCTTGGAAACATGTTTTACAATAACATTATATAAAATTTCAAACTCATATATCTCCGTTACTATAGAAGATACAGCTGTGATTTTACACTCAATGTAATCAGGTCGAAGCTCTCTATTTGCTCATACCAAAAAATTTAATCCATGTGTAATATTCATGCTTAGTTACCATGGAAACTCTCAAAACAATAAAGTAAACAATCTATTTGTGCATGATTGTAGTCGTCGTCGTGGAGATTTGAAATAACCACTTTGATTGTTGAAACAATGTAATACATCCTAAGGAATCACGTTGTACAAAAAAATTATGTAAAATTTCAAACTCGCATATATCCGTTACTATAGAAGATACAGCATTGATTTTACACTCAATGTAATCAGGTTGAAGCTCTCTATTGGCTCATCCGCAAAAAATTAATCCATGTGTAATATTCATGCTTAGTTACCATGGAAACTCTCATAACAATAAAGTAAACAATCTATTTGTGCATGATTGTAGTCGTCGTCGTGGAGATTTGAAATAACCACTTTGATTGTTGAAACAATGTAATACATCCTAAGGAATCACGTTGTACAAAAACATTATATAAAATTTCAAACTCATATATCTCCGTTACTATAGAAGATACAGCTGTGATTTTACACTCAATGTAATCAGGTCGAAGCTCTCTATTGACTCATACGAAAAAAATTAATCCATGTGTAATATTCATGCTTAGTTACCATGGAAACTCTCATAACAATAAATAAACAATCAATTTGTGCATGATTGTAGTCGTCGTCTTGGAGATTTGAAATAACCACTTTGATTGTTGAAACAATGTAATACATCCTTGGAAACATGTTTTACAATAACATTATATAAAATTTCAAACTCATATATCTCCGTTACTATAGAAGATACAGCTGTGATTTTACACTCAATGTAATCAGGTCGAAGCTCTCTATTTGCTCATACCAAAAAATTTAATCCATGTGTAATATTCATGCTTAGTTACCATGGAAACTCTCATAACAATAAAGTAAACAATCTATTTGTGCATGATTGTAGTCGTCGTCGTGGAGATTTGAAATAACCACTTTGATTGTTGAAACAATGTAATACATTCTTGGAAACATGTTTTACAAAAACATTATATAAAATTTCAAACTCATATATCTCCGTTACTATAGAAGATACAGCTGTGATTTTACACTCAATGTAATCAGGTCGAAGCTCTCTATTGGCTCATACGAAAAAATTTAATCCATGTGTAATATTCATGCTTAGTTACCATGGAAACTCTCATAACAATAAAGTAAACAATCTATTTGTGCATGATTGTAGTCGTCGTCGTGGAGATTTGAAATAACCACTTTGATTGTTGAAACAATGTAATACATCCTTGGAAACATGTTTTACAAAAACATTATATAAATTTCAAACTCATATATCTCCGTTACTATAGAAGATACAGCTGTGATTTTACACTCAATGTAATCAGGTCGAAGCTCTCTCTTTGCTCATACCAAAAAATTTAATCCATGTGTAATATTCATGCTTAGTTACCATGGAAACTCTCATAACAATAAAGTAAACAATCTATTTGTGCATGATTGTAGTCGTCGTCGTGGAGATTTGAAATAACCACTTTGATTGTTGAAACAATGTAATACATCCTTGGAAACATGTTTTACAAAAACATTATATAAAATTTCAAACTCATATATCTCCGTTACTATAGAAGATACAGCTGTGATTTTACACTCAATGTAATCAGGTCGAAGCTCTCTATTTGCTCATACCAAAAAATTTATTCCATGTGTAATATTCATGCTTAGTTACCATGGAAACTCTCATAACAATAAAGTAAACAATCTATTTGTGCATGATTGTAGTCGTCGTCGTGGAGATTTGAAATAACCACTTTGATTGTTGAAACAATGTAATACATCCTTGGAAACATGTTTTACAAAAACATTATATAAAATTTCAAACTCATATATCTCCGTTACTATAGAAGATACAGCTGTGATTTTACACTCAATGTAATCAGGTCGAAGCTCTCTATTGGCTCATACAAAAAATTTAATCCATGTGTAATATTCATGCTTAGTTACCATGGAAACTCTCATAACAATAAAGTAAACAATCAATTTGTGCATGATTGTAGTCGTCGTCGTGGAGATTTGAAATAACCACTTTGATTGTTGAAACAATGTAATACATCCTTGGAAACAGGTTTTACAAAAACATTATATAAAATTTCAAACTCATATATCTCCGTTACTATAGAAGATACAGCTGTGATTTTACACTCAATGTAATCAGGTCGAAGCTCTCTATTGGCTCATACGAAAAAATTTAATCCATGTGTAATATTCATGCTTAGTTACCATGGAAACTCTCATAACAATAAATAAACAATCAATTTGTGCATGATTGTAGTCGTCGTCTTGGAGATTTGAAATAACCACTTTGATTGTTGAAACAATGTAATACATCCTTGGAAACATGTTTTACAATAACATTATATAAAATTTCAAACTCATATATCTCCGTTACTATAGAAGATACAGCATTGATTTTACACTCAATGTAATCAGGTTGAAGCTCTCTATTGGCTCATCCGCAAAAAATTAATCCATGTGTAATATTCATGCTTAGTTACCATGGAAACTCTCATAACAATAAAGTAAACAATCTATTTGTGCATGATTGTAGTCGTCGTCGTGGAGATTTGAAATAACCACTTTGATTGTTGAAACAATGTAATACATCCTTGGAAACATGTTTTACAATAACATTATATAAAATTTCAAACTCATATATCTCCGTTACTATAGAAGATACAGCATTGATTTTACACTCAATGTAATCAGGTTGAAGCTCTCTATTGGCTCATCCGCAAAAAATTAATCCATGTGTAATATTCATGCTTAGTTACCATGGAAACTCTCATAACAATAAAGTAAACAATCTATTTGTGCATGATTGTAGTCGTCGTCGTGGAGATTTGAAATAACCACTTTGATTGTTGAAACAATGTAATACATCCTTGGAAACATGTTTTACAATAACATTATATAAAATTTCAAACTCATATATCTCCGTTACTATAGAAGATACAGCATTGATTTTACACTCAATGTAATCAGGTTGAAGCTCTCTATTGGCTCATCCGCAAAAAATTAATCCATGTGTAATATTCATGCTTAGTTACCATGGAAACTCTCATAACAATAAAGTAAACAATCTATTTGTGCATGATTGTAGTCGTCGTCGTGGAGATTTGAAATAACCACTTTGATTGTTGAAACAATGTAATACATCCTTGGAAACATGTTTTACAAAAACATTATATAAATTTCAAACTCATATATCTCCGTTACTATAGAAGATACAGCTGTGATTTTACACTCAATGTAATCAGGTCGAAGCTCTCTATTTGCTCATACCAAAAAATTTATTCCATGTGTAATATTCATGCTTAGTTACCATGGAAACTCTCATAACAATAAAGTAAACAATCTATTTGTGCATGATTGTAGTCGTCGTCGTGGAGATTTGAAATAACCACTTTGATTGTTGAAACAATGTAATACATCCTTGGAAACATGTTTTACAAAAACATTATATAAAATTTCAAACTCATATATCTCCGTTACTATAGAAGATACAGCTGTGATTTTACACTCAATGTAATCAAGTTGAAGCTCTCTATTGGCTCATCCGCAAAAAATTAATCCATGTGTAATATTCATGCTTAGTTATAATGGAAACTCTCATAACAATAAAGTAAACAATCTATTTGTGCATGATTGTAGTCGTCGTCGTGGAGATTTGAAATAACCACTTTGATTGTTGAAACAATGTAATACATCCTTGGAAACATGTTTTACAAAAACATTATATAAAATTTCAAACTCATATATCTCCGTTACTATAGAAGATACAGCTGTGATTTTACACTCAATGTAATCAGGTCGAAGCTCTCTATTTGCTCATACCAAAAAATTTAATCCATGTGTAATATTCATGCTTAGTTACCATGGAAACTCTCATAACAATAAAGTAAACAATCTATTTGTGCATGATTGTAGTCGTCGTCGTGGAGATTTGAAATAACCACTTTGATTGTTGAAACAATGTAATACATCCTTGGAAACATGTTTTACAAAAACATTATATAAAATTTCAAACTCATATATCTCCGTTACTATAGAAGATACAGCTGTGATTTTACACTCAATGTAATCAAGTTGAAGCTCTCTATTGGCTCATCCGCAAAAAATTAATCCATGTGTAATATTCATGCTTAGTTATAATGGAAACTCTCATAACAATAAAGTAAACAATCTATTTGTGCATGATTGTAGTCGTCGTCGTGGAGATTTGAAATAACCACTTTGATTGTTGAAACAATGTAATACATCCTTGGAAACATGTTTTACAAAAACATTATATAAAATTTCAAACTCATATATCTCCGTTACTATAGAAGATACAGCTGTGATTTTACACTCAATGTAATCAGGTCGAAGCTCTCTATTTGCTCATACCAAAAAATTTAATCCATGTGTAATATTCATGCTTAGTTACCATGGAAACTCTCATAACAATAAAGTAAACAATCTATTTGTGCATGATTGTAGTCGTCGTTGTGGAGATTTGAAATAACCACTTTGATTGTTGAAACAATGTAATACATCCTTGGAAACATGTTTTACAATAACATTATATAAAATTTCAAACTCATATATCTCCGTTACTATAGAAGATACAGCTGTGATTTTACACTCAATGTAATCAGGTCGAAGCTCTCTATTTGCTCATACCAAAAAATTTAATCCATGTGTAATATTCATGCTTAGTTACCATGGAAACTCTCAAAACAATAAAGTAAACAATCTATTTGTGCATGATTGTAGTCGTCGTCGTGGAGATTTGAAATAACCACTTTGATTGTTGAAACAATGTAATACATCCTAAGGAATCACGTTGTACAAAAAAATTATGTAAAATTTCAAACTCGCATATATCCGTTACTATAGAAGATACAGCATTGATTTTACACTCAATGTAATCAGGTTGAAGCTCTCTATTGGCTCATCCGCAAAAAATTAATCCATGTGTAATATTCATGCTTAGTTACCATGGAAACTCTCATAACAATAAAGTAAACAATCTATTTGTGCATGATTGTAGTCGTCGTCGTGGAGATTTGAAATAACCACTTTGATTGTTGAAACAATGTAATACATCCTAAGGAATCACGTTGTACAAAAACATTATATAAAATTTCAAACTCATATATCTCCGTTACTATAGAAGATACAGCTGTGATTTTACACTCAATGTAATCAGGTCGAAGCTCTCTATTGACTCATACGAAAAAAATTAATCCATGTGTAATATTCATGCTTAGTTACCATGGAAACTCTCATAACAATAAATAAACAATCAATTTGTGCATGATTGTAGTCGTCGTCTTGGAGATTTGAAATAACCACTTTGATTGTTGAAACAATGTAATACATCCTTGGAAACATGTTTTACAATAACATTATATAAAATTTCAAACTCATATATCTCCGTTACTATAGAAGATACAGCTGTGATTTTACACTCAATGTAATCAGGTCGAAGCTCTCTATTTGCTCATACCAAAAAATTTAATCCATGTGTAATATTCATGCTTAGTTACCATGGAAACTCTCATAACAATAAAGTAAACAATCTATTTGTGCATGATTGTAGTCGTCGTCGTGGAGATTTGAAATAACCACTTTGATTGTTGAAACAATGTAATACATTCTTGGAAACATGTTTTACAAAAACATTATATAAAATTTCAAACTCATATATCTCCGTTACTATAGAAGATACAGCTGTGATTTTACACTCAATGTAATCAGGTCGAAGCTCTCTATTGGCTCATACGAAAAAATTTAATCCATGTGTAATATTCATGCTTAGTTACCATGGAAACTCTCATAACAATAAAGTAAACAATCTATTTGTGCATGATTGTAGTCGTCGTCGTGGAGATTTGAAATAACCACTTTGATTGTTGAAACAATGTAATACATCCTTGGAAACATGTTTTACAAAAACATTATATAAATTTCAAACTCATATATCTCCGTTACTATAGAAGATACAGCTGTGATTTTACACTCAATGTAATCAGGTCGAAGCTCTCTCTTTGCTCATACCAAAAAATTTAATCCATGTGTAATATTCATGCTTAGTTACCATGGAAACTCTCATAACAATAAAGTAAACAATCTATTTGTGCATGATTGTAGTCGTCGTCGTGGAGATTTGAAATAACCACTTTGATTGTTGAAACAATGTAATACATCCTTGGAAACATGTTTTACAAAAACATTATATAAAATTTCAAACTCATATATCTCCGTTACTATAGAAGATACAGCTGTGATTTTACACTCAATGTAATCAGGTCGAAGCTCTCTATTTGCTCATACCAAAAAATTTATTCCATGTGTAATATTCATGCTTAGTTACCATGGAAACTCTCATAACAATAAAGTAAACAATCTATTTGTGCATGATTGTAGTCGTCGTCGTGGAGATTTGAAATAACCACTTTGATTGTTGAAACAATGTAATACATCCTTGGAAACATGTTTTACAAAAACATTATATAAAATTTCAAACTCATATATCTCCGTTACTATAGAAGATACAGCTGTGATTTTACACTCAATGTAATCAGGTCGAAGCTCTCTATTTGCTCATACCAAAAAATTTAATCCATGTGTAATATTCATGCTTAGTTACCATGGAAACTCTCATAACAATAAAGTAAACAATCTATTTGTGCATGATTGTAGTCGTCGTTGTGGAGATTTGAAATAACCACTTTGATTGTTGAAACAATGTAATACATCCTTGGAAACATGTTTTACAATAACATTATATAAAATTTCAAACTCATATATCTCCGTTACTATAGAAGATACAGCTGTGATTTTACACTCAATGTAATCAGGTCGAAGCTCTCTATTTGCTCATACCAAAAAGTTTAATCCATGTGTAATATTCATGCTTAGTTACCATGGAAACTCTCAAAACAATAAAGTAAACAATCTATTTGTGCATGATTGTAGTCGTCGTCGTGGAGATTTGAAATAACCACTTTGATTGTTGAAACAATGTAATACATCCTAAGGAATCACGTTGTACAAAAAAATTATGTAAAATTTCAAACTCGCATATATCCGTTACTATAGAAGATACAGCATTGATTTTACACTCAATGTAATCAGGTTGAAGCTCTCTATTGGCTCATCCGCAAAAAATTAATCCATGTGTAATATTCATGCTTAGTTACCATGGAAACTCTCATAACAATAAAGTAAACAATCTATTTGTGCATGATTGTAGTCGTCGTCGTGGAGATTTGAAATAACCACTTTGATTGTTGAAACAATGTAATACATCCTAAGGAATCACGTTGTACAAAAACATTATATAAAATTTCAAACTCATATATCTCCGTTACTATAGAAGATACAGCTGTGATTTTACACTCAATGTAATCAGGTCGAAGCTCTCTATTGACTCATACGAAAAAATTTAATCCATGTGTAATATTCATGCTTAGTTACCATGGAAACTCTCATAACAATAAATAAACAATCAATTTGTGCATGATTGTAGTCGTCGTCTTGGAGATTTGAAATAACCACTTTGATTGTTGAAACAATGTAATACATCCTTGGAAACATGTTTTACAATAACATTATATAAAATTTCAAACTCATATATCTCCGTTACTATAGAAGATACAGCTGTGATTTTACACTCAATGTAATCAGGTCGAAGCTCTCTATTTGCTCATACCAAAAAATTTAATCCATGTGTAATATTCATGCTTAGTTACCATGGAAACTCTCAAAACAATAAAGTAAACAATCTATTTGTGCATGATTGTAGTCGTCGTCGTGGAGATTTGAAATAACCACTTTGATTGTTGAAACAATGTAATACATCCTAAGGAATCACGTTGTACAAAAAAATTATATAAAATTTCAAACTCGCATATCTCCGTTACTATAGAAGATACAGCATTGATTTTACACTCAATGTAATCAGGTTGAAGCTCTCTATTGGCTCATCCGCAAAAAATTAATCCATGTGTAATATTCATGCTTAGTTACCATGGAAACTCTCATAACAATAAAGTAAACAATCTATTTGTGCATGATTGTAGTCGTCGTCGTGGAGATTTGAAATAACCACTTTGATTGTTGAAACAATGTAATACATCCTTGGAAACATGTTTTACAAAAACATTATATAAATTTCAAACTCATATATCTCCGTTACTATAGAAGATACAGCTGTGATTTTACACTCAATGTAATCAGGTCGAAGCTCTCTATTTGCTCATACCAAAAAATTTATTCCATGTGTAATATTCATGCTTAGTTACCATGGAAACTCTCATAACAATAAAGTAAACAATCTATTTGTGCATGATTGTAGTCGTCGTCGTGGAGATTTGAAATAACCACTTTGATTGTTGAAACAATGTAATACATCCTTGGAAACATGTTTTACAAAAACATTATATAAAATTTCAAACTCATATATCTCCGTTACTATAGAAGATACAGCTGTGATTTTACACTCAATGTAATCAGGTCGAAGCTCTCTATTGGCTCATACGAAAAAATTTAATCCATGTGTAATATTCATGCTTAGTTATAATGGAAACTCTCATAACAATAAAGTAAACAATCTATTTGTGCATGATTGTAGTCGTCGTCGTGGAGATTTGAAATAACCACTTTGATTGTTGAAACAATGTAATACATCCTTGGAAACATGTTTTACAAAAACATTATATAAAATTTCAAACTCATATATCTCCGTTACTATAGAAGATACAGCTGTGATTTTACACTCAATGTAATCAGGTCGAAGCTCTCTATTTGCTCATACCAAAAAATTTAATCCATGTGTAATATTCATGCTTAGTTACCATGGAAACTCTCATAACAATAAAGTAAACAATCTATTTGTGCATGATTGTAGTCGTCGTTGTGGAGATTTGAAATAACCACTTTGATTGTTGAAACAATGTAATACATTCTTGGAAACATGTTTTACAAAAACATTATATAAAATTTCAAACTCATATATCTCCGTTACTATAGAAGATACAGCTGTGATTTTACACTCAATGTAATCAGGTCGAAGCTCTCTATTGGCTCATACGAAAAAATTTAATCCATGTGTAATATTCATGCTTAGTTACCATGGAAACTCTCATAACAATAAATAAACAATCAATTTGTGCATGATTGTAGTCGTCGTCTTGGAGATTTGAAATAACCACTTTGATTGTTGAAACAATGTAATACATCCTTGGAAACATGTTTTACAATAACATTATATAAAATTTCAAACTCATATATCTCCGTTACTATAGAAGATACAGCTGTGATTTTACACTCAATGTAATCAGGTCGAAGCTCTCTATTTGCTCATACCAAAAAATTTAATCCATGTGTAATATTCATGCTTAGTTACCATGGAAACTCTCAAAACAATAAAGTAAACAATCTATTTGTGCATGATTGTAGTCGTCGTCGTGGAGATTTGAAATAACCACTTTGATTGTTGAAACAATGTAATACATCCTAAGGAATCACGTTGTACAAAAAAATTATATAAAATTTCAAACTCGCATATCTCCGTTACTATAGAAGATACAGCATTGATTTTACACTCAATGTAATCAGGTTGAAGCTCTCTATTGGCTCATCCGCAAAAAATTAATCCATGTGTAATATTCATGCTTAGTTACCATGGAAACTCTCATAACAATAAAGTAAACAATCTATTTGTGCATGATTGTAGTCGTCGTCGTGGAGATTTGAAATAACCACTTTGATTGTTGAAACAATGTAATACATCCTTGGAAACATGTTTTACAAAAACATTATATAAATTTCAAACTCATATATCTCCGTTACTATAGAAGATACAGCTGTGATTTTACACTCAATGTAATCAGGTCGAAGCTCTCTATTTGCTCATACCAAAAAATTTATTCCATGTGTAATATTCATGCTTAGTTACCATGGAAACTCTCATAACAATAAAGTAAACAATCTATTTGTGCATGATTGTAGTCGTCGTCGTGGAGATTTGAAATAACCACTTTGATTGTTGAAACAATGTAATACATCCTTGGAAACATGTTTTACAAAAACATTATATAAAATTTCAAACTCATATATCTCCGTTACTATAGAAGATACAGCTGTGATTTTACACTCAATGTAATCAGGTCGAAGCTCTCTATTGGCTCATACGAAAAAATTTAATCCATGTGTAATATTCATGCTTAGTTATAATGGAAACTCTCATAACAATAAAGTAAACAATCTATTTGTGCATGATTGTAGTCGTCGTCGTGGAGATTTGAAATAACCACTTTGATTGTTGAAACAATGTAATACATCCTTGGAAACATGTTTTACAAAAACATTATATAAAATTTCAAACTCATATATCTCCGTTACTATAGAAGATACAGCTGTGATTTTACACTCAATGTAATCAGGTCGAAGCTCTCTATTTGCTCATACCAAAAAATTTAATCCATGTGTAATATTCATGCTTAGTTACCATGGAAACTCTCATAACAATAAAGTAAACAATCTATTTGTGCATGATTGTAGTCGTCGTTGTGGAGATTTGAAATAACCACTTTGATTGTTGAAACAATGTAATACATTCTTGGAAACATGTTTTACAAAAACATTATATAAAATTTCAAACTCATATATCTCCGTTACTATAGAAGATACAGCTGTGATTTTACACTCAATGTAATCAGGTCGAAGCTCTCTATTGGCTCATACGAAAAAATTTAATCCATGTGTAATATTCATGCTTAGTTACCATGGAAACTCTCATAACAATAAATAAGCAATCAATTTGTGCATGATTGTAGTCGTCGTCTTGGAGATTTGAAATAACCACTTTGATTGTTGAAACAATGTAATACATCCTTGGAAACATGTTTTACAATAACATTATATAAAATTTAAACTCATATATCTCCGTTACTATAGAAGATACAGCTGTGATTTTACACTCAATGTAATCAGGTCGAAGCTCTCTATTTGCTCATACCAAAAAATTTAATCCATGTGTAATATTCATGCTTAGTTACCATGGAAACTCTCAAAACAATAAAGTAAACAATCTATTTGTGCATGATTGTAGTCGTCGTCGTGGAGATTTGAAATAACCACTTTGATTGTTGAAACAATGTAATACATCCTAAGGAATCACGTTGTACAAAAAAATTATATAAAATTTCAAACTCGCATATCTCCGTTACTATAGAAGATACAGCATTGATTTTACACTCAATGTAATCAGGTTGAAGCTCTCTATTGGCTCATCCGCAAAAAATTAATCCATGTGTAATATTCATGCTTAGTTACCATGGAAACTCTCATAACAATAAAGTAAACAATCTATTTGTGCATGATTGTAGTCGTCGTCGTGGAGATTTGAAATAACCACTTTGATTGTTGAAACAATGTAATACATCCTAAGGAATCACGTTGTACAAAAACATTATATAAAATTTCAAACTCATATATCTCCGTTACTATAGAAGATACAGCTGTGATTTTACACTCAATGTAATCAGGTCGAAGCTCTTTATTTGCTCATACCAAAAAATTTAATCCATGTGTAATATTCATGCTTAGTTACCATGGAAACTCTCAAAACAATAAAGTAAACAATCTATTTGTGCATGATTGTAGTCGTCGTCGTGGAGATTTGAAATAACCACTTTGATTGTTGAAACAATGTAATACATCCTAAGGAATCACGTTGTACAAAAAAATTATATAAAATTTCAAACTCGCATATCTCCGTTACTATAGAAGATACAGCATTGATTTTACACTCAATGTAATCAGGTTGAAGCTCTCTATTGGCTCATCCGCAAAAAATTAATCCATGTGTAATATTCATGCTTAGTTACCATGGAAACTCTCATAACAATAAAGTAAACAATCTATTTGTGCATGATTGTAGTCGTCGTCGTGGAGATTTGAAATAACCACTTTGATTGTTGAAACAATGTAATACATCCTTGGAAACATGTTTTACAAAAACATTATATAAATTTCAAACTCATATATCTCCGTTACTATAGAAGATACAGCTGTGATTTTACACTCAATGTAATCAGGTCGAAGCTCTCTATTTGCTCATACCAAAAAATTTATTCCATGTGTAATATTCATGCTTAGTTACCATGGAAACTCTCATAACAATAAAGTAAACAATCTATTTGTGCATGATTGTAGTCGTCGTCGTGGAGATTTGAAATAACCACTTTGATTGTTGAAACAATGTAATACATCCTTGGAAACATGTTTTACAAAAACATTATATAAAATTTCAAACTCATATATCTCCGTTACTATAGAAGATACAGCTGTGATTTTACACTCAATGTAATCAGGTCGAAGCTCTCTATTGGCTCATACGAAAAAATTTAATCCATGTGTAATATTCATGCTTAGTTACCATGGAAACTCTCAAAACAATAAAGTAAACAATCTATTTGTGCATGATTGTAGTCGTCGTCGTGGAGATTTGAAATAACCACTTTGATTGTTGAAACAATGTAATACATCCTAAGGAATCACGTTGTACAAAAAAATTATATAAAATTTCAAACTCGCATATCTCCGTTACTATAGAAGATACAGCATTGATTTTACACTCAATGTAATCAGGTTGAAGCTCTCTATTGGCTCATCCGCAAAAAATTAATCCATGTGTAATATTCATGCTTAGTTACCATGGAAACTCTCATAACAATAAAGTAAACAATCTATTTGTGCATGATTGTAGTCGTCGTCGTGGAGATTTGAAATAACCACTTTGATTGTTGAAACAATGTAATACATCCTTGGAAACATGTTTTACAAAAACATTATATAAATTTCAAACTCATATATCTCCGTTACTATAGAATATACAGCTGTGATTTTACACTCAATGTAATCAGGTCGAAGCTCTCTATTTGCTCATACCAAAAAATTTATTCCATGTGTAATATTCATGCTTAGTTACCATGGAAACTCTCATAACAATAAAGTAAACAATCTATTTGTGCATGATTGTAGTCGTCGTCGTGGAGATTTGAAATAACCACTTTGATTGTTGAAACAATGTAATACATCCTTGGAAACATGTTTTACAAAAACATTATATAAAATTTCAAACTCATATATCTCCGTTACTATAGAAGATACAGCTGTGATTTTACACTCAATGTAATCAGGTCGAAGCTCTCTATTGGCTCATACGAAAAAATTTAATCCATGTGTAATATTCATGCTTAGTTATAATGGAAACTCTCATAACAATAAAGTAAACAATCTATTTGTGCATGATTGTAGTCGTCGTCGTGGAGATTTGAAATAACCACTTTGATTGTTGAAACAATGTAATACATCCTTGGAAACATGTTTTACAAAAACATTATATAAAATTTCAAACTCATATATCTCCGTTACTATAGAAGATACAGCTGTGATTTTACACTCAATGTAATCAGGTCGAAGCTCTCTATTTGCTCATACCAAAAAATTTAATCCATGTGTAATATTCATGCTTAGTTACCATGGAAACTCTCATAACAATAAAGTAAACAATCTATTTGTGCATGATTGTAGTCGTCGTTGTGGAGATTTGAAATAACCACTTTGATTGTTGAAACAATGTAATACATTCTTGGAAACATGTTTTACAAAAACATTATATAAAATTTCAAACTCATATATCTCCGTTACTATAGAAGATACAGCTGTGATTTTACACTCAATGTAATCAGGTCGAAGCTCTCTATTGGCTCATACGAAAAAATTTAATCCATGTGTAATATTCATGCTTAGTTACCATGGAAACTCTCATAACAATAAATAAACAATCAATTTGTGCATGATTGTAGTCGTCGTCTTGGAGATTTGAAATAACCACTTTGATTGTTGAAACAATGTAATACATCCTTGGAAACATGTTTTACAAAAACATTATATAAAATTTAAACTCATATATCTCCGTTACTATAGAAGATACAGCTGTGATTTTACACTCAATGTAATCAGGTCGAAGCTCTCTATTTGCTCATACGAAAAAATTTAATCCATGTGTAATATTCATGCTTAGTTACCATGGAAACTCTCAAAACAATAAAGTAAACAATCTATTTGTGTATGATTGTAGTCGTCGTCGTGGAGATTTGAAATAACCACTTTGATTGTTGAAACAATGTAATACATCCTAAGGAATCACGTTGTACAAAAAAATTATATAAAATTTCAAACTCGCATATCTCCGTTACTATAGAAGATACAGCATTGATTTTACACTCAATGTAATCAGGTTGAAGCTCTCTATTGGCTCATCCGCAAAAAATTAATCCATGTGTAATATTCATGCTTAGTTACCATGGAAACTCTCATAACAATAAAGAAAACAATCTATTTGTGCATGATTGTAGTCGTCGTCGTGGAGATTTGAAATAACCACTTTGATTGTTGAAACAATGTAATACATCCTAAGGAATCACGTTGTACAAAAACATTATATAAAATTTCAAACTCATATATCTCCGTTACTATAGAAGATACAGCTGTGATTTTACACTCAATGTAATCAGGTCGAAGCTCTCTATTGGCTCATACGAAAAAATTTAATCCATGTGTAATATTCATGCTTAGTTACCATGGAAACTCTCATAACAATAAATAAACAATCAATTTGTGCATGATTGTAGTCGTCGTCTTGGAGATTTGAAATAACCACTTTGATTGTTGAAACAATGTAATACATCCTTGGAAACATGTTTTACAATAACATTATATAAAATTTCAAACTCATATATCTCCGTTACTATAGAAGATACAGCTGTGATTTTACACTCAATGTAATCAGGTCGAAGCTCTCTATTTGCTCATACCAAAAAATTTAATCCATGTGTAATATTCATGCTTAGTTACCATGGAAACTCTCAAAACAATAAAGTAAACAATCTATTTGTGCATGATTGTAGTCGTCGTCGTGGAGATTTGAAATAACCACTTTGATTGTTGAAACAATGTAATACATCCTAAGGAATCACGTTGTACAAAAAAATTATATAAAATTTCAAACTCGCATATCTCCGTTACTATAGAAGATACAGCATTGATTTTACACTCAATGTAATCAGGTTGAAGCTCTCTATTGGCTCATCCGCAAAAAATTAATCCATGTGTAATATTCATGCTTAGTTACCATGGAAACTCTCATAACAATAAAGTAAACAATCTATTTGTGCATGATTGTAGTCGTCGTCGTGGAGATTTGAAATAACCACTTTGATTGTTGAAACAATGTAATACATCCTTGGAAACATGTTTTACAAAAACATTATATAAATTTCAAACTCATATATCTCCGTTACTATAGAAGATACAGCTGTGATTTTACACTCAATGTAATCAGGTCGAAGCTCTCTATTTGCTCATACCAAAAAATTTATTCCATGTGTAATATTCATGCTTAGTTACCATGGAAACTCTCATAACAATAAAGTAAACAATCTATTTGTGCATGATTGTAGTCGTCGTCGTGGAGATTTGAAATAACCACTTTGATTGTTGAAACAATGTAATACATCCTTGGAAACATGTTTTACAAAAACATTATATAAAATTTCAAACTCATATATCTCCGTTACTATAGAAGATACAGCTGTGATTTTACACTCAATGTAATCAGGTCGAAGCTCTCTATTGGCTCATACGAAAAAATTTAATCCATGTGTAATATTCATGCTTAGTTACCATGGAAACTCTCATAACAATAAAGTAAACAATCTATTTGTGCATGATTGTAGTCGTCGTTGTGGAGATTTGAAATAACCACTTTGATTGTTGAAACAATGTAATACATTCTTGGAAACATGTTTTACAAAAACATTATATAAAATTTCAAACTCATATATCTCCGTTACTATAGAAGATACAGCTGTGATTTTACACTCAATGTAATCAGGTCGAAGCTCTCTATTGGCTCATACGAAACAATTTAATCCATGTGTAATATTCATGCTTAGTTACCATGGAAACTCTCATAACAATAAAGTAAACAATCTATTTGTGCATGATTGTAGTCGTCGTCGTGGAGATTTGAAATAACCACTTTGATTGTTGAAACAATGTAATACATCCTTGGAAACATGTTTTACAAAAACATTATATAAATTTCAAACTCATATATCTCCGTTACTATAGAAGATACAGCTGTGATTTTACACTCAATGTAATCAGGTCGAAGCTCTCTATTTGCTCATACCAAAAAATTTAATCCATGTGTAATATTCATGCTTAGTTACCATGGAAACTCTCATAACAATAAAGTAAACAATCTATTTGTGCATGATTGTAGTCGTCGTCGTGGAGATTTGAAATAACCACTTTGATTGTTGAAACAATGTAATACATCCTTGGAAACATGTTTTACAAAAACATTATATAAAATTTCAAACTCATATATCTCCGTTACTATAGAAGATACAGCTGTGATTTTACACTCAATGTAATCAGGTCGAAGCTCTCTATTTGCTCATACCAAAAAATTTATTCCATGTGTAATATTCATGCTTAGTTACCATGGAAACTCTCATAACAATAAAGTAAACAATCTATTTGTGCATGATTGTAGTCGTCGTCGTGGAGATTTGAAATAACCACTTTGATTGTTGAAACAATGTAATACATCCTTGGAAACATGTTTTACAAAAACATTATATAAAATTTCAAACTCATATATCTCCGTTACTATAGAAGATACAGCTGTGATTTTACACTCAATGTAATCAGGTCGAAGCTCTCTATTGGCTCATACAAAAAATTTAATCCATGTGTAATATTCATGCTTAGTTACCATGGAAACTCTCATAACAATAAAGTAAACAATCAATTTGTGCATGATTGTAGTCGTCGTCGTGGAGATTTGAAATAACCACTTTGATTGTTGAAACAATGTAATACATCCTTGGAAACAGGTTTTACAAAAACATTATATAAAATTTCAAACTCATATATCTCCGTTACTATAGAAGATACAGCTGTGATTTTACACTCAATGTAATCAGGTCGAAGCTCTCTATTGGCTCATACGAAAAAATTTAATCCATGTGTAATATTCATGCTTAGTTACCATGGAAACTCTCATAACAATAAATAAACAATCAATTTGTGCATGATTGTAGTCGTCGTCTTGGAGATTTGAAATAACCACTTTGATTGTTGAAACAATGTAATACATCCTTGGAAACATGTTTTACAATAACATTATATAAAATTTCAAACTCATATATCTCCGTTACTATAGAAGATACAGCATTGATTTTACACTCAATGTAATCAGGTTGAAGCTCTCTATTGGCTCATCCGCAAAAAATTAATCCATGTGTAATATTCATGCTTAGTTACCATGGAAACTCTCATAACAATAAAGTAAACAATCTATTTGTGCATGATTGTAGTCGTCGTCGTGGAGATTTGAAATAACCACTTTGATTGTTGAAACAATGTAATACATCCTTGGAAACATGTTTTACAAAAACATTATATAAATTTCAAACTCATATATCTCCGTTACTATAGAAGATACAGCTGTGATTTTACACTCAATGTAATCAGGTCGAAGCTCTCTATTTGCTCATACCAAAAAATTTATTCCATGTGTAATATTCATGCTTAGTTACCATGGAAACTCTCATAACAATAAAGTAAACAATCTATTTGTGCATGATTGTAGTCGTCGTCGTGGAGATTTGAAATAACCACTTTGATTGTTGAAACAATGTAATACATCCTTGGAAACATGTTTTACAAAAACATTATATAAAATTTCAAACTCATATATCTCCGTTACTATAGAAGATACAGCTGTGATTTTACACTCAATGTAATCAAGTTGAAGCTCTCTATTGGCTCATCCGCAAAAAATTAATCCATGTGTAATATTCATGCTTAGTTACCATGGAAACTCTCATAACTATAAATTAAACAATCTATTTAGACGCTATTGTAGTCGTTGTCGAGGAGATTTCAAATATAGATTTTGATTGTTGAAACATTATAAAACAATCGAATTATACACTTTTTACGATAGAATTATACAAAATTTCAAACTCGCATATCTATGTTACTTTTGAAGATACAGAAGTGATTTTACACTCAATGGAATTAGGTCGACCTAACCTAACCTAAACTGACCTGACCTAACCTAACCTAACCTAACTTTACTTAACCTAACCTAACCTAACCTAATAACAATAAAATAAAAACAATTTATTTGTGCCGATTGTAGTCGTTCTCGAGGAGATTTGAAATATAGATTTTGATTGTTGAAACATTATAAAACAATCGAATTCCACACATTTTACAATATAATTATATAAAATTTCAAACTCTTATATCTCCGTTACTATTGAAGATACAGAAGTGATTTTGCACTCAATGGAATCAGGTCGACGCTCTCTATTGGCTCATGGGGAAAAATGTAATCCATGTGTAATATTCATGCTTAGTTACCATGGAAACTCTCATAACAATAAATTAAACAATCTATTTAGACGCTATTGTAGTCGTTGTCGAGGAGATTTCAAATATAGATTTTGATTGTTGAAACATTATAAAACAATCGAATTATACACTTTTTACGATAGAATTATATAAAATTTCAAACTCGCATATCTCCGTTACTTTTGAAGATACAGTAGTGATTTTACACTCAATGGAATTAGGTCGACCTAACCTAACCTAAACTGACCTGACCTAACCTAACCTAACCTAACTTTATTTAACATAACCTAACGAAACCTAATAACAATAAAATAAAAACAATCTATTTGTGCCGATTGTAGTCGTTCTCGAGGAGATTTGAAATATAGATTTTGATTGTTGAAACATTATAAAACAATCGAATTCCACACATTTTACAATATAATTATATAAAATTTCAAACTCGTATATCTCCGTTACTATTGAAGATACAGAAGTGATTTTGTACTCAAGGGAATCAGGTCGACGCTCTCTATTGGCTCATGGGGAAAAATGTAATCCATGTGTAATATTCATGCTTAGTTACCATGGAAACTCTCATAACAATAAATTAAACACTCTTTTTAGGCGCTATTGTAGTCGTCGAGGAGATTCCAAATATAGATTTTGATTTTTGAAACATTATAAAACAATCGAATTATACATTTTTACGATAGAATTATATAAAATTTCAAACTCGCATATCTCCGTTACTGTTGAAGATACAGAAGTGATTTTGCACTCAATGGATTCAATTGGACCTAACCTAACCTAAACTGACCTGACCTAACCTAACCTAACCTAACTTTACTTAACCTAATCTAACCTAACCTAATAAAAATAAAATAAAAACAATTTATTTGTGTCGATTGTAGTCGTTCTCGAGGAGATTTGAAATATAGATTTTGATGGTTGAAACATTATAAAACAATCGAATTCCACACATTTTACAATATAATTATATAAAATTTCAAACTCGTATATCTCCGTTACTATTGAAGATACAGAAGTGATTTTGTACCCAAGGGAATCAGGTCGACGCTCTCTATTGGCTCATCCGCAAAAATTTAATCCATGTGTAATATTCATGCTTAGTTACCATGGAAACTCTCATAACAATAAAGTAAACAATCTATTTGTGCATGATTATAGTCGTCGTGGTGGAGATTTGAAATAACCACTTTGATTGTTGAAACAATGTAATACATCCTAAGGAATCACGTTGTACAAAAACATTATATAAAATTTCAAACTCGCATATCTCCGTTACTATAGAAGATACAGCAGTGATTTTACACTCAATGTAATCAGGTTGAAGCTCTCTATTGGCTCATCCGCAAAAAGTTAATCCATGTGTAATATTCATGCTTAGTTACCATGGAAACTCTCATAACAATAATGTAAACAATCTATTTGTGCATGACTGTAGTCGTCGTCGTGGAGACTTGAAATAACCACTTTGATTGTTGAAACAATGTAATACATCCTTGGAAACATGTTTTACAAAAATATTATATAAAATTTCAAACTCATATATCTCCGTTACTATAGAAGATACAGCAGTGATTTTACACTCAATGTAATCAGGTCGAGCTAACCTAACCTAAACTGACCTGACCTAACCTAACCTAACCTAACTTTATTTAACCTAACCTAACCTAACCTAATAAGAATAAAATAAAAACAATCTATTTGTGCCGATTGTAGTCGTTCTCGACGAGATTTGAAATATAGATTTTGATTGTTGAAACATTATAAAACAATCGAATTATACACTTTTTACGATAGAATTATATAAAATTTCAAACTCGCATATCTCCGTTACTTTTGAAGATACAGAAGTGATTTTGCACTCAATGGATTCAATTCGACCTAACCTAACCTAAACTGACTTGACCTAACCTAACCTAACCTAATAAAAATAAAATAAAAAGAATCTATTTGTGCCGATTGTAGTCGTTCTCGAGGAGATTTGAAATATAGATTTTGATTGTTGAAACATTATAAAACAATCGAATTCCACACATTTTACCATTTAATTATATAAAATTTCAAACTCGTATATCTCCGTTACTATTGAAGATACAGAAGTGATTTTGTACTCAAGGGAATCAGGTCGACGCTCTCTATTGGCTCATCCGCAAAAATTTAATCCATGTGTAATATTCATGCTTAGTTACCATGGAAACTCTCATAACAATAATGTAAACAATCTATTTGTGCATGATTGTAGTCGTCGTCGTGGAGATTTGAAATAACCACTTTGATTGTTGAAACAATGTAATACATCCTAAGGAATCACGTTGTACAAAAACATTATATAAAATTTCAAACTCGCATATCTCCGTTACTATAGAAGATACAGCAGTGATTTTACACTCAATGTAATCAGGTTGAAGCTCTCTATTGGCTCATCCGCAAAAAAATAATCCATGTGTAATATTCATGCTTAGTTATAATGGAAACTCTCATAACAATAAAGTAAACAATCTATTTGTGCATGATTGTAGTCGTCGTCGTGGAGATTTGAAATAACCACTTTGATTGTTGAAACAATGTAATACATCCTTGGAAACATGTTTTACAAAAACATTATATAAAATTTCAAACTCATATATCTCCGTTACTATAGAAGATACAGCAGTGATTTTACACTCAATGTAATCAGGTAGACCTAACCTAACCTAAACTGACCTGACCTAACCTAACCTAACCTAACTTTATTTAACCTAACCTAACCTTACCTAATAACAATAAAATAAAACAATCTATTTGTGCCGATTGTAGTCGTTGTCGAGGAGATTTCAAATATAGATTTTGATTGTTGAAACATTATAAAACAATCGAATTATTCACTTTTTACGATAGAATTATATAAAATTTCAAACTCGCATATCTCCGTTACTGTTGAAGATACAGAAGTGATTTTACACTCAATGGAATTAGGTCGACCTAACCTAACCTAAACTGACCTGACCTAACCTAACCTAACCTAACTTTATTTAACCTAACCTAACCTAACCTAATAACAATAAAATAAAAACAATCTATTTGTGCCGATTGTAGTCGTTCTCGAGGAGATTTGAAATATAGATTTTGATTGTTGAAACATTATAAAACAATCGAATTATACACTTTTTACGATAGAATTATATAAAATTTCAAACTCGCATATCTCCGTTACTTTTGAAGATACAGAAGTGATTTTACACTCAATGGATTCAATTCGACCTAACCTAACCTAAACTGACCTGACCTAACCTAACCTTACCTAACCTAACTTTACTTAACCTAACCTAACCTAACCTAATAACAATAAAATAAAAACAATCTATTTGTGCCGATTGTAGTCGTACTCGAGGAGATTTGAAATATAGATTTTGATTGTTGAAACATTATAAAACAATCGAATTCCACACATTTTACCATTTAATTATATAAAATTTCAAACTCGTATATCTCCGTTACTATTGAAGATACAGAAGTGATTTTGCACTCAATGGAATCAGATCGACGCTCTCTATTGGCTCATGGGGAAAAATGTAATCCATGTGTAATATTCATGCTTAGTTACCATGGAAACTCTCATAACAATAAATTAAACAATCTTTTTAGGCGCTATTGTAGTCGTCGAGGAGATTCCAAATATAGATTTTGATGGTTGAAACATTATAAAACAATCGAATTCCACACATTTTACAATATAATTATATAAAATTTCAAACTCGTATATCTCCGTTACTATTGAAGATACAGAAGTGATTTTGTACTCAAGGGAATCAGGTCGACGCTCTCTATTGGCTGATCCGCAAAAATTTAATCCGTGTGTAATATTCATGCTTAGTTACCATGGAAACTCTCATAACAATAAAGTAAACAATCTATTTGTGCATGATTGTAGTCGTCGTGGTGGAGATTTGAAATAAACACTTTGATTGTTGAAACAATGTAATACATCCTTGGAAACATGTTTTACAAAAACATTATATAAAATTTCAAACTCATATATCTCCGTTACTATAGAAGATACAGCAGTGATTTTACACTCAATGTAATCAGGTCGACCTAACCTAACCTAAACTGACCTGACCTAACCTAACCTAACCTAACTTTATTTAACCTAACCTAACCTAACCTAATAACATTAAAATAAAAACAATCTATTTGTGCCGATTGTAGTCGTTGTCGAGGAGATTTCAAATATAGATTTTGATTGTTGAAACATTATAAAACAATCGAATTATACACTTTTTACGATAGAATTATATAAAATTTCAAACTCGCATATCTCCGTTACTTTTGAAGATACAGAAGTGATTTTGCACTCAATGGATTCAATTCGACCTAACCTAACCTAAACTGACCTGACCTAACCTAACCTAACCTAACTTTACTTAACCTAACCTAACCTAACCTAATAACAATAAAATAAAAACAATCTATTTGTGCCGATTGTAGTCGTTCTCGAGGAGATTTGAAATATAGATTTTTATTGTTGAAACATTATAAAACAATCGAATTCCACACATTTTACCATTTAATTATATAAAATTTCAAACTCGTATATCTCCGTTACTATTGAAGATACAGAAGTGATTTTGCACTCAATGGAATCAGGTCGTCGCTCTCTATTGGCTCATGGGGAAAAATGTAATCCATGTGTAATATTCATGCTTAGTTACCATGGAAACTCTCATAACAATAAAGTAAACAATCTATTTGTGCATGATTGTAGTCGTCGTCGTGGAGATTCGAAATAACCACTTTGATTGTTGAAACAATGTAATACATCCTTGGAAACATGTTTTACAAAAACATTATATAAAATTTCAAACTCATATATCTCCGTTACTATAGAAGATACAGCATTGATTTTACACTCAATGTAATCAGGTTGAAGCTCTCTATTGGCTCATCCGCAAAAATTTAATCCATGTGTAATATTCATGCTTAGTTACCATGGAAACTCTCATAACAATAAAGTAAACAATCTATTTGTGCATGATTGTAGTCGTCGTGGTGGAGATTTGAAATAACCACTTTGATTGTTGAAACAATGTAATACATCCTAAGGAATCACGTTGTACAAAAACATTATATAAAATTTCAAACTCGCATATCTCCGTTACTATAGAAGATACAGCAGTGATTTTACACTCAATGTAATCAGGTTGAAGCTCTCTATTGGCTCATCCGCAAAAAAATAATCCATGTGTAATATTCATGCTTAGTTATAATGGAAACTCTCATAACAATAAAGTAAACAATCTATTTGTGCATGATTGTAGTCGTCGTCGTGGAGATTTGAAATAACCACTTTGATTGTTGAAACAATGTAATACATCCTTGGAAACATGTTTTACAAAAACATTATATAAAATTTCAAACTCATATATCTCCGTTACTATAGAAGATACAGCAGTGATTTTACACTCAATGTAATCAGGTCGACCTAACCTAACCTAAACTGACCTGACCTAACCTAACCTAACCTAACTTTATTTAACCTAACCTAACCTAACCTAATAACAATAAAATAAAAACAATCTATTTGTGCCGATTGTAGTCGTTGTCGAGGAGATTTCAAATATAGATTTTGATTGTTGAAACATTATAAAACAATCGAATTATACACTTTTTACGATAGAATTATATAAAATTTCGCATATAGCCGTTACTATTGAAGATACAGAAGTGATTTTGCACTCAATGGAATCAGGTCGACGCTCTCTATTGGCTCATCCGCAAAAATTTAATCCATGTATAATATTCATGCTTAGTTACCATGGAAACTCTCATAACAATAATGTAAACAATCTATTTGTGCATTATTGTAGTCGTCGTCGTGGAGATTTGAAATAACCACTTTGATTGTTGAAACAATGTAATACATCCTAAGGAATCACGTTGTACAAAAACATTATATAAAATTTCAAACTCGCATATCTCCGTTACTATAGAAGATACAGCAGTGATTTTACACTCAATGTAATCAGGTTGAAGCTCTCTATTGGCTCATCCGCAAAAAAATAATCCATGTGTAATATTCATGCTTAGTTATAATGGAAACTCTCATAACAATAAAGTAAACAATCTATTTGTGCATGATTGTAGTCGTCGTCGTGGAGATTTGAAATAACCACTTTGATTGTTGAAACAATGTAATACATCCTTGGAAACATGTTTTACAAAAACATTATATAAAATTTCAAACTCATATATCTCCGTTACTATAGAAGATACAGCAGTGATTTTACACTCAATGTAATCAGGTCGACCTAACCTAACCTAAACTGACCTGACCTAACCTAACCTAACCTAACTTTATTTAACCTAACCTAACCTAACCTAATAACAATAAAATAAAAACAATCTATTTGTGCCGATTGTAGTCGTTGTCGAGGAGATTTCAAATATAGATTTTGATTGTTGAAACATTATAAAACAATCGAATTATACACTTTTTACGATAGAATTATATAAAATTTCAAACTCGCATATCTCCGTTACTGTTGAAGATACAGAAGTGATTTTACACTCAATGGAATTAGGTCGACCTAACCTAACCTAAACTGACCTGACCTAACCTAACCTAACCTAACTTTATTTAACCTAACCTAACCTAACCTAATAACAATAAAATAAAAACAATCTATTTGTGCCGATTGTAGTCGTTCTCGAGGAGATTTGAAATATAGATTTTGATTGTTGAAACATTATAAAACAATCGAATTATACACTTTTTACGATAGAATTATATAAAATTTCAAACTCGCATATCTCCGTTACTTTTGAAGATACAGAAGTGATTTTACACTCAATGGATTCAATTCGACCTAACCTAACCTAAACTGACCTGACCTAACCTAACCTTACCTAACCTAACTTTACTTAACCTAACCTAACCTAACCTAATAACAATAAAATAAAAACAATCTATTTGTGCCGATTGTAGTCGTTCTCGAGGAGATTTGAAATATAGATTTTGATTGTTGAAACATTATAAAACAATCGAATTCCACACATTTTACCATTTAATTATATAAAATTTCAAACTCGTATATCTCCGTTACTATTGAAGATACAGAAGTGATTTTGCACTCAATGGAATCAGATCGACGCTCTCTATTGGCTCATGGGGAAAAATGTAATCCATGTGTAATATTCATGCTTAGTTACCATGGAAACTCTCATAACAATAAATTAAACAATCTTTTTAGGCGCTATTGTAGTCGTCGAGGAGATTCCAAATATAGATTTTGATGGTTGAAACATTATAAAACAATCGAATTCAACACATTTTACAATATAATTATATAAAATTTCAAACTCGTATATCTCCGTTACTATTGAAGATACAGAAGTGATTTTGTACTCAAGGGAATCAGGTCGACGCTCTCTATTGGCTCATCCGCAAAAATTTAATCCGTGTGTAATATTCATGCTTAGTTACCATGGAAACTCTCATAACAATAAAGTAAACAATCTATTTGTGCATGATTGTAGTCGTCGTGGTGGAGATTTGAAATAACCACTTTGATTGTTGAAACAATGTAATACATCCTAAGGAATCACGTTGTACAAAAACATTATATAAAATTTCAAACTCGCATATCTCCGTTACTATAGAAGATACAGCAGTGATTTTACACTCAATGTAATCAGGTTGAAGCTCTCTATTCGCTCATCCGCAAAAAAATAATCCATGTGTAATATTCATGCTTAGTTATAATGGAAACTCTCATAACAATAAAGTAAACAATCTATTTGTGCATGATTGTAGTCGTCGTCGTGGAGATTTGAAATAACCACTTTGATTGTTGAAACAATGTAATACATCCTTGGAAACATGTTTTACAAAAACATTATATAAAATTTCAAACTCATATATCTCCGTTACTATAGAAGATACAGCAGTGATTTTACACTCAATGTAATCAGGTCGACCTAACCTAACCTAAACTGACCTGACCTAACCTAACCTAACCTAACTTTATTTAACCTAACCTAACCTAACCTAATAACAATAAAATAAAAACAATCTATTTGTGCCGATTGTAGTCGTTGTCGAGGAGATTTCAAATATAGATTTTGATTGTTGAAACATTATAAAACAATCGAATTATACACTTTTTACGATAGAATTATATAAAATTTCAAACTCGCATATCTCCGTTACTGTTGAAGATACAGAAGTGATTTTACACTCAATGGAATTAGGTCGACCTAACCTAACCTAAACTGACCTGACCTAACCTAACCTAACTTTATTTAACCTAACCTAACCTAACCTAATAACAATAAAATAAAAACAATCTATTTGTGCCGATTGTAGTCGTTCTCGAGGAGATTTGAAATATAGATTTTGATTGTTGAAACATTATAAAACAATCGAATTATACACTTTTTACGATAGAATTATATAAAATTTCAAACTCGCATATCTCCGTTACTTTTGAAGATACAGAAGTGATTTTGCACTCAATGGATTCAATTCGACCTAACCTAACCTAAACTGACCTGACCTAACCTAACCTAACCTAACTTTACTTAACCTAACCTAACCTAACCTAATAACAATAAAATAAAAACAATCTATTTGTGCCGATTGTAGTCGTTCTCGAGGAGATTTGAAATATAGATTTTTATTGTTGAAACATTATAAAACAATCGAATTCCACACATTTTACCATTTAATTATATAAAATTTCAAACTCGTATATCTCCGTTACTATTGAAGATACAGAAGTGATTTTGCACTCAATGGAATCAGGTCGTCGCTCTCTATTGGCTCATGGGGAAAAATGTAATCCATGTGTAATATTCATGCTTAGTTACCATGGAAACTCTCATAACAATAAATTAAACAATCTTTTTAGGCGCTATTGTAGTCGTCGAGGAGATTCCAAATATAGATTTTGATTTTTGAAACATTATAAAACAATCGAATTATACACTTTTTACGATAGAATTATATGAAATTTCAAACTCGCATATCTCCGTTACTGTTGAAGATACAGAAGTGATTTTACACTCAATGGAATTAGGTCGACCTAACCTAACCTAAACTGACCTGACCTAACCTAACCTAACCTAACTTTATTTAACCTAACCTAACCTAACCTAATAACAATAAAATAAAAACAATCTATTTGTGCCGATTGTAGTCGTTCTCGAGGAGATTTGAAATATAGATTTTGATTGTTGAAACATTATAAAACAATCGAATTCCACACATTTTACCATTTAATTATATAAAATTTCAAACTCGTATATCTCCGATACTATTGAAGATACAGAAGTGATTTTGCACTCAATGGAATTAGGTCGACCTAACCTAACCTAAACTGACCTGACCTAACCTAACCTAACCTAACTTTACTTAACCTAATCTAACCTAACCTAATAACAATAAAATAAAGACAATTTATTTGTGTCGATTGTAGTCGTTCTCGAGGAGATTTGAAATATAGATTTTGATGGTTGAAACATTATAAAACAATCGAATTCCACACATTTTACAATATAATTATATAAAATTTCAAACTCGTATATCTCCGTTACTATTGAAGATACAGAAGTGATTTTGTACTCAAGGGAATCAGGTCGACGCTCTCTATTGGCTCATCCGCAAAAATTTAATCCATGTGTAATATTCATGCTTAGTTACCATGGAAACTCTCATAACAATAATGTAAACAATCTATTTGTGCATGATTGTAGTCATCGTCGTGGAGATTTGAAATAACCACTTTGATTGATGAAACAATGTAATACATCCTTGGAAACATGTTTTACAAAAACATTATATAAAAATTCAAACTCATATATCTCCGTTACTATAGAAGATACAGCAGTGATTTTACACTCAATGTAATCAGGTCGAAGCTCTCTATTGGCTCATCCGCAAAAAAATAATCCATGTGTAATATTCATGCTTAGTTATAATGGAAACTCTCATAACAATAAAGTAAACAATCTATTTGTGCATGATTGTAGTCGTCGTCGTGGAGATTTGAAATAACCACTTTGATTGTTGAAACAATGTAATACATCCTTGGAAACATGTTTTACAAAAACATTATATAAAATTTCAAACTCATATATCTCCGTTACTATAGAAGATACAGCAGTGATTTTACACTCAATGTAATCAGGTCGACCTAACCTAACCTAAACTGACCTGACCTAACCTAACCTAACCTAACTTTATTTAACCTAACCTAACCTAACCTAATAACAATAAAATAAAAACAATCTATTTGTGCCGATTGTAGTCGTTGTCGAGGAGATTTCAAATATAGCTTTTGATTGTTGAAACATTATAAAACAATCGAATTATACACTTTTTACGATAGAATTATATAAAACTTCAAACTCGTATATCTCCGTTACTATTGAAGATACAGAAGTGATTTTGCACTCAATGGAATCAGGTCGTCGCTCTCTATTGGCTCATGGGGAAAAATGTAATCCATGTGTAATATTCATGCTTAGTTACCATGGAAACTCTCATAACAATAAATTAAACAATCTTTTTAGGCGCTATTGTAGTCGTCGAGGAGATTCCAAATATAGATTTTGATTTTTGAAACATTATAAAACAATCGAATTATACACTTTTTACGATAGAATTATATAAAATTTCAAACTCGCATATCTCCGTTACTGTTGAAGATACAGAAGTGATTTTACACTCAATGGAATTAGGTCGACCTAACCTAACCTAAACTGACCTGACCTAACCTAACCTAACCTAACTTTATTTAACCTAACCTAACCTAACCTAATAACAATAAAATAAAAACAATCTATTTGTGCCGATTGTAGTCGTTCTCGAGGAGATTTGAAATATAGATTTTGATTGTTGAAACATTATAAAACAATCGAATTCCACACATTTTACCATTTAATTATATAAAATTTCAAACTCGTATATCTCCGATACTATTGAAGATACAGAAGTGATTTTGCACTCAATGGAATTAGGTCGACCTAACCTAACCTAAACTGACCTGACCTAACCTAACCTAACCTAACTTTACTTAACCTAATCTAACCTAACCTAATAACAATAAAATAAAGACAATTTATTTGTGTCGATTGTAGTCGTTCTCGAGGAGATTTGAAATATAGATTTTGATGGTTGAAACATTATAAAACAATCGAATTCCACACATTTTACAATATAATTATATAAAATTTCAAACTCGTATATCTCCGTTACTATTGAAGATACAGAAGTGATTTTGTACTCAAGGGAATCAGGTCGACGCTCTCTATTGGCTCATCCGCAAAAATTTAATCCATGTGTAATATTCATGCTTAGTTACCATGGAAACTCTCATAACAATAATGTAAACAATCTATTTGTGCATGATTGTAGTCATCGTCGTGGAGATTTGAAATAACCACTTTGATTGATGAAACAATGTAATACATCCTTGGAAACATGTTTTACAAAAACATTATATAAAAATTCAAACTCATATATCTCCGTTACTATAGAAGATACAGCAGTGATTTTACACTCAATGTAATCAGGTCGAAGCTCTCTATTGGCTCATCCGCAAAAAAATAATCCATGTGTAATATTCAAGCTTAGTTATAATGGAAACTCTCAAAACAATAAAGTAAACAATCTATTTGTGCATGATTGTAGTCGTAGTCGTGGAGATTTGAATTAACCACTTTGATTGTTGAAAAAATGTAATACATCCTTGGAAACATGTTTTACAAAAACATTATATAAAATTTCAAACTCGCATATCTCCGTTACTATAGAAGCTAAAGATGTGATTTTACACTCAATGTATTCAGGTCGAAGCTCTCTAGTCGCTCATTCTGAAAAATGTAATCCATGTGTAATATTCATGCTTGGTTACCATGGAAACTCTCATAACAATAAATTAAACAATCTATTTAGACGCTATTGTAGTCGTTGTTGAGGAGATTTGAAATATAGATTTTGATTGTTGAAACATTATAAAACAATCGAATTATACACTTTTTACGATAGAATTATATAAAATTTCAAACTCGCATATCTCCGTTACTTTTGAAGATACAGAAGTGATTTTACACTCAATGGAAATAGGTCGACATAACCTAACCTAAACTGACCTGACCTAACCTAACCTAACTTTACTTTACTTAACCTAACCTAACCTAACCTAATAACAATAAAATAAAAACAATCTATTTGTGTCGATTGTAGTTGTTCTCGAGGAGATTTGAAATATAGATTTTGATGGTTGAAACATTATAAAACAATCGAATTCCACACATTTTACAATATAATTATATAAAATTTCAAGCTCGTATATCTCCGTTACTATTGAAGATACAGAAGTGATTTTGTACTCAAGGGAATCAGATCGACGCTCTCTATTGGCTCATCCGCAAAAATTTAATCCATGTGTAATATTCATGCTTAGTTACCATGGAAACTCTCATAACAATAAAGTAAACAATCTATTTGTGCTTGATTGTAGTCGTCGTGGTGGAGATTTGAAATAACCACTTTGATTGTTGAAACAATGTAATACATCCTTGGAAACATGTTTTACAAAAACATTATATAAAATTTCAAACTCATATATCTCCGTTACTATAGAAGATACAGCAGTGATTTTACACTCAATGTAATCAGGTCGACCTAACCTAACCTAAACTGACCTGACCTAACCTAACCTAACCTAACTTTATTTAACCTAACCTAACCTAACCTAATAACAATAAAATAAAAACAATCTATTTGTGCCGATTGTAGTCGTTGTCGAGGAGATTTCAAATATAGATTTTGATTGTTGAAACATTATAAAACAATCGAATTATACACTTTTTACGATAGAATTATATAAAATTTCAAACTCGCATATCTCCGTTACTGTTGAAGATACAGAAGTGATTTTACACTTAATGGATTTAGGTCGACCTAACCTAACCTAAACTGACCTGACCTAACCTAACCTAACCTAACTTTATTTAACCTAACCTAACCTAACCTAATAACAATAAAATAAAAACAATCTATTTGTGCCGATTGTAGTCGTTGTCGAGGAGATTTCAAATATAGATTTTGATTGTTGAAACATTATAAAACAATCGAATTATACACTTTTTACGATAGAATTATATAAAATTTCAAACTCGCATATCTCCGTTACTGTTGAAGATACAGAAGTGATTTTACACTCAATGGATTTAGGTCGACCTAACCTAACCTAAACTGACCTGACCTAACCTAACCTAACCTAACTTTATTTAACCTAACCTAACCTAACCTAATAACAATAAAATAAAAACAATCTATTTGTGCCGATTGTAGTCGTTCTCGAGGAGATTTGAAATATAGCTTTTGATTGTTGAAACATTATAAAACAATCGAATTATACACTTTTTACGATAGAATTATATAAAATTTCAAACTCGCATATCTCCGTTACTTTTGAAGATACAGAAGTGATTTTGCACTCAATGGATTCAATTCGACCTAACCTAACCTAAACTGACCTGACCTAACCTAACCTAACCTAACTTTACTTAACCTAACCTAACCTAACCTAATAACAATAAAATAAAGACAATTTATTTGTGTCGATTGTAGTCGTTCTCGAGGAGATTTGAAATATAGCTTTTGATTGTTGAAACATTATAAAACAATCGAATTATACACTTTTTACGATAGAATTATATAAAATTTCAAACTCGTATATCTCCGTTACTATTGAAGATACAGAAGTGATTTTGCACTCAATGGAATCAGGTCGTCGCTCTCTATTGGCTCATGGGGAAAAATGTAATCCATGTGTAATATTCATGCTTAGTTACCATGGAAACTCTCATAACAATAAATTAAACAATCTTTTTAGGCGCTATTGTAGTCGTCGAGGAGATTCCAAATATAGATTTTGATTTTTGAAACATTATAAAACAATCGAATTATACACTTTTTACGATAGAATTATATAAAATTTCAAACTCGCATATCTCCGTTACTGTTGAAGATACAGAAGTGATTTTACACTCAATGGAATTAGGTCGACCTAACCTAACCTAAACTGACCTGACCTAACCTAACCTAACCTAACTTTATTTAACCTAACCTAACCTAACCTAATAACAATAAAATAAAAACAATCTATTTGTGCCGATTGTAGTCGTTCTCGAGGAGATTTGAAATATAGATTTTGATTGTTGAAACATTATAAAACAATCGAATTCCACACATTTTACCATTTAATTATATAAAATTTCAAACTCGTATATCTCCGATACTATTGAAGATACAGAAGTGATTTTGCACTCAATGGAATTAGGTCGACCTAACCTAACCTAAACTGACCTGACCTAACCTAACCTAACCTAACTTTACTTAACCTAATCTAACCTAACCTAATAACAATAAAATAAAGACAATTTATTTGTGTCGATTGTAGTCGTTCTCGAGGAGATTTGAAATATAGATTTTGATGGTTGAAACATTATAAAACAATCGAATTCCACACATTTTACAATATAATTATATAAAATTTCAAACTCGTATATCTCCGTTACTATTGAAGATACAGAAGTGATTTTGTACTCAAGGGAATCAGGTCGACGCTCTCTATTGGCTCATCCGCAAAAATTTAATCCATGTGTAATATTCATGCTTAGTTACCATGGAAACTCTCATAACAATAATGTAAACAATCTATTTGTGCATGATTGTAGTCATCGTCGTGGAGATTTGAAATAACCACTTTGATTGATGAAACAATGTAATACATCCTTGGAAACATGTTTTACAAAAACATTATATAAAAATTCAAACTCATATATCTCCGTTACTATAGAAGATACAGCAGTGATTTTACACTCAATGTAATCAGGTCGAAGCTCTCTATTGGCTCATCCGCAAAAAAATAATCCATGTGTAATATTCAAGCTTAGTTATAATGGAAACTCTCAAAACAATAAAGTAAACAATCTATTTGTGCATGATTGTAGTCGTAGTCGTGGAGATTTGAATTAACCACTTTGATTGTTGAAAAAATGTAATACATCCTTGGAAACATGTTTTACAAAAACATTATATAAAATTTCAAACTCGCATATCTCCGTTACTATAGAAGCTAAAGATGTGATTTTACACTCAATGTATTCAGGTCGAAGCTCTCTAGTCGCTCATTCTGAAAAATGTAATCCATGTGTAATATTCATGCTTGGTTACCATGGAAACTCTCATAACAATAAATTAAACAATCTATTTAGACGCTATTGTAGTCGTTGTTGAGGAGATTTGAAATATAGATTTTGATTGTTGAAACATTATAAAACAATCGAATTATACACTTTTTACGATAGAATTATATAAAATTTCAAACTCGCATATCTCCGTTACTTTTGAAGATACAGAAGTGATTTTACACTCAATGGAAATAGGTCGACATAACCTAACCTAAACTGACCTGACCTAACCTAACCTAACTTTACTTTACTTAACCTAACCTAACCTAACCTAATAACAATAAAATAAAAACAATCTATTTGTGTCGATTGTAGTTGTTCTCGAGGAGATTTGAAATATAGATTTTGATGGTTGAAACATTATAAAACAATCGAATTCCACACATTTTACAATATAATTATATAAAATTTCAAGCTCGTATATCTCCGTTACTATTGAAGATACAGAAGTGATTTTGTACTCAAGGGAATCAGATCGACGCTCTCTATTGGCTCATCCGCAAAAATTTAATCCATGTGTAATATTCATGCTTAGTTACCATGGAAACTCTCATAACAATAAAGTAAACAATCTATTTGTGCTTGATTGTAGTCGTCGTGGTGGAGATTTGAAATAACCACTTTGATTGTTGAAACAATGTAATACATCCTTGGAAACATGTTTTACAAAAACATTATATAAAATTTCAAACTCATATATCTCCGTTACTATAGAAGATACAGCAGTGATTTTACACTCAATGTAATCAGGTCGACCTAACCTAACCTAAACTGACCTGACCTAACCTAACCTAACCTAACTTTATTTAACCTAACCTAACCTAACCTAATAACAATAAAATAAAAACAATCTATTTGTGCCGATTGTAGTCGTTGTCGAGGAGATTTCAAATATAGATTTTGATTGTTGAAACATTATAAAACAATCGAATTATACACTTTTTACGATAGAATTATATAAAATTTCAAACTCGCATATCTCCGTTACTGTTGAAGATACAGAAGTGATTTTACACTTAATGGATTTAGGTCGACCTAACCTAACCTAAACTGACCTGACCTAACCTAACCTAACCTAACTTTATTTAACCTAACCTAACCTAACCTAATAACAATAAAATAAAAACAATCTATTTGTGCCGATTGTAGTCGTTCTCGAGGAGATTTGAAATATAGATTTTGATTGTTGAAACATTATAAAACAATCGAATTATACAATTTTTACGATAGAATTATATAAAATTTCAAACTCGCATATCTCCGTTACTTTTGAAGATACAGAAGTGATTTTGCACTCAATGGATTCAATTCGACCTAACCTAACCTAAACTGACCTGACCTAACCTAACCTAACCTAACTTTACTTAACCTAACCTAACCTAACCTAATAACAATAAAATAAAAACAATCTATTTGTGCCGATTGTAGTCGTTCTCGAGGAGATTTGAAATATAGATTTTTATTGTTGAAACATTATAAAACAATCGAATTCCACACATTTTACCATTTAATTATATAAAATTTCAAACTCGTATATCTCCGTTACTATTGAAGATACAGAAGTGATTTTGCACTCAATGGAATCAGGTCGTCGCTCTCTATTGGCTCATGGGGAAAAATGTAATCCATGTGTAATATTCATGCTTAGTTACCATGGAAACTCTCATAACAATAAATTAAACAATCTTTTTAGGCGCTATTGTAGTCGTCGAGGAGATTCCAAATATAGATTTTGATTTTTGAAACATTATAAAACAATCGAATTATACACTTTTTACGATAGAATTATATAAAATTTCAAACTCGCATATCTCCGTTACTGTTGAAGATACAGAAGTGATTTTACACTCAATGGAATTAGGTCGACCTAACCTAACCTAAACTGACCTGACCTAACCTAACCTAACCTAACTTTATTTAACCTAACCTAACCTAACCTAATAACAATAAAATAAAAACAATCTATTTGTGCCGATTGTAGTCGTTCTCGAGGAGATTTGAAATATAGATTTTGATTGTTGAAACATTATAAAACAATCGAATTCCACACATTTTACCATTTAATTATATAAAATTTCAAACTCGTATATCTCCGATACTATTGAAGATACAGAAGTGATTTTGCACTCAATGGAATTAGGTCGACCTAACCTAACCTAAACTGACCTGACCTAACCTAACCTAACCTAACTTTACTTAACCTAATCTAACCTAACCTAATAACAATAAAATAAAGACAATTTATTTGTGTCGATTGTAGTCGTTCTCGAGGAGATTTGAAATATAGATTTTGATGGTTGAAACATTATAAAACAATCGAATTCCACACATTTTACAATATAATTATATAAAATTTCAAACTCGTATATCTCCGTTACTATAGAAGATACAGCAGTGATTTTACACTCAATGTAATCAGGTCGAAGCTCTCTATTGGCTCATCCGCAAAAAAATAATCCATGTGTAATATTCAAGCTTAGTTATAATGGAAACTCTCAAAACAATAAAGTAAACAATCTATTTGTGCATGATTGTAGTCGTAGTCGTGGAGATTTGAATTAACCACTTTGATTGTTGAAAAAATGTAATACATCCTTGGAAACATGTTTTACAAAAACATTATATAAAATTTCAAACTCGCATATCTCCGTTACTATAGAAGCTAAAGATGTGATTTTACACTCAATGTATTCAGGTCGAAGCTCTCTAGTCGCTCATTCTGAAAAATGTAATCCATGTGTAATATTCATGCTTGGTTACCATGGAAACTCTCATAACAATAAATTAAACAATCTATTTAGACGCTATTGTAGTCGTTGTTGAGGAGATTTGAAATATAGATTTTGATTGTTGAAACATTATAAAACAATCGAATTATACACTTTTTACGATAGAATTATATAAAATTTCAAACTCGCATATCTCCGTTACTTTTGAAGATACAGAAGTGATTTTACACTCAATGGAAATAGGTCGACATAACCTAACCTAAACTGACCTGACCTAACCTAACCTAACTTTACTTTACTTAACCTAACCTAACCTAACCTAATAACAATAAAATAAAAACAATCTATTTGTGTCGATTGTAGTTGTTCTCGAGGAGATTTGAAATATAGATTTTGATGGTTGAAACATTATAAAACAATCGAATTCCACGCATTTTACAATATAATTATATAAAATTTCAAGCTCGTATATCTCCGTTACTATTGAAGATACAGAAGTGATTTTGTACTCAAGGGAATCAGATCGACGCTCTCTATTGGCTCATCCGCAAAAATTTAATCCATGTGTAATATTCATGCTTAGTTACCATGGAAACTCTCATAACAATAAAGTAAACAATCTATTTGTGCTTGATTGTAGTCGTCGTGGTGGAGATTTGAAATAACCACTTTGATTGTTGAAACAATGTAATACATCCTTGGAAACATGTTTTACAAAAACATTATATAAAATTTCAAACTCGCATATCTCCGTTACTATAGAAGCTAAAGATGTGATTTTACACTCAATGTATTCAAGTCGAAGCTCTCTAGTCGCTCATTCAAAAAAATGTAATCCATGTGTAATATTCATGCTTAGTTACCATGGAAACTCTCATAACAATAAAGTAAACAATCAATTTGTGCATGATTGTAGTCGTCGTCTTGGAGATTTGAAATAACCACTTTGATTGTTGAAACAATGTAATACATCCTTGGAAACATGTTTTACAATAACATTATATAAAATTTCAAACTCATATATCTCCGTTACTATAGAAGATACAGCTGTGATTTTACACTCAATGTAATCAGGTCGAAGCTCTCTATTTGCTCATACCAAAAAATTTAATCCATGTGTAATATTCAGGCTTAGTTACCATGGAAACTCTCAAAACAATAAAGTAAACAATCTATTTGTGCATGATTGTAGTCGTAGTCGTGGAGATTTGAAATAACCACTTTGATTGTTGAAACAATGTAATACATCCTTGGAAACATGTTTTACAAAAACATTATGTAAAATTTCAAACTCATATATCTCCGTTACTATAGAAGATACAGCTGTGATTTTACACTCAATGTAATCAAGTCGAAGCTCTCTATTGGCTCATACGAAAAAATTTAATCCATGTGTAATATTCATGCTTAGTTACCATGGAAACTCTCATAACAATAAAGTAAACAATCTATTTGTGCATGATTGTAGTCGTCGTCGTGGAGATTCGAAATAACCACTTTGATTGTTGAAACAATGTAATACATCCTTGGAAACATGTTTTACAAAAACATTATATAAAATTTCAAACTCATATATCTCCGTTACTATAGAAGATACAGCATTGATTTTACACTCAATGTAATCAGGTTGAAGCTCTCTATTGGCTCATACGAAAAAATTTAATCCATGTGTAATATTCATGCTTAGTTACCATGGAAACTCTCATAACAATAAAGTAAACAATCTATTTGTGCATGATTGTTGTCGTCGTCGTGGAGATTCGAAATAACCACTTTGATTGTTGAAACAATGTAATACATCCTTGGAAACATGTTTTACAAAAACATTATATAAAATTTCAAACTCGCATATCTCCGTTACTATAGAAGCTAAAGATGTGATATTACACTCAATGTATTCAGGTCGACGCTCTCTATTGGCTCATGGGGAAAAATGTAATCCATGTGTAATATTCATGCTTAGTTACCATGGAAACTCTCATAACAATAAATTAAACAATCTTTTTAGGCGCTATTGTAGTCGTCGAGGAGATTCCAAATATAGATTTTGATGGTTGAAACATTATAAAACAATCGAATTCCACACATTTTACAATATAATTATATAAAATTTCAAACTCGTATATCTCCGTTACTATTGAAGATACAGAAGTGATTTTACACTCAATGGAAATAGGTCGACATAACCTAACCTAAACTGACCTGACCTAACCTAACCTAACTTTACTTTACTTAACCTAACCTAACCTAACCTAATAACAATAAAATAAAAACAATCTATTTGTGTCGATTGTAGTTGTTCTCGAGGAGATTTGAAATATAGATTTTGATGGTTGAAACATTATAAAACAATCGAATTCCACACATTTTACAATATAATTATATAAAATTTCAAGCTCGTATATCTCCGTTACTATTGAAGATACAGAAGTGATTTTGTACTCAAGGGAATCAGATCGACGCTCTCTATTGGCTCATCCGCAAAAATTTAATCCATGTGTAATATTCATGCTTAGTTACCATGGAAACTCTCATAACAATAAAGTAAACAATCTATTTGTGCTTGATTGTAGTCGTCGTGGTGGAGATTTGAAATAACCACTTTGATTGTTGAAACAATGTAATACATCCTTGGAAACATGTTTTACAAAAACATTATATAAAATTTCAAACTCATATATCTCCGTTACTATAGAAGATACAGCAGTGATTTTACACTCAATGTAATCAGGTCGACCTAACCTAACCTAAACTGACCTGACCTAACCTAACCTAACCTAACTTTATTTAACCTAACCTAACCTAACCTAATAACAATAAAATAAAAACAATCTATTTGTGCCGATTGTAGTCGTTGTCGAGGAGATTTCAAATATAGATTTTGATTGTTGAAACATTATAAAACAATCGAATTATACACTTTTTACGATAGAATTATATAAAATTTCAAACTCGCATATCTCCGTTACTGTTGAAGATACAGAAGTGATTTTACACTTAATGGATTTAGGTCGACCTAACCTAACCTAAACTGACCTGACCTAACCTAACCTAACCTAACTTTATTTAACCTAACCTAACCTAACCTAATAACAATAAAATAAAAACAATCTATTTGTGCCGATTGTAGTCGTTCTCGAGGAGATTTGAAATATAGATTTTGATTGTTGAAACATTATAAAACAATCGAATTATACAATTTTTACGATAGAATTATATAAAATTTCAAACTCGCATATCTCCGTTACTTTTGAAGATACAGAAGTGATTTTGCACTCAATGGATTCAATTCGACCTAACCTAACCTAAACTGACCTGACCTAACCTAACCTAACCTAACTTTACTTAACCTAACCTAACCTAACCTAATAACAATAAAATAAAAACAATCTATTTGTGCCGATTGTAGTCGTTCTCGAGGAGATTTGAAATATAGATTTTTATTGTTGAAACATTATAAAACAATCGAATTCCACACATTTTACCATTTAATTATATAAAATTTCAAACTCGTATATCTCCGTTACTATTGAAGATACAGAAGTGATTTTGCACTCAATGGAATCAGGTCGTCGCTCTCTATTGGCTCATGGGGAAAAATGTAATCCATGTGTAATATTCATGCTTAGTTACCATGGAAACTCTCATAACAATAAATTAAACAATCTTTTTAGGCGCTATTGTAGTCGTCGAGGAGATTCCAAATATAGATTTTGATTTTTGAAACATTATAAAACAATCGAATTATACACTTTTTACGATAGAATTATATAAAATTTCAAACTCGCATATCTCCGTTACTGTTGAAGATACAGAAGTGATTTTACACTCAATGGAATTAGGTCGACCTAACCTAACCTAAACTGACCTGACCTAACCTAACCTAACCTAACTTTATTTAACCTAACCTAACCTAACCTAATAACAATAAAATAAAAACAATCTATTTGTGCCGATTGTAGTCGTTCTCGAGGAGATTTGAAATATAGATTTTGATTGTTGAAACATTATAAAACAATCGAATTCCACACATTTTACCATTTAATTATATAAAATTTCAAACTCGTATATCTCCGATACTATTGAAGATACAGAAGTGATTTTGCACTCAATGGAATTAGGTCGACCTAACCTAACCTAAACTGACCTGACCTAACCTAACCTAACCTAACTTTACTTAACCTAATCTAACCTAACCTAATAACAATAAAATAAAGACAATTTATTTGTGTCGATTGTAGTCGTTCTCGAGGAGATTTGAAATATAGATTTTGATGGTTGAAACATTATAAAACAATCGAATTCCACACATTTTACAATATAATTATATAAAATTTCAAACTCGTATATCTCCGTTACTATAGAAGATACAGCAGTGATTTTACACTCAATGTAATCAGGTCGAAGCTCTCTATTGGCTCATCCGCAAAAAAATAATCCATGTGTAATATTCAAGCTTAGTTATAATGGAAACTCTCAAAACAATAAAGTAAACAATCTATTTGTGCATGATTGTAGTCGTAGTCGTGGAGATTTGAATTAACCACTTTGATTGTTGAAAAAATGTAATACATCCTTGGAAACATGTTTTACAAAAACATTATATAAAATTTCAAACTCGCATATCTCCGTTACTATAGAAGCTAAAGATGTGATTTTACACTCAATGTATTCAGGTCGAAGCTCTCTAGTCGCTCATTCTGAAAAATGTAATCCATGTGTAATATTCATGCTTGGTTACCATGGAAACTCTCATAACAATAAATTAAACAATCTATTTAGACGCTATTGTAGTCGTTGTTGAGGAGATTTGAAATATAGATTTTGATTGTTGAAACATTATAAAACAATCGAATTATACACTTTTTACGATAGAATTATATAAAATTTCAAACTCGCATATCTCCGTTACTTTTGAAGATACAGAAGTGATTTTACACTCAATGGAAATAGGTCGACATAACCTAACCTAAACTGACCTGACCTAACCTAACCTAACTTTACTTTACTTAACCTAACCTAACCTAACCTAATAACAATAAAATAAAAACAATCTATTTGTGTCGATTGTAGTTGTTCTCGAGGAGATTTGAAATATAGATTTTGATGGTTGAAACATTATAAAACAATCGAATTCCACGCATTTTACAATATAATTATATAAAATTTCAAGCTCGTATATCTCCGTTACTATTGAAGATACAGAAGTGATTTTGTACTCAAGGGAATCAGATCGACGCTCTCTATTGGCTCATCCGCAAAAATTTAATCCATGTGTAATATTCATGCTTAGTTACCATGGAAACTCTCATAACAATAAAGTAAACAATCTATTTGTGCTTGATTGTAGTCGTCGTGGTGGAGATTTGAAATAACCACTTTGATTGTTGAAACAATGTAATACATCCTTGGAAACATGTTTTACAAAAACATTATATAAAATTTCAAACTCGCATATCTCCGTTACTATAGAAGCTAAAGATGTGATTTTACACTCAATGTATTCAAGTCGAAGCTCTCTAGTCGCTCATTCAAAAAAATGTAATCCATGTGTAATATTCATGCTTAGTTACCATGGAAACTCTCATAACAATAAAGTAAACAATCAATTTGTGCATGATTGTAGTCGTCGTCTTGGAGATTTGAAATAACCACTTTGATTGTTGAAACAATGTAATACATCCTTGGAAACATGTTTTACAATAACATTATATAAAATTTCAAACTCATATATCTCCGTTACTATAGAAGATACAGCTGTGATTTTACACTCAATGTAATCAGGTCGAAGCTCTCTATTTGCTCATACCAAAAAATTTAATCCATGTGTAATATTCAGGCTTAGTTACCATGGAAACTCTCAAAACAATAAAGTAAACAATCTATTTGTGCATGATTGTAGTCGTAGTCGTGGAGATTTGAAATAACCACTTTGATTGTTGAAACAATGTAATACATCCTTGGAAACATGTTTTACAAAAACATTATGTAAAATTTCAAACTCATATATCTCCGTTACTATAGAAGATACAGCTGTGATTTTACACTCAATGTAATCAAGTCGAAGCTCTCTATTGGCTCATACGAAAAAATTTAATCCATGTGTAATATTCATGCTTAGTTACCATGGAAACTCTCATAACAATAAAGTAAACAATCTATTTGTGCATGATTGTAGTCGTCGTCGTGGAGATTCGAAATAACCACTTTGATTGTTGAAACAATGTAATACATCCTTGGAAACATGTTTTACAAAAACATTATATAAAATTTCAAACTCATATATCTCCGTTACTATAGAAGATACAGCATTGATTTTACACTCAATGTAATCAGGTTGAAGCTCTCTATTGGCTCATACGAAAAAATTTAATCCATGTGTAATATTCATGCTTAGTTACCATGGAAACTCTCATAACAATAAAGTAAACAATCTATTTGTGCATGATTGTTGTCGTCGTCGTGGAGATTCGAAATAACCACTTTGATTGTTGAAACAATGTAATACATCCTTGGAAACATGTTTTACAAAAACATTATATAAAATTTCAAACTCATATATCTCCGTTACTATAGAAGATACAGCTGTGATTTTACACTCAATGTAATCAAGTCGAAGCTCTCTATTGGCTCATACGAAAAAATTTAATCCATGTGTAATATTCATGCTTAGTTACCATGGAAACTCTCATAACAATAATGTAAACAATCTATTTGTGCATGATTGTAGTCATCGTCGTGGAGATTTGAAATAACCACTTTGATTGATGAAACAATGTAATACATCCTTGGAAACATGTTTTACAAAAACATTATATAAAAATTCAAACTCATATATCTCCGTTACTATAGAAGATACAGCAGTGATTTTACACTCAATGTAATCAGGTCGAAGCTCTCTATTGGCTCATCCGCAAAAAAATAATCCATGTGTAATATTCAAGCTTAGTTATAATGGAAACTCTCAAAACAATAAAGTAAACAATCTATTTGTGCATGATTGTAGTCGTAGTCGTGGAGATTTGAATTAACCACTTTGATTGTTGAAAAAATGTAATACATCCTTGGAAACATGTTTTACAAAAACATTATATAAAATTTCAAACTCGCATATCTCCGTTACTATAGAAGCTAAAGATGTGATTTTACACTCAATGTATTCAGGTCGAAGCTCTCTAGTCGCTCATTCTGAAAAATGTAATCCATGTGTAATATTCATGCTTGGTTACCATGGAAACTCTCATAACAATAAATTAAACAATCTATTTAGACGCTATTGTAGTCGTTGTTGAGGAGATTTGAAATATAGATTTTGATTGTTGAAACATTATAAAACAATCGAATTATACACTTTTTACGATAGAATTATATAAAATTTCAAACTCGCATATCTCCGTTACTTTTGAAGATACAGAAGTGATTTTACACTCAATGGAAATAGGTCGACATAACCTAACCTAAACTGACCTGACCTAACCTAACCTAACTTTACTTTACTTAACCTAACCTAACCTAACCTAATAACAATAAAATAAAAACAATCTATTTGTGTCGATTGTAGTTGTTCTCGAGGAGATTTGAAATATAGATTTTGATGGTTGAAACATTATAAAACAATCGAATTCCACACATTTTACAATATAATTATATAAAATTTCAAGCTCGTATATCTCCGTTACTATTGAAGATACAGAAGTGATTTTGTACTCAAGGGAATCAGATCGACGCTCTCTATTGGCTCATCCGCAAAAATTTAATCCATGTGTAATATTCATGCTTAGTTACCATGGAAACTCTCATAACAATAAAGTAAACAATCTATTTGTGCTTGATTGTAGTCGTCGTGGTGGAGATTTGAAATAACCACTTTGATTGTTGAAACAATGTAATACATCCTTGGAAACATGTTTTACAAAAACATTATATAAAATTTCAAACTCATATATCTCCGTTACTATAGAAGATACAGCAGTGATTTTACACTCAATGTAATCAGGTCGACCTAACCTAACCTAAACTGACCTGACCTAACCTAACCTAACCTAACTTTATTTAACCTAACCTAACCTAACCTAATAACAATAAAATAAAAACAATCTATTTGTGCCGATTGTAGTCGTTGTCGAGGAGATTTCAAATATAGATTTTGATTGTTGAAACATTATAAAACAATCGAATTATACACTTTTTACGATAGAATTATATAAAATTTCAAACTCGCATATCTCCGTTACTGTTGAAGATACAGAAGTGATTTTACACTTAATGGATTTAGGTCGACCTAACCTAACCTAAACTGACCTGACCTAACCTAACCTAACCTAACTTTATTTAACCTAACCTAACCTAACCTAATAACAATAAAATAAAAACAATCTATTTGTGCCGATTGTAGTCGTTCTCGAGGAGATTTGAAATATAGATTTTGATTGTTGAAACATTATAAAACAATCGAATTATACAATTTTTACGATAGAATTATATAAAATTTCAAACTCGCATATCTCCGTTACTTTTGAAGATACAGAAGTGATTTTGCACTCAATGGATTCAATTCGACCTAACCTAACCTAAACTGACCTGACCTAACCTAACCTAACCTAACTTTACTTAACCTAACCTAACCTAACCTAATAACAATAAAATAAAAACAATCTATTTGTGCCGATTGTAGTCGTTCTCGAGGAGATTTGAAATATAGATTTTTATTGTTGAAACATTATAAAACAATCGAATTCCACACATTTTACCATTTAATTATATAAAATTTCAAACTCGTATATCTCCGTTACTATTGAAGATACAGAAGTGATTTTGCACTCAATGGAATCAGGTCGTCGCTCTCTATTGGCTCATGGGGAAAAATGTAATCCATGTGTAATATTCATGCTTAGTTACCATGGAAACTCTCATAACAATAAATTAAACAATCTTTTTAGGCGCTATTGTAGTCGTCGAGGAGATTCCAAATATAGATTTTGATTTTTGAAACATTATAAAACAATCGAATTATACACTTTTTACGATAGAATTATATAAAATTTCAAACTCGCATATCTCCGTTACTGTTGAAGATACAGAAGTGATTTTACACTCAATGGAATTAGGTCGACCTAACCTAACCTAAACTGACCTGACCTAACCTAACCTAACCTAACTTTATTTAACCTAACCTAACCTAACCTAATAACAATAAAATAAAAACAATCTATTTGTGCCGATTGTAGTCGTTCTCGAGGAGATTTGAAATATAGATTTTGATTGTTGAAACATTATAAAACAATCGAATTCCACACATTTTACCATTTAATTATATAAAATTTCAAACTCGTATATCTCCGATACTATTGAAGATACAGAAGTGATTTTGCACTCAATGGAATTAGGTCGACCTAACCTAACCTAAACTGACCTGACCTAACCTAACCTAACCTAACTTTACTTAACCTAATCTAACCTAACCTAATAACAATAAAATAAAGACAATTTATTTGTGTCGATTGTAGTCGTTCTCGAGGAGATTTGAAATATAGATTTTGATGGTTGAAACATTATAAAACAATCGAATTCCACACATTTTACAATATAATTATATAAAATTTCAAACTCGTATATCTCCGTTACTATAGAAGATACAGCAGTGATTTTACACTCAATGTAATCAGGTCGAAGCTCTCTATTGGCTCATCCGCAAAAAAATAATCCATGTGTAATATTCAAGCTTAGTTATAATGGAAACTCTCAAAACAATAAAGTAAACAATCTATTTGTGCATGATTGTAGTCGTAGTCGTGGAGATTTGAATTAACCACTTTGATTGTTGAAAAAATGTAATACATCCTTGGAAACATGTTTTACAAAAACATTATATAAAATTTCAAACTCGCATATCTCCGTTACTATAGAAGCTAAAGATGTGATTTTACACTCAATGTATTCAGGTCGAAGCTCTCTAGTCGCTCATTCTGAAAAATGTAATCCATGTGTAATATTCATGCTTGGTTACCATGGAAACTCTCATAACAATAAATTAAACAATCTATTTAGACGCTATTGTAGTCGTTGTTGAGGAGATTTGAAATATAGATTTTGATTGTTGAAACATTATAAAACAATCGAATTATACACTTTTTACGATAGAATTATATAAAATTTCAAACTCGCATATCTCCGTTACTTTTGAAGATACAGAAGTGATTTTACACTCAATGGAAATAGGTCGACATAACCTAACCTAAACTGACCTGACCTAACCTAACCTAACTTTACTTTACTTAACCTAACCTAACCTAACCTAATAACAATAAAATAAAAACAATCTATTTGTGTCGATTGTAGTTGTTCTCGAGGAGATTTGAAATATAGATTTTGATGGTTGAAACATTATAAAACAATCGAATTCCACGCATTTTACAATATAATTATATAAAATTTCAAGCTCGTATATCTCCGTTACTATTGAAGATACAGAAGTGATTTTGTACTCAAGGGAATCAGATCGACGCTCTCTATTGGCTCATCCGCAAAAATTTAATCCATGTGTAATATTCATGCTTAGTTACCATGGAAACTCTCATAACAATAAAGTAAACAATCTATTTGTGCTTGATTGTAGTCGTCGTGGTGGAGATTTGAAATAACCACTTTGATTGTTGAAACAATGTAATACATCCTTGGAAACATGTTTTACAAAAACATTATATAAAATTTCAAACTCGCATATCTCCGTTACTATAGAAGCTAAAGATGTGATTTTACACTCAATGTATTCAAGTCGAAGCTCTCTAGTCGCTCATTCAAAAAAATGTAATCCATGTGTAATATTCATGCTTAGTTACCATGGAAACTCTCATAACAATAAAGTAAACAATCAATTTGTGCATGATTGTAGTCGTCGTCTTGGAGATTTGAAATAACCACTTTGATTGTTGAAACAATGTAATACATCCTTGGAAACATGTTTTACAATAACATTATATAAAATTTCAAACTCATATATCTCCGTTACTATAGAAGATACAGCTGTGATTTTACACTCAATGTAATCAGGTCGAAGCTCTCTATTTGCTCATACCAAAAAATTTAATCCATGTGTAATATTCAGGCTTAGTTACCATGGAAACTCTCAAAACAATAAAGTAAACAATCTATTTGTGCATGATTGTAGTCGTAGTCGTGGAGATTTGAAATAACCACTTTGATTGTTGAAACAATGTAATACATCCTTGGAAACATGTTTTACAAAAACATTATGTAAAATTTCAAACTCATATATCTCCGTTACTATAGAAGATACAGCTGTGATTTTACACTCAATGTAATCAAGTCGAAGCTCTCTATTGGCTCATACGAAAAAATTTAATCCATGTGTAATATTCATGCTTAGTTACCATGGAAACTCTCATAACAATAAAGTAAACAATCTATTTGTGCATGATTGTAGTCGTCGTCGTGGAGATTCGAAATAACCACTTTGATTGTTGAAACAATGTAATACATCCTTGGAAACATGTTTTACAAAAACATTATATAAAATTTCAAACTCATATATCTCCGTTACTATAGAAGATACAGCATTGATTTTACACTCAATGTAATCAGGTTGAAGCTCTCTATTGGCTCATACGAAAAAATTTAATCCATGTGTAATATTCATGCTTAGTTACCATGGAAACTCTCATAACAATAAAGTAAACAATCTATTTGTGCATGATTGTTGTCGTCGTCGTGGAGATTCGAAATAACCACTTTGATTGTTGAAACAATGTAATACATCCTTGGAAACATGTTTTACAAAAACATTATATAAAATTTCAAACTCGCATATCTCCGTTACTATAGAAGCTAAAGATGTGATATTACACTCAATGTATTCAGGTCGACGCTCTCTATTGGCTCATGGGGAAAAATGTAATCCATGTGTAATATTCATGCTTAGTTACCATGGAAACTCTCATAACAATAAATTAAACAATCTTTTTAGGCGCTATTGTAGTCGTCGAGGAGATTCCAAATATAGATTTTGATGGTTGAAACATTATAAAACAATCGAATTCCACACATTTTACAATATAATTATATAAAATTTCAAACTCGTATATCTCCGTTACTATTGAAGATACAGAAGTGATTTTGTACTCAAGGGAATCAGGTCGACGCTCTCTATTGGCTCATCCGCAAAAATTTAATCCGTGTGTAATATTCATGCTTAGTTACCATGGAAACTCTCATAACAATAAAGTAAACAATCTATTTGTGCATGATTGTAGTCGTCGTGGTGGAGATTTGAAATAACCACTTTGATTGTTGAAACAATGTAATACATCCTTGGAAACATGTTTTACAAAAACATTATATAAAATTTCAAACTCATATATCTCCGTTACTATAGAAGATACAGCAGTGATTTTACACTCAATGTAATCAGGTCGACCTAACCTAACCTAAACTGACCTGACCTAACCTAACCTAACCTAACTTTATTTAACCTAACCTAACCTAACCTAATAACAATAAAATAAAAACAATCTATTTGTGCCGATTGTAGTCGTTGTCGAGGAGATTTCAAATATAGATTTTGATTGTTGAAACATTATAAAACAATCGAATTATACACTTTTTACGATAGAATTATATAAAATTTCAAACTCGCATATCTCCGTTACTGTTGAAGATACAGAAGTGATTTTACACTCAATGGAATTAGGTCGACCTAACCTAACCTAAACTGACCTGACCTAACCTAACCTAACCTAACTTTATTTAACCTAACCTAACCTAACCTAATAACAATAAAATAAAAACAATCTATTTGTGCCGATTGTAGTCGTTCTCGAGGAGATTTGAAATATAGATTTTGATTGTTGAAACATTATAAAACAATCGAATTATACACTTTTTACGATAGAATTATATAAAATTTCAAACTCGCATATCTCCGTTACTTTTGAAGATACAGAAGTGATTTTGCACTCAATGGATTCAATTCGACCTAACCTAACCTAAACTGACCTGACCTAACCTAACCTAACCTAACTTTACTTAACCTAACCTAACCTAACCTAATAACAATAAAATAAAAACAATCTATTTGTGCCGATTGTAGTCGTTCTCGAGGAGATTTGAAATATAGATTTTTATTGTTGAAACATTATAAAACAATCGAATTCCACACATTTTACCATTTAATTATATAAAATTTCAAACTCGTATATCTCCGTTACTATTGAAAATACAGAAGTGATTTTGCACTCAATGGAATCAGGTCGTCGCTCTCTATTGGCTCATGGGGAAAAATGTAATCCATGTGTAATATTCATGCTTAGTTACCATGGAAACTCTCATAACAATAAAGTAAACAATCTATTTGTGCATGATTGTAGTCGTCGTCGTGGAGATTCGAAATAACCACTTTGATTGTTGAAACAATGTAATACATCCTTGGAAACATGTTTTACAAAAACATTATATAAAATTTCAAACTCATATATCTCCGTTACTATAGAAGATACAGCATTGATTTTACACTCAATGTAATCAGGTTGAAGCTCTCTATTGGCTCATCCGCAAAAATTTAATCCATGTGTAATATTCATGCTTAGTTACCATGGAAACTCTCATAACAATAAAGTAAACAATCTATTTGTGCATGATTGTAGTCGTCGTGGTGGAGATTTGAAATAACCACTTTGATTGTTGAAACAATGTAATACATCCTAAGGAATCACGTTGTACAAAAACATTATATAAAATTTCAAACTCGCATATCTCCGTTACTATAGAAGATACAGCAGTGATTTTACACTCAATGTAATCAGGTTGAAGCTCTCTATTCGCTCATCCGCAAAAAAATAATCCATGTGTAATATTCATGCTTAGTTATAATGGAAACTCTCATAACAATAAAGTAAACAATCTATTTGTGCATGATTGTAGTCGTCGTCGTGGAGATTTGAAATAACCACTTTGATTGTTGAAACAATGTAATACATCCTTGGAAACATGTTTTACAAAAACATTATATAAAATTTCAAACTCATATATCTCCGTTACTATAGAAGATACAGCAGTGATTTTACACTCAATGTAATCAGGTCGACCTAACCTAACCTAAACTGACCTGACCTAACCTAACGTAACCTAACTTTATTTAACCTAACCTAACCTAACCTAATAACAATAAAATAAAAACAATCTATTTGTGCCGATTGTAGTCGTTGTCGAGGAGATTTCAAATATAGATTTTGATTGTTGAAACATTATAAAACAATCGAATTATACACTTTTTACGATAGAATTATATAAAATTTCGCATATAGCCGTTAATATTGAAGATACAGAAGTGATTTTGCACTCAATGGAATCAGGTCGACGCTCTCTATTGGCTCATCCGCAAAAATTTAATCCATGTGTAATATTCATGCTTAGTTACCATGGAAACTCTCATAACAATAATGTAAACAATCTATTTGTGCATGATTGTAGTCGTCGTCGTGGAGATTTGAAATAACCACTTTGATTGTTGAAACAATGTAATACATCCTAAGGAATCACGTTGTACAAAAACATTATATAAAATTTCAAACTCGCATATCTCCGTTACTATAGAAGATACAGCAGTGATTTTACACTCAATGTAATCAGGTTGAAGCTCTCTATTGGCTCATCCGCAAAAAAATAATCCATGTGTAATATTCATGCTTAGTTATAATGGAAACTCTCATAACAATAAAGTAAACAATCTATTTGTGCATGATTGTAGTCGTCGTCGTGGAGATTTGAAATAACCACTTTGATTGTTGAAACAATGTAATACATCCTTGGAATCATGTTTTACAAAAACATTATATAAAATTTCAAACTCATATATCTCCGTTACTATAGAAGATACAGCAGTGATTTTACACTCAATGTAATCAGGTCGACCTAGCCTAACCTAAACTGACCTGACCTAACCTAACCTAACCTAACTTTATTTAACCTAACCTAACCTAACCTAATAACAATAAAATAAAAACAATATATTTGTGCCGATTGTAGTCGTTGTCGAGGAGATTTCAAATATAGATTTTGATTGTTGAAACATTATAAAACAATCGAATTATACACTTTTTACGATAGAATTATATAAAATTTCAAACTCGCATATCTCCGTTACTGTTGAAGATACAGAAGTGATTTTACACTCAATGGAATTAGGTCGACCTAACCTAACCTAAACTGACCTGACCTAACCTAACCTAACCTAACTTTATTTAACCTAACCTAACCTAACCTAATAACAATAAAATAAAAACAATCTATTTGTGCCGATTGTAGTCGTTCTCGAGGAGATTTGAAATATAGATTTTGATTGTTGAAACATTATAAAACAATCGAATTATACACTTTTTACGATAGAATTATATAAAATTTCAAACTCGCATATCTCCGTTACTTTTGAAGATACAGAAGTGATTTTACACTCAATGGATTCAATTCGACCTAACCTAACCTAAACTGACCTGACCTAACCTAACCTTACCTAACCTAACTTTACTTAACCTAACCTAACCTAATAACAATAAAATAAAAACAATCTATTTGTGCCGATTGTAGTCGTTCTCGAGGAGATTTGAAATATAGATTTTGATTGTTGAAACATTATAAAACAATCGAATTCCACACATTTTACCATTTAATTATATAAAATTTCAAACTCGTATATCTCCGTTACTATTGAAGATACAGAAGTGATTTTGCACTCAATGGAATCAGATCGACGCTCTCTATTGGCTCATGGGGAAAAATGTAATCCATGTGTAATATTCATGCTTAGTTACCATGGAAACTCTCATAACAATAAATTAAACAATCTTTTTAGGCGCTATTGTAGTCGTCGAGGAGATTCCAAATATAGATTTTGATGGTTGAAACATTATAAAACAATCGAATTCAACACATTTTACAATATAATTATATAAAATTTCAAACTCGTATATCTCCGTTACTATTGAAGATACAGAAGTGATTTTGTACTCAAGGGAATCAGGTCGACGCTCTCTATTGGCTCATCCGCAAAAATTTAATCCGTGTGTAATATTCATGCTTAGTTACCATGGAAACTCTCATAACAATAAAGTAAACAATCTATTTGTGCATGATTGTAGTCGTCGTCGTGGAGATTTGAAATAACCACTTTGATTGTTGAAACAATGTAATACATCCTTGGAAACATGTTTTACAAAAACATTATATAAAATTTCAAACTCATATATCTCCGTTACTATAGAAGATACAGCAGTGATTTTACACTCAATGTAATCAGGTCGACCTAACCTAACCTAAACTGACCTGACCTAACCTAACCTAACCTAACTTTATTTAACCTAACCTAACCTAACCTAATAACAATAAAATAAAAACAATCTATTTGTGCCGATTGTAGTCGTTGTCGAGGAGATTTCAAATATAGATTTTGATTGTTGAAACATTATAAAACAATCGAATTATACACTTTTTACGATAGAATTATATAAAATTTCAAACTCGCATATCTCCGTTACTGTTGAAGATACAGAAGTGATTTTACACTCAATGGAATTAGGTCGACCTAACCTAACCTAAACTGACCTGACCTAACCTAACCTAACCTAACTTTATTTAACCTAACCTAACCTAACCTAATAACAATAAAATAAAAACAATCTATTTGTGCCGATTGTAGTCGTTCTCGAGGAGATTTGAAATATAGATTTTGATTGTTGAAACATTATAAAACAATCGAATTATACACTTTTTACGATAGAATTATATAAAATTTCAAACTCGCATATCTCCGTTACTTTTGAAGATACAGAAGTGATTTTGCACTCAATGGATTCAATTCGACCTAACCTAACCTAAACTGACCTGACCTAACCTAACCTAACCTAACTTTACTTAACCTAACCTAACCTAACCTAATAACAATAAAATAAAAACAATCTATTTGTGCCGATTGTAGTCGTTCTCGAGGAGATTTGAAATATAGATTTTTATTGTTGAAACATTATAAAACAATCGAATTCCACACATTTTACAATATAATTATATAAAATTTCAAACTCGTATATCTCCGTTACTATTGAAGATACAGAAGTGATTTTGCACTCAATGGAATTAGGTCGACCTAACCTAACCTAAACTGACCTGACCTAACCTAACCTAACCTAACTTTACTTAACCTTATCTAACCTAACCTAATAACAATAAAATAAAGGCAATTTATTTGTGTCGATTGTAGTCGTTCTCGAGGAGATTTGAAATATAGATTTTGATGGTTGAAACATTATAAAACAATCGAATTCCACACATTTTACAATATAATTATATAAAATTTCAAACTCGTATATCTCCGTTACTATTGAAGATACAGAAGTGATTTTGCACTCAATGGAATCAGGTCGTCGCTCTCTATTGGCTCATGGGGAAAAATGTAATCCATGTGTAATATTCATGCTTAGTTACCATGGAAACTCTCATAACAATAAAGTAAACAATCTATTTGTGCATGATTGTAGTCGTCGTCGTGGAGATTCGAAATAACCACTTTGATTGTTGAAACAATGTAATACATCCTTGGAAACATGTTTTACAAAAACATTATATAAAATTTCAAACTCATACATCTCCGTTACTATAGAAGATACAGCATTGATTTTACACTCAATGTAATCAGGTTGAAGCTCTCTATTGGCTCATCCGCAAAAATTTAATCCATGTGTAATATTCATGCTTAGTTACCATGGAAACTCTCATAACAATAAAGTAAACAATCTATTTGTGCATGATTGTAGTCGTCGTGGTGGAGATTTGAAATAACCACTTTGATTGTTGAAACAATGTAATACATCCTAAGGAATCACGTTGTACAAAAACATTATATAAAATTTCAAACTCGCATATCTCCGTTACTATAGAAGATACAGCAGTGATTTTACACTCAATGTAATCAGGTTGAAGCTCTCTATTCGCTCATCCGCAAAAAAATAATCCATGTGTAATATTCATGCTTAGTTATAATGGAAACTCTCATAACAATAAAGTAAACAATCTATTTGTGCATGATTGTAGTCGTCGTCGTGGAGATTTGAAATAACCACTTTGATTGTTGAAACAATGTAATACATCCTTGGAAACATGTTTTACAAAAACATTATATAAAATTTCAAACTCATATATCTCCGTTACTATAGAAGATACAGCAGTGATTTTACACTCAATGTAATCAGGTCGACCTAACCTAACCTAAACTGACCTGACCTAACCTAACGTAACCTAACTTTATTTAACCTAACCTAACCTAACCTAATAACAATAAAATAAAAACAATCTATTTGTGCCGATTGTAGTCGTTGTCGAGGAGATTTCAAATATAGATTTTGATTGTTGAAACATTATAAAACAATCGAATTATACACTTTTTACGATAGAATTATATAAAATTTCGCATATAGCCGTTACTATTGAAGATACAGAAGTGATTTTGCACTCAATGGAATCAGGTCGACGCTCTCTATTGGCTCATCCGCAAAAATTTAATCCATGTGTAATATTCATGCTTAGTTACCATGGAAACTCTCATAACAATAATGTAAACAATCTATTTGTGCATGATTGTAGTCGTCGTCGTGGAGATTTGAAATAACCACTTTGATTGTTGAAACAATGTAATACATCCTAAGGAATCACGTTGTACAAAAACATTATATAAAATTTCAAACTCGCATATCTCCGTTACTATAGAAGATACAGCAGTGATTTTACACTCAATGTAATCAGGTTGAAGCTCTCTATTGGCTCATCCGCAAAAAAATAATCCATGTGTAATATTCATGCTTAGTTATAATGGAAACTCTCATAACAATAAAGTAAACAATCTATTTGTGCATGATTGTAGTCGTCGTCGTGGAGATTTGAAATAACCACTTTGATTGTTGAAACAATGTAATACATCCTTGGAATCATGTTTTACAAAAACATTATATAAAATTTCAAACTCATATATCTCCGTTACTATAGAAGATACAGAAGTGATTTTACACTCAATGGAATTAGGTCGACCTAACCTAACCTAAACTGACCTGACCTAACCTAACCTAACCTAACTTTATTTAACCTAACCTAACCTAACCTAATAACAATAAAATAAAAACAATCTATTTGTGCCGATTGTAGTCGTTCTCGAGGAGATTTGAAATATAGATTTTGATTGTTGAAACATTATAAAACAATCGAATTATACACTTTTTACGATAGAATTATATAAAATTTCAAACTCGCATATCTCCGTTACTTTTGAAGATACAGAAGTGATTTTACACTCAATGGATTCAATTCGACCTAACCTAACCTAAACTGACCTGACCTAACCTAACCTTACCTAACCTAACTTTACTTAACCTAACCTAACCTAACCTAATAACAATAAAATAAAAACAATCTATTTGTGCCGATTGTAGTCGTTCTCGAGGAGATTTGAAATATAAATTTTGATTGTTGAAACATTATAAAACAATCGAATTCCACACATTTTACCATTTAATTATATAAAATTTCAAACTCGTATATCTCCGTTACTATTGAAGATACAGAAGTGATTTTGCACTCAATGGAATCAGATCGACGCTCTCTATTGGCTCATGGGGAAAAATGTAATCCATGTGTAATATTCATGCTTAGTTACCATGGAAACTCTCATAACAATAAATTAAACAATCTTTTTAGGCGCTATTGTAGTCGTCGAGGAGATTCCAAATATAGATTTTGATGGTTGAAACATTATAAAACAATCGAATTCAACACATTTTACAATATAATTATATAAAATTTCAAACTCGTATATCTCCGTTACTATTGAAGATACAGAAGTGATTTTGTACTCAAGGGAATCAGGTCGACGCTCTCTATTGGCTCATCCGCAAAAAAATAATCCATGTGTAATATTCATGCTTAGTTATAATGGAAACTCTCATAACAATAAAGTAAACAATCTATTTGTGCATGATTGTAGTCGTCGTCGTGGAGATTTGAAATAACCACTTTGATTGTTGAAACAATGTAATACATCCTTGGAAACATGTTTTACAAAAACATTATATAAAATTTCAAACTCATATATCTCCGTTACTATAGAAGATACAGCAGTGATTTTACACTCAATGTAATCAGGTCGACCTAACCTAACCTAAACTGACCTGACCTAACCTAACCTAACCTAACTTTATTTAACCTAACCTAACCTAACCTAATAACAATAAAATAAAAACAATCTATTTGTGCCGATTGTAGTCGTTGTCGAGGAGATTTCAAATATAGATTTTGATTGTTGAAACATTATAAAACAATCGAATTATACACTTTTTACGATAGAATTATATAAAATTTCAAACTCGCATATCTCCGTTACTGTTGAAGATACAGAAGTGATTTTACACTCAATGGAATTAGGTCGACCTAACCTAACCTAAACTGACCTGACCTAACCTAACCTAACCTAACTTTATTTAACCTAACCTAACCTAACCTAATAACAATAAAATAAAAACAATCTATTTGTGCCGATTGTAGTCGTTCTCGAGGAGATTTGAAATATAGATTTTGATTGTTGAAACATTATAAAACAATCGAATTATACACTTTTTACGATAGAATTATATAAAATTTCAAACTCGCATATCTCCGTTACTTTTGAAGATACAGAAGTGATTTTGCACTCAATGGATTCAATTCGACCTAACCTAACCTAAACTGACCTGACCTAACCTAACCTAACCTAACTTTACTTAACCTAACCTAACCTAACCTAATAACAATAAAATAAAAACAATCTATTTGTGCCGATTGTAGTCGTTCTCGAGGAGATTTGAAATATAGATTTTGATTGTTGAAACATTATAAAACAATCGAATTCCACACATTTTACCATTTAATTATATAAAATTTCAAACTCGTATATCTCCGATACTATTGAAGATACAGAAGTGATTTTGCACTCAATGGAATTAGGTCGACCTAACCTAACCTAAACTGACCTGACCTAACCTAACCTAACCTAACTTTACTTAACCTAACCTAACTTAACCTAATAACAATAAAATAAAAACAATCTATTTGTGCCGATTGTAGTCGTTCTCGACGAGATTTGAAATATAGATTTTGATTGTTGAAACATTATAAAACAATCGAATTCCACACATTTTACCATTTAATTATATAAAACTTCAAACTCGTATATCTCCGTTACTATTGAAGATACAGAAGTGATTTTGCACTCAAGGGAATCAGGTCGACGCTCTCTATTGGCTCATGGGGAAAAATGTAATCCATGTGTAATATTCATGCTTAGTTACCATGGAAACTCTCATAACAATAAATTAAACAATCTTTTTAGGCGCTATTGTAGTCGTCGAGGAGATTCCAAATATAGATTTTGATTTTTGAAACATTATAAATCAATCGAATTCCACACATTTTACAATATAATTATATAAAATTTCAAACTCGTATATCTCCGTTACTATTGAAGATACAGAAGTGATTTTGCACTCAATGGAATTAGGTCGACCTAACCTAACCTAAACTGACCTGACCTAACCTAACCTAACCTAACTTTACTTAACCTAATCTAACCTAACCTAATAACAATAAAATAAAGACAATTTATTTGTGTCGATTGTAGTCGTTCTCGAGGAGATTTGAAATATAGATTTTGATGGTTGAAACATTATAAAACAATCGAATTCCACACATTTTACCATTTAATTATATAAAATTTCAAACTCGTATATCTCCGTTACTATTGAAGATACAGAAGTGATTTTGCACTCAATGGAATCAGATCGACGCTCTCTATTGGCTCATGGGGAAAAATGTAATCCATGTGTAATATTCATGCTTAGTTACCATGGAAACTCTCATAACAATAAATTAAACAATCTTTTTAGGCGCTATTGTAGTCGTCGAGGAGATTCCAAATATAGATTTTGATGGTTGAAACATTATAAAACAATCGAATTCAACACATTTTACAATATAATTATATAAAATTTCAAACTCGTATATCTCCGTTACTATTGAAGATACAGAAGTGATTTTGTACTCAAGGGAATCAGGTCGACGCTCTCTATTGGCTCATCCGCAAAAATTTAATCCGTGTGTAATATTCATGCTTAGTTACCATGGAAACTCTCATAACAATAAAGTAAACAATCTATTTGTGCATGATTGTAGTCGTCGTGGTGGAGATTTGAAATAACCACTTTGATTGTTGAAACAATGTAATACATCCTAAGGAATCACGTTGTACAAAAACATTATATAAAATTTCAAACTCGCATATCTCCGTTACTATAGAAGATACAGCAGTGATTTTACACTCAATGTAATCAGGTTGAAGCTCTCTATTCGCTCATCCGCAAAAAAATAATCCATGTGTAATATTCATGCTTAGTTATAATGGAAACTCTCATAACAATAAAGTAAACAATCTATTTGTGCATTATTGTAGTCGTCGTCGTGGAGATTTGAAATAACCACTTTGATTGTTGAAACAATGTAATACATCCTTGGAAACATGTTTTACAAAAACATTATATAAAATTTCAAACTCATATATCTCCGTTACTATAGAAGATACAGCAGTGATTTTACACTCAATGTAATCAGGTCGACCTAACCTAACCTAAACTGACCTGACCTAACCTAACCTAACCTAACTTTATTTAACCTAACCTAACCTAACCTAATAACAATAAAATAAAAACAATCTATTTGTGCCGATTGTAGTCGTTGTCGAGGAGATTTCAAATATAGATTTTGATTGTTGAAACATTATAAAACAATCGAATTATACACTTTTTACGATAGAATTATATAAAATTTCAAACTCGCATATCTCCGTTACTGTTGAAGATACAGAAGTGATTTTACACTCAATGGAATTAGGTCGACCTAACCTAACCTAAACTGACCTGACCTAACCTAACCTAACCTAACTTTATTTAACCTAACCTAACCTAACCTAATAACAATAAAATAAAAACAATCTATTTGTGCCGATTGTAGTCGTTCTCGAGGAGATTTGAAATATAGATTTTGATTGTTGAAACATTATAAAACAATCGAATTATACACTTTTTACGATAGAATTATATAAAATTTCAAACTCGCATATCTCCGTTACTTTTGAAGATACAGAAGTGATTTTGCACTCAATGGATTCAATTCGACCTAACCTAACCTAAACTGACCTGACCTAACCTAACCTAACCTAACTTTACTTAACCTAACCTAACCTAACCTAATAACAATAAAATAAAAACAATCTATTTGTGCCGATTGTAGTCGTTCTCGAGGAGATTTGAAATATAGATTTTGATTGTTGAAACATTATAAAACAATCGAATTCCACACATTTTACCATTTAATTATATAAAATTTCAAACTCGTATATCTCCGATACTATTGAAGATACAGAAGTGATTTTGCACTCAATGGAATTAGGTCGACCTAACCTAACCTAAACTGACCTGACCTAACCTAACCTAACCTAACTTTACTTAACCTAACCTAACTTAACCTAATAACAATAAAATAAAAACAATCTATTTGTGCCGATTGTAGTCGTTCTCGACGAGATTTGAAATATAGATTTTGATTGTTGAAACATTATAAAACAATCGAATTCCACACATTTTACCATTTAATTATATAAAACTTCAAACTCGTATATCTCCGTTACTATTGAAGATACAGAAGTGATTTTGCACTCAAGGGAATCAGGTCGACGCTCTCTATTGGCTCATGGGGAAAAATGTAATCCATGTGTAATATTCATGCTTAGTTACCATGGAAACTCTCATAACAATAAATTAAACAATCTTTTTAGGCGCTATTGTAGTCGTCGAGGAGATTCCAAATATAGATTTTGATTTTTGAAACATTATAAATCAATCGAATTCCACACATTTTACAATATAATTATATAAAATTTCAAACTCGTATATCTCCGTTACTATTGAAGATACAGAAGTGATTTTGCACTCAATGGAATTAGGTCGACCTAACCTAACCTAAACTGACCTGACCTAACCTAACCTAACCTAACTTTACTTAACCTAATCTAACCTAACCTAATAACAATAAAATAAAGACAATTTATTTGTGTCGATTGTAGTCGTTCTCGAGGAGATTTGAAATATAGATTTTGATGGTTGAAACATTATAAAACAATCGAATTCCACACATTTTACCATTTAATTATATAAAATTTCAAACTCGTATATCTCCGTTACTATTGAAGATACAGAAGTGATTTTGCACTCAATGGAATCAGATCGACGCTCTCTATTGGCTCATGGGGAAAAATGTAATCCATGTGTAATATTCATGCTTAGTTACCATGGAAACTCTCATAACAATAAATTAAACAATCTTTTTAGGCGCTATTGTAGTCGTCGAGGAGATTCCAAATATAGATTTTGATGGTTGAAACATTATAAAACAATCGAATTCAACACATTTTACAATATAATTATATAAAATTTCAAACTCGTATATCTCCGTTACTATTGAAGATACAGAAGTGATTTTGTACTCAAGGGAATCAGGTCGACGCTCTCTATTGGCTCATCCGCAAAAATTTAATCCGTGTGTAATATTCATGCTTAGTTACCATGGAAACTCTCATAACAATAAAGTAAACAATCTATTTGTGCATGATTGTAGTCGTCGTGGTGGAGATTTGAAATAACCACTTTGATTGTTGAAACAATGTAATACATCCTAAGGAATCACGTTGTACAAAAACATTATATAAAATTTCAAACTCGCATATCTCCGTTACTATAGAAGATACAGCAGTGATTTTACACTCAATGTAATCAGGTTGAAGCTCTCTATTCGCTCATCCGCAAAAAAATAATCCATGTGTAATATTCATGCTTAGTTATAATGGAAACTCTCATAACAATAAAGTAAACAATCTATTTGTGCATTATTGTAGTCGTCGTCGTGGAGATTTGAAATAACCACTTTGATTGTTGAAACAATGTAATACATCCTTGGAAACATGTTTTACAAAAACATTATATAAAATTTCAAACTCATATATCTCCGTTACTATAGAAGATACAGCAGTGATTTTACACTCAATGTAATCAGGTCGACCTAACCTAACCTAAACTGACCTGACCTAACCTAACCTAACCTAACTTTATTTAACCTAACCTAACCTAACCTAATAACAATAAAATAAAAACAATCTATTTGTGCCGATTGTAGTCGTTGTCGAGGAGATTTCAAATATAGATTTTGATTGTTGAAACATTATAAAACAATCGAATTATACACTTTTTACGATAGAATTATATAAAATTTCAAACTCGCATATCTCCGTTACTGTTGAAGATACAGAAGTGATTTTACACTCAATGGAATTAGGTCGACCTAACCTAACCTAAACTGACCTGACCTAACCTAACCTAACCTAACTTTATTTAACCTAACCTAACCTAACCTAATAACAATAAAATAAAAACAATCTATTTGTGCCGATTGTAATCGTTCTCGAGGAGATTTGAAATATAGATTTTGATTGTTGAAACATTATAAAACAATCGAATTATACACTTTTTACGATAGAATTATATAAAATTTCAAACTCGCATATCTCCGTTACTTTTGAAGATACAGAAGTGATTTTGCACTCAATGGATTCAATTCGACCTAACCTAACCTAAACTGACCTGACCTAACCTAACCTAACCTAACTTTACTTAACCTAACCTAACCTAACCTAATAACAATAAAATAAAAACAATCTATTTGTGCCGATTGTAGTCGTTCTCGAGGAGATTTGAAATATAGATTTTGATTGTTGAAACATTATAAAACAATCGAATTCCACACATTTTACCATTTAATTATATAAAATTTCAAACTCGTATATCTCCGATACTATTGAAGATACAGAAGTGATTTTGCACTCAATGGAATTAGGTCGACCTAACCTAACCTAAACTGACCTGACCTAACCTAACCTAACCTAACTTTACTTAACCTAACCTAACTTAACCTAATAACAATAAAATAAAAACAATCTATTTGTGCCGATTGTAGTCGTTCTCGAGGAGATTTGAAATATAGATTTTGATGGTTGAAACATTATAAAACAATCGAATTCCACACATTTTACAATATAATTATATAAAATTTCAAACTCGTATATCTCCGTTACTATTGAAGATACAGAAGTGATTTTGTACTCAAGGGAATCAGGTCGACGCTCTCTATTGGCTCATCCGCAAAAATTTAATCCATGTGTAATATTCATGCTTAGTTACCATGGAAACTCTCATAACAATAATGTAAACAATCTATTTGTGCATGATTGTAGTCATCGTCGTGGAGATTTGAAATAACCACTTTGATTGATGAAACAATGTAATACATCCTTGGAAACATGTTTTACAAAAACATTATATAAAAATTCAAACTCATATATCTCCGTTACTATAGAAGATACAGCAGTGATTTTACACTCAATGTAATCAGGTCGAAGCTCTCTATTGGCTCATCCGCAAAAAAATAATCCATGTGTAATATTCAAGCTTAGTTATAATGGAAACTCTCAAAACAATAAAGTAAACAATCTATTTGTGCATGATTGTAGTCGTAGTCGTGGAGATTTGAATTAACCACTTTGATTGTTGAAACAATGTAATACATCCTTGGAAACATGTTTTACAAAAACATTATATAAAATTTCAAACTCGCATATCTCCGTTACTATAGAAGCTAAAGATGTGATTTTACACTCAATGTATTCAGGTCGAAGCTCTCTAGTCGCTCATTCTGAAAAATGTAATCCATGTGTAATATTCATGCTTGGTTACCATGGAAACTCTCATAACAATAAATTAAACAATCTATTTAGACGCTATTGTAGTCGTTGTTGAGGAGATTTGAAATATAGATTTTGATTGTTGAAACATTATAAAACAATCGAATTATACACTTTTTACGATAGAATTATATAAAATTTCAAACTCGCATATCTCCGTTACTTTTGAAGATACAGAAGTGATTTTACACTCAATGTAATCAGGTTGAAGCTCTCTATTGGCTCATCCGCAAAAATTTAATCCATGTGTAATATTCATGCTTAGTTACCATGGAAACTCTCATAACAATAAAGTAAACAATCTATTTGTGCATGATTGTAGTCGTCGTCGTGGAGATTCGAAATAACCACTTTGATTGTTGAAACAATGTAATACATCCTTGGAAACATGTTTTACAAAAACATTATATAAAATTTCAAACTCATACATCTCCGTTACTATAGAAGATACAGCATTGATTTTACACTCAATGTAATCAGGTTGAAGCTCTCTATTGGCTCATCCGCAAAAATTTAATCCATGTGTAATATTCATGCTTAGTTACCATGGAAACTCTCATAACAATAAAGTAAACAATCTATTTGTGCATGATTGTAGTCGTCGTGGTGGAGATTTGAAATAACCACTTTGATTGTTGAAACAATGTAATACATCCTAAGGAATCACGTTGTACAAAAACATTATATAAAATTTCAAACTCGCATATCTCCGTTACTATAGAAGATACAGCAGTGATTTTACACTCAATGTAATCAGGTTGAAGCTCTCTATTCGCTCATCAGCAAAAAAATAATCCATGTGTAATATTCATGCTTAGTTATAATGGAAACTCTCATAACAATAAAGTAAACAATCTATTTGTGCATGATTGTAGTCGTCGTCGTGGAGATTTGAAATAACCACTTTGATTGTTGAAACAATGTAATACATCCTTGGAAACATGTTTTACAAAAACATTATATAAAATTTCAAACTCATATATCTCCGTTACTATAGAAGATACAGCAGTGATTTTACACTCAATGTAATCAGGTCGACCTAACCTAACCTAAACTGACCTGACCTAACCTAACGTAACCTAACTTTATTTAACCTAACCTAACCTAACCTAATAACAATAAAATAAAAACAATCTATTTGTGCCGATTGTAGTCGTTGTCGAGGAGATTTCAAATATAGATTTTGATTGTTGAAACATTATAAAACAATCGAATTATACACTTTTTACGATAGAATTATATAAAATTTCGCATATAGCCGTTACTATTGAAGATACAGAAGTGATTTTGCACTCAATGGAATCAGGTCGACGCTCTCTATTGGCTCATCCGCAAAAATTTAATCCATGTGTAATATTCATGCTTAGTTACCATGGAAACTCTCATAACAATAATGTAAACAATCTATTTGTGCATGATTGTAGTCGTCGTCGTGGAGATTTGAAATAACCACTTTGATTGTTGAAACAATGTAATACATCCTAAGGAATCACGTTGTACAAAAACATTATATAAAATTTCAAACTCGCATATCTCCGTTACTATAGAAGATACAGCAGTGATTTTACACTCAATGTAATCAGGTTGAAGCTCTCTATTGGCTCATCCGCAAAAAAATAATCCATGTGTAATATTCATGCTTAGTTATAATGGAAACTCTCATAACAATAAAGTAAACAATCTATTTGTGCATGATTGTAGTCGTCGTCGTGGAGATTTGAAATAACCACTTTGATTGTTGAAACAATGTAATACATCCTTGGAATCATGTTTTACAAAAACATTATATAAAATTTCAAACTCATATATCTCCGTTACTATAGAAGATACAGAAGTGATTTTACACTCAATGGAATTAGGTCGACCTAACCTAACCTAAACTGACCTGACCTAACCTAACCTAACCTAACTTTATTTAACCTAACCTAACCTAACCTAATAACAATAAAATAAAAACAATCTATTTGTGCCGATTGTAGTCGTTCTCGAGGAGATTTGAAATATAGATTTTGATTGTTGAAACATTATAAAACAATCGAATTATACACTTTTTACGATAGAATTATATAAAATTTCAAACTCGCATATCTCCGTTACTTTTGAAGATACAGAAGTGATTTTACACTCAATGGATTCAATTCGACCTAACCTAACCTAAACTGACCTGACCTAACCTAACCTTACCTAACCTAACTTTACTTAACCTAACCTAACCTAACCTAATAACAATAAAATAAAAACAATCTATTTGTGCCGATTGTAGTCGTTCTCGAGGAGATTTGAAATATAAATTTTGATTGTTGAAACATTATAAAACAATCGAATTCCACACATTTTACCATTTAATTATATAAAATTTCAAACTCGTATATCTCCGTTACTATTGAAGATACAGAAGTGATTTTGCACTGAATGGAATCAGATCGACGCTCTCTATTGGCTCATGGGGAAAAATGTAATCCATGTGTAATATTCATGCTTAGTTACCATGGAAACTCTCATAACAATAAATTAAACAATCTTTTTAGGCGCTATTGTAGTCGTCGAGGAGATTCCAAATATAGATTTTGATGGTTCAAACATTATAAAACAATCGAATTCAACACATTTTACAATATAATTATATAAAATTTCAAACTCGTATATCTCCGTTACTATTGAAGATACAGAAGTGATTTTGTACTCAAGGGAATCAGGTCGACGCTCTCTATTGGCTCATCCGCAAAAATTTAATCCGTGTGTAATATTCATGCTTAGTTACCATGGAAACTCTCATAACAATAAAGTAAACAATCTATTTGTGCATGATTGTAGTCGTCGTGGTGGAGATTTGAAATAACCACTTTGATTGTTGAAACAATGTAATACATCCTAAGGAATCACGTTGTACAAAAACATTATATAAAATTTCAAACTCGCATATCTCCGTTACTATAGAAGATACAGCAGTGATTTTACACTCAATGTAATCAGGTTGAAGCTCTCTATTCGCTCATCCGCAAAAAAATAATCCATGTGTAATATTCATGCTTAGTTATAATGGAAACTCTCATAACAATAAATTAAACAATCTATTTGTGCATGATTGTAGTCGTCGTCGTGGAGATTTGAAATAACCACTTTGATTGTTGAAACAATGTAATACATCCTTGGAAACATGTTTTACAAAAACATTATATAAAATTTCAAACTCATATATCTCCGTTACTATAGAAGATACAGCAGTGATTTTACACTCAATGTAATCAGGTCGACCTAACCTAACCTAAACTGACCTGACCTAACCTAACGTAACCTAACTTTATTTAACCTAACCTAACCTAACCTAATAACAATAAAATAAAAACAATCTATTTGTGCCGATTGTAGTCGTTGTCGAGGAGATTTCAAATATAGATTTTGATTGTTGAAACATTATAAAACAATCGAATTATACACTTTTTACGATAGAATTATATAAAATTTCGCATATAGCCGTTACTATTGAAGATACAGAAGTGATTTTGCACTCAATGGAATCAGGTCGACGCTCTCTATTGGCTCATCCGCAAAAATTTAATCCATGTGTAATATTCATGCTTAGTTACCATGGAAACTCTCATAACAATAATGTAAACAATCTATTTGTGCATGATTGTAGTCGTCGTCGTGGAGATTTGAAATAACCACTTTGATTGTTGAAACAATGTAATACATCCTAAGGAATCACGTTGTACAAAAACATTATATAAAATTTCAAACTCGCATATCTCCGTTACTATAGAAGATACAGCAGTGATTTTACACTCAATGTAATCAGGTTGAAGCTCTCTATTGGCTCATCCGCAAAAAAATAATCCATGTGTAATATTCATGCTTAGTTATAATGGAAACTCTCATAACAATAAAGTAAACAATCTATTTGTGCATGATTGTAGTCGTCGTCGTGGAGATTTGAAATAACCACTTTGATTGTTGAAACAATGTAATACATCCTTGGAATCATGTTTTACAAAAACATTATATAAAATTTCAAACTCATATATCTCCGTTACTATAGAAGATACAGAAGTGATTTTACACTCAATGGAATTAGGTCGACCTAACCTAACCTAAACTGACCTGACCTAACCTAACCTAACCTAACTTTATTTAACCTAACCTAACCTAACCTAATAACAATAAAATAAAAACAATCTATTTGTGCCGATTGTAGTCGTTCTCGAGGAGATTTGAAATATAGATTTTGATTGTTGAAACATTATAAAACAATCGAATTATACACTTTTTACGATAGAATTATATAAAATTTCAAACTCGCATATCTCCGTTACTTTTGAAGATACAGAAGTGATTTTGCACTCAATGGATTCAATTCGACCTAACCTAACCTAAACTGACCTGACCTAACCTAACCTAACCTAACTTTACTTAACCTAACCTAACCTAACCTAATAACAATAAAATAAAAACAATCTATTTGTGCCGATTGTAGTCGTTCTCGAGGAGATTTGAAATATAGATTTTTATTGTTGAAACATTATAAAACAATCGAATTCCACACATTTTACCATTTAATTATATAAAATTTCAAACTCGTATATCTCCGTTACTATTGAAGATACAGAAGTGATTTTGCACTCAATGGAATCAGGTCGTCGCTCTCTATTGGCTCATGGGGAAAAATGTAATCCATGTGTAATATTCATGCTTAGTTACCATGGAAACTCTCATAACAATAAATTAAACAATCTTTTTAGGCGCTATTGTAGTCGTCGAGGAGATTCCAAATATAGATTTTGATTTTTGAAACATTATAAAACAATCGAATTATACACTTTTTACGATAGAATTATATAAAATTTCAAACTCGCATATCTCCGTTACTGTTGAAGATACAGAAGTGATTTTACACTCAATGGAATTAGGTCGACCTAACCTAACCTAAACTGACCTGACCTAACCTAACCTAACCTAACTTTATTTAACCTAACCTAACCTAACCTAATAACAATAAAATAAAAACAATCTATTTGTGCCGATTGTAGTCGTTCTCGAGGAGATTTGAAATATAGATTTTGATTGTTGAAACATTATAAAACAATCGAATTCCACACATTTTACCATTTAATTATATAAAATTTCAAACTCGTATATCTCCGATACTATTGAAGATACAGAAGTGATTTTGCACTCAATGGAATTAGGTCGACCTAACCTAACCTAAACTGACCTGACCTAACCTAACCTAACCTAACTTTACTTAACCTAACCTAACTTAACCTAATAACAATAAAATAAAAACAATCTATTTGTGCCGATTGTAGTCGTTCTCGAGGAGATTTGAAATATAGATTTTGATTGTTGAAACATTATAAAACAATCGAATTCCACACATTTTACCATTTAATTATATAAAACTTCAAACTCGTATATCTCCGTTACTATTGAAGATACAGAAGTGATTTTGCACTCAAGGGAATCAGGTCGACGCTCTCTATTGGCTCATGGGGAAAAATGTAATCCATGTGTAATATTCATGCTTAGTTACCATGGAAACTCTCATAACAATAAATTAAACAATCTTTTTAGGCGCTATTGTAGTCGTCGAGGAGATTCCAAATATAGATTTTGATTTTTGAAACATTATAAAACAATCGAATTCCACACATTTTACAATATAATTATATAAAATTTCAAACTCGTATATCTCCGTTACTATTGAAGATACAGAAGTGATTTTGCACTCAATGGAATTAGGTCGACCTAACCTAACCTAAACTGACCTGACCTAACCTAACCTAACCTAACTTTACTTAACCTAATCTAACCTAACCTAATAACAATAAAATAAAGACAATTTATTTGTGTCGATTGTAGTCGTTCTCGAGGAGATTTGAAATATAGATTTTGATGGTTGAAACATTATAAAACAATCGAATTCCACACATTTTACAATATAATTATATAAAATTTCAAACTCGTATATCTCCGTTACTATTGAAGATACAGAAGTGATTTTGTACTCAAGGGAATCAGGTCGACGCTCTCTATTGGCTCATCCGCAAAAATTTAATCCATGTGTAATATTCATGCTTAGTTACCATGGAAACTCTCATAACAATAATGTAAACAATCTATTTGTGCATGATTGTAGTCATCGTCGTGGAGATTTGAAATAACCACTTTGATTGATGAAACAATGTAATACATCCTTGGAAACATGTTTTACAAAAACATTATATAAAAATTCAAACTCATATATCTCCGTTACTATAGAAGATACAGCAGTGATTTTACACTCAATGTAATCAGGTCGAAGCTCTCTATTGGCTCATCCGCAAAAAAATAATCCATGTGTAATATTCAAGCTTAGTTATAATGGAAACTCTCAAAACAATAAAGTAAACAATCTATTTGTGCATGATTGTAGTCGTAGTCGTGGAGATTTGAATTAACCACTTTGATTGTTGAAAAAATGTAATACATCCTTGGAAACATGTTTTACAAAAACATTATATAAAATTTCAAACTCGCATATCTCCGTTACTATAGAAGCTAAAGATGTGATTTTACACTCAATGTATTCAGGTCGAAGCTCTCTAGTCGCTCATTCTGAAAAATGTAATCCATGTGTAATATTCATGCTTGGTTACCATGGAAACTCTCATAACAATAAATTAAACAATCTATTTAGACGCTATTGTAGTCGTTGTTGAGGAGATTTGAAATATAGATTTTGATTGTTGAAACATTATAAAACAATCGAATTATACACTTTTTACGATAGAATTATATAAAATTTCAAACTCGCATATCTCCGTTACTTTTGAAGATACAGAAGTGATTTTACACTCAATGGAAATAGGTCGACATAACCTAACCTAAACTGACCTGACCTAACCTAACCTAACTTTACTTTACTTAACCTAACCTAACCTAACCTAATAACAATAAAATAAAAACAATCTATTTGTGTCGATTGTAGTTGTTCTCGAGGAGATTTGAAATATAGATTTTGATGGTTGAAACATTATAAAACAATCGAATTCCACACATTTTACAATATAATTATATAAAATTTCAAGCTCGTATATCTCCGTTACTATTGAAGATACAGAAGTGATTTTGTACTCAAGGGAATCAGATCGACGCTCTCTATTGGCTCATCCGCAAAAATTTAATCCATGTGTAATATTCATGCTTAGTTACCATGGAAACTCTCATAACAATAAAGTAAACAATCTATTTGTGCTTGATTGTAGTCGTCGTGGTGGAGATTTGAAATAACCACTTTGATTGTTGAAACAATGTAATACATCCTTGGAAACATGTTTTACAAAAACATTATATAAAATTTCAAACTCGCATATCTCCGTTACTATAGAAGCTAAAGATGTGATTTTACACTCAATGTATTCAAGTCGAAGCTCTCTAGTCGCTCATTCAAAAAAATGTAATCCATGTGTAATATTCATGCTTAGTTACCATGGAAACTCTCATAACAATAAAGTAAACAATCAATTTGTGCATGATTGTAGTCGTCGTCTTGGAGATTTGAAATAACCACTTTGATTGTTGAAACAATGTAATACATCCTTGGAAACATGTTTTACAATAACATTATATAAAATTTCAAACTCATATATCTCCGTTACTATAGAAGATACAGCTGTGATTTTACACTCAATGTAATCAGGTCGAAGCTCTCTATTTGCTCATACCAAAAAATTTAATCCATGTGTAATATTCATGCTTAGTTACCATGGAAACTCTCAAAACAATAAAGTAAACAATCTATTTGTGCATGATTGTAGTCGTAGTCGTGGAGATTTGAAATAACCACTTTGATTGTTGAAACAATGTAATACATCCTTGGAAACATGTTTTACAAAAACATTATGTAAAATTTCAAACTCATATATCTCCGTTACTATAGAAGATACAGCTGTGATTTTACACTCAATGTAATCAAGTCGAAGCTCTCTATTGGCTCATGCGAAAAAATTTAATCCATGTGTAATATTCATGCTTAGTTACCATGGAAACTCTCATAACAATAAAGTAAACAATCTATTTGTGCATGATTGTAGTCGTCGTCGTGGAGATTCGAAATAACCACTTTGATTGTTGAAACAATGTAATACATCCTTGGAAACATGTTTTACAAAAACATTATATAAAATTTCAAACTCATATATCTCCGTTACTATAGAAGATACTGCATTGATTTTACACTCAATGTAATCAGGTTGAAGCTCTCTATTGGCTCATACGAAAAAATTTAATCCATGTGTAATATTCATGCTTAGTTACCATGGAAACTCTCATAACAATAAAGTAAACAATCTATTTGTGCATGATTGTAGTCGTCGTCGTGGAGATTCGAAATAACCACTTTGATTGTTGAAACAATGTAATACATCCTTGGAAACATGTTTTACAAGAACATTATATAAAATTTCAAACTCGCATATCTCCGTTACTATAGAAGCTAAAGATGTGATTTTACACTCAATGTATTCAGGTCGACGCTCTCTATTGGCTCATGGGGAAAAATGTAATCCATGTGTAATATTCATTCTTAGTTACCATGGAAACTCTCATAACTTTAAATTAAACAATCTATTTAGACGCTATTGTAGTCGTTGTCGAGGAGATTTCAAATATAGATTTTGATTGTTGAAACATTATAAAACAATCGAATTATACACATTTTACGATAGAATTATATAAAATTTCAAACTCGCATATCTCCGTTACTGTTGAAGATACAGAAGTGATTTTACACTCAATGGAATTAGGTCAACCTAACCTAATCTAAACTGACCTGACCTAACCTAACCTAACCTAACTTTACTTAACCTAACCTAACCTAACCTAATAATAAAATAAAAACAATCTATTTGTGCCGATTTTAGTCGTTCTCGAGGAGATTTGAAATATAGATTTTGATTGTTGAAACATTATAAAACAATCGAATTCCACACATTTTACCATTTAATTATATAAAATTTCAAACTCGTATATCTCCGTTACTATTGAAGATACAGAAGTGATTTTGCACTCAAGGGAATCAGGTCGACGCTCTCTATTGGCTCATGGGGAAAAATGTAATCCATGTGTAATATTCATGCTTAGTTACCATGGAAACTCTCATAACAATAAAGTAAACAATCTATTTGTGCATGATTGTAGTCGTCGTCGTGGAGATTTGAAATAACCACTTTGATTGTTGAAACAATGTAATACATCCTTGGAAACATGTTTTACAAAAACATTATATAAAATTTCAAACTCATATATCTCCGTTACTATAGAAGATACAGCAGTGATTTTACACTCAATGTAATCAGGTCGACCTAACCTAACCTAAACTGACCTGACCTAACCTAACGTAACCTAACTTTATTTAACCTAACCTAACCTAACCTAATAACAATAAAATAAAAACAATCTATTTGTGCCGATTGTAGTCGTTGTCGAGGAGATTTCAAATATAGATTTTGATTGTTGAAACATTATAAAACAATCGAATTATACACTTTTTACGATAGAATTATATAAAATTTCGCATATAGCCGTTACTATTGAAGATACAGAAGTGATTTTGCACTCAATGGAATCAGGTCGACGCTCTCTATTGGCTCATCCGCAAAAATTTAATCCATGTGTAATATTCATGCTTAGTTACCATGGAAACTCTCATAACAATAATGTAAACAATCTATTTGTGCATGATTGTAGTCGTCGTCGTGGAGATTTGAAATAACCACTTTGATTGTTGAAACAATGTAATACATCCTAAGGAATCACGTTGTACAAAAACATTATATAAAATTTCAAACTCGCATATCTCCGTTACTATAGAAGATACAGCTGTGATTTTACACTCAATGTAATCAGGTTGAAGCTCTCTATTGGCTCATCCGCAAAAAAATAATCCATGTGTAATATTCATGCTTAGTTATAATGGAAACTCTCATAACAATAAAGTAAACAATCTATTTGTGCATGATTGTAGTCGTCGTCGTGGAGATTTGAAATAACCACTTTGATTGTTGAAACAATGTAATACATCCTTGGAATCATGTTTTACAAAAACATTATATAAAATTTCAAACTCATATATCTCCGTTACTATAGAAGATACAGAAGTGATTTTACACTCAATGGAATTAGGTCGACCTAACCTAACCTAAACTGACCTGACCTAACCTAACCTAACCTAACTTTATTTAACCTAACCTAACCTAACCTAATAACAATAAAATAAAAACAATCTATTTGTGCCGATTGTAGTCGTTCTCGAGGAGATTTGAAATATAGATTTTGATTGTTGAAACATTATAAAACAATCGAATTATACACTTTTTACGATAGAATTATATAAAATTTCAAACTCGCATATCTCCGTTACTTTTGAAGATACAGAAGTGATTTTACACTCAATGGATTCAATTCGACCTAACCTAACCTAAACTGACCTGACCTAACCTAACCTTACCTAACCTAACTTTACTTAACCTAACCTAACCTAACCTAATAACAATAAAATAAAAACAATCTATTTGTGCCGATTGTAGTCGTTCTCGAGGAGATTTGAAATATAAATTTTGATTGTTGAAACATTATAAAACAATCGAATTCCACACATTTTACCATTTAATTATATAAAATTTCAAACTCGTATATCTCCGTTACTATTGAAGATACAGAAGTGATTTTGCACTCAATGGAATCAGATCGACGCTCTCTATTGGCTCATGGGGAAAAATGTAATCCATGTGTAATATTCATGCTTAGTTACCATGGAAACTCTCATAACAATAAATTAAACAATCTTTTTAGGCGCTATTGTAGTCGTCGAGGAGATTCCAAATATAGATTTTGATGGTTGAAACATTATAAAACAATCGAATTCAACACATTTTACAATATAATTATATAAAATTTCAAACTCGTATATCTCCGTTACTATTGAAGATACAGAAGTGATTTTGTACTCAAGGGAATCAGGTCGACGCTCTCTATTGGCTCATCCGCAAAAATTTAATCCGTGTGTAATATTCATGCTTAGTTACCATGGAAACTCTCATAACAATAAAGTAAACAATCTATTTGTGCATGATTGTAGTCGTCGTGGTGGAGATTTGAAATAACCACTTTGATTGTTGAAACAATGTAATACATCCTAAGGAATCACGTTGTACAAAAACATTATATAAAATTTCAAACTCGCATATCTCCGTTACTATAGAAGATACAGCAGTGATTTTACACTCAATGTAATCAGGTTGAAGCTCTCTATTCGCTCATCCGCAAAAAAATAATCCATGTGTAATATTCATGCTTAGTTATAATGGAAACTCTCATAACAATAAAGTAAACAATCTATTTGTGCATGATTGTAGTCGTCGTCGTGGAGATTTGAAATAACCACTTTGATTGTTGAAACAATGTAATACATCCTTGGAAACATGTTTTACAAAAACATTATATAAAATTTCAAACTCATATATCTCCGTTACTATAGAAGATACAGCAGTGATTTTACACTCAATGTAATCAGGTCGACCTAACCTAACCTAAACTGACCTGACCTAACCTAACGTAACCTAACTTTATTTAACCTAACCTAACCTAACCTAATAACAATAAAATAAAAACAATCTATTTGTGCCGATTGTAGTCGTTGTCGAGGAGATTTCAAATATAGATTTTGATTGTTGAAACATTATAAAACAATCGAATTATACACTTTTTACGATAGAATTATATAAAATTTCGCATATAGCCGTTACTATTGAAGATACAGAAGTGATTTTGCACTCAATGGAATCAGGTCGACGCTCTCTATTGGCTCATCCGCAAAAATTTAATCCATGTGTAATATTCATGCTTAGTTACCATGGAAACTCTCATAACAATAATGTAAACAATCTATTTGTGCATGATTGTAGTCGTCGTCGTGGAGATTTGAAATAACCACTTTGATTGTTGAAACAATGTAATACATCCTAAGGAATCACGTTGTACAAAAACATTATATAAAATTTCAAACTCGCATATCTCCGTTACTATAGAAGATACAGCAGTGATTTTACACTCAATGTAATCAGGTTGAAGCTCTCTATTGGCTCATCCGCAAAAAAATAATCCATGTGTAATATTCATGCTTAGTTATAATGGAAACTCTCATAACAATAAAGTAAACAATCTATTTGTGCATGATTGTAGTCGTCGTCGTGGAGATTTGAAATAACCACTTTGATTGTTGAAACAATGTAATACATCCTTGGAATCATGTTTTACAAAAACATTATATAAAATTTCAAACTCATATATCTCCGTTACTATAGAAGATACAGAAGTGATTTTACACTCAATGGAATTAGGTCGACCTAACCTAACCTAAACTGACCTGACCTAACCTAACCTAACCTAACTTTATTTAACCTAACCTAACCTAACCTAATAACAATAAAATAAAAACAATCTATTTGTGCCGATTTTAGTCGTTCTCGAGGAGATTTGAAATATAGATTTTGATTGTTGAAACATTATAAAACAATCGAATTCCACACATTTTACCATTTAATTATATAAAATTTCAAACTCGTATATCTCCGTTACTATTGAAGATACAGAAGTGATTTTGCACTCAAGGGAATCAGGTCGACGCTCTCTATTGGCTCATGGGGAAAAATGTAATCCATGTGTAATATTCATGCTTAGTTACCATGGAAACTCTCATAACAATAAATTAAACAATCTTTTTAGGCGCTATTGTAGTCGTCGAGGAGATTCCAAATATAGATTTTGATTTTTGAAACATTATAAAACAATCGAATTATACACTTTTTTACGATAGAATTATATAAAATTTCAAACTCGCATATCTCCGTTACTGTTGAAGATACAGAAGTGATTTTGCACTCAATGGATTCAATTCGACCTAACCTAACCTAAACTGACCTGACCTAACCTAACTTAACCTAACTTTACTTAACCTAATCTAACCTAACCTAATAACAATAAAATAAAAACAATTTATTTGTGTCGATTGTAGTCGTTCTCGAGGAGATTTGAAATATAGATTTTGATGGTTGAAACATTATAAAACAATCGAATTCCACACATTTTACAATATAATTATATAAAATTTCAAACTCGTATATCTCCGTTACTATTGAAGATACAGAAGTGATTTTGTACTCAAGGGAATCAGGTCGACGCTCTCTATTGGCTCATCCGCAAAAAATTTAATCCATGTGTAATATTCATGCTTAGTTACCATGGAAACTCTCATAACAATAAAGTAAACAATCTATTTGTGCATGATTGTAGTCGTCGTGGTGGAGATTTGAAATAACCACTTTGATTGTTATAACAATGTAATACATCCTAAGGATTCACGTTGTACAAAAACATTATATAAAATTTCAAACTCGCATATCTTCGTTACTATAGAAGATACAGCAGTGATTTTACACTCAATGTAATCAGGTTGAAGCTCTCTATTGGCTCATCCGCAAAAATTTAATCCATGTGTAATATTCATGCTTAGTTACCATGGAAACTCTCATAACAATAATGTAAACAATCTATTTGTGCATGATTGTAGTCATCGTCGTGGAGATTTGAAATAACCACTTTGATTGTTGAAACAATGTAATACATCCTTGGAAACATGTTTTACAAAAACATTATATAAAAATTCAAACTCATATATCTCCGTTACTATAGAAGATACAGCAGTGATTTTACACTCAATGTAATCAGGTCGAAGCTCTCTATTGGCTCATCCGCAAAAAAATAATCCATGTGTAATATTCATGCTTAGTTATAATGGAAACTCTCAAAACAATAAAGTAAACAATCTATTTGTGCATGATTGTAGTCGTAGTCGTGGAGATTTGAATTAACCACTTTGATTGTTGAAACAATGTAATACATCCTTGGAAACATGTTTTACAAAAACATTATATAAAATTTCAAACTCGCATATCTCCGTTACTATAGAAGCTAAAGATGTGATTTTACACTCAATGTATTCAGGTCGAAGCTCTCTAGTCGCTCATTCTGAAAAATGTAATCCATGTGTAATATTCATGCTTAGTTACCATGGAAACTCTCATAACAATAAATTAAACAATCTATTTAGACGCTATTGTAGTCGTTGTTGAGGAGATTTCAAATATAGATTTTGATTGTTGAAACATTATAAAACAATCGAATTATACACTTTTTACGATAGAATTATATAAAATTTCAAACTCGCATATCTCCGTTACTTTTGAAGATACAGAAGTGATTTTACACTCAATGGAAATAGGTCGACATAACCTAACCTAAACTGACCTGACCTAACCTAACCTAACTTTACTTTACTTAACCTAACCTAACCTAACCTAATAACAATAAAATAAAAACAATCTATTTGTGTCGATTGTAGTCGTTCTCGAGGGGATTTGAAATATAGATTTTGATGGTTGAAACATTATAAAACAATCGAATTCCACACATTTTACAATATAATTATATAAAATTTCAAGCTCGTATATCTCCGTTACTATTGAAGATACAGAAGTGATTTTGTACTCAAGGGAATCAGGTCGACGCTCTCTATTGGCTCATCCGCAAAAATTTAATCCATGTGTAATATTCATGCTTAGTTACCATGGAAACTCTCATAACAATAAAGTAAACAATCTATTTGTGCTTGATTGTAGTCGTCGTGGTGGAGATTTGAAATAACCACTTTGATTGTTGAAACAATGTAATACATCCTTGGAAACATGTTTTACAAAAACATTATATAAAATTTCAAACTCGCATATCTCCTTTACTATAGAAGCTAAAGATGTGATTTTACACTCAATGTATTCAAGTCGAAGCTCTCTAGTAGCTCATTCAAAAAAATGTAATCCATGTGTAATATTCATGCTTAGTTACCATGGAAACTCTCATAACAATAAAGTAAACAATCAATTTGTGCATGATTGTAGTCGTCGTCTTGGAGAATTGAAATAACCACTTTGATTGTTGAAACAATGTAATACATCCTTTTAAACATGTTTTACAATAACATTATATAAAATTTCAAACTCATATATCTCCGTTACTATAGAAGATACAGCTGTGATTTTACACTCAATTTAATCAGGTCGAAGCTCTCTATTTGCTCATACCAAAAAATTTAATCCATGTGTAATATTCATGCTTAGTTACCATGGAAACTCTCAAAACAATAAAGTAAACAATCTATTTGTGCATGATTGTAGTCGTCGTCGTGGAGATTTGAAATAACCACTTTGATTGTTGAAACAATGTAATACATCCTTGGAAACATGTTTTACAAAAACATTATATAAAATTTCAAACTCATATATCTCCGTTACTATAGAAGATACAGCATTGATTTTACACTCAATGTAATCAGGTTGAAGCTCTCTATTTGCTCATACCAAAAAATTTAATCCATGTGTAATATTCATGCTTAGTTACCATGGAAACTCTCATAACAATAAAGTAAACAATCTATTTGTGCATGATTGTAGTCGTCGTCGTGGAGATTTGAAATAACCACTTTGATTGTTGAAACAATGTAATACATCCTTGGAAACATGTTTTACAAAAACATTATATAAAATTTCAAACTCATATATCTCCGTTACTATAGAAGATACAGTTGTGATTTTACACTCAATGTAATCAGGTCGAAGCTCTCTATTGGCTCATACGAAAAAATTTAATCCATGTGTAATATTCATGCTTAGTTATAATGGAAACTCTCATAACAATAAAGTAAACAATCTATTTGTGCATGATTGTAGTCGTCGTCGTGGAGATTTGAAATAACCACTTTGATTGTTGAAACAATGTAATACATCCTTGGAAACATGTTTTACAAAAACATTATATAAAATTTCAAACTCATATATCTGCGTTACTATAGAAGATACAGCAGTGATTTTACAACCAATGTAATCAGGTCGAAGCTCTCTATTGGCTCATCCGCAAAAAAATAATCCATGTCTAATATTCATGCTTAGTTATAATGGAAACTCCCATAACAATAAAGTGAACAATCTATTTGTGCATGATTGTAGTCGTAGTCGTGGAGATTTGAATTAACCACTTTGATTGTTGAAACAATGTAATACATCCTTGGAAACATGTTTTACAAAAACATTATATAAAATTTCAAACTCGCATATCTCCGTTACTATAGAAGCTAAAGATGTGATTTTACACTCAATGTATTCAGGTCGACGCTCTCTATTGGCTCATGGGGAAAAATGTAATCCATGTGTAATATTCATGCTTAGTTACAATGGAAACTCTCATAACAATAAATTAAACAATCTATTTAGACGCTATTGTAGTCGTTGTCGAGGAGATTTCAAATATAGATTTTGATTGTTGAAACATTATAAAACAATCGAATTATACACATTTTACGATAGAATTATATAAAATTTCAAACTCGCATATCTCCGTTACTGTTGAAGATACAGAAGTGATTTTACACTCAATGGAATTAGGTCGACCTAACCTAACCTAAACTGACCTGACCTAACCTAACCTAACCTAACTTTACTTAACCTAACCTAACCTAACCTAATAACAATAAAATAAAAACAATCTATTTGTGCCGATTGTAGTCGTTCTCGAGGAGATTTGAAATATAGATTTTGATTGTTGAAACATTATAAAACAATCGAATTCCACACATTTTACCATTTAATTATATAAAATTTCAAACTCGTATATCTCCGTTACTATTGAAGATACAGAAGTGATTTTGCACTCAAGGGAATCAGGTCGACGCTCTCTATTGGCTCATGGGGAAAAATGTAATCCATGTGTAATATTCATGCTTAGTTACCATGGAAACTCTCATAACAATAAATTAAACAATCTTTTTAGGCGCTATTGTAGCCGTCGAGGAGATTCCAAATATAGATTTTGATTTTTGAAACATTATAAAACAATCGAATTATACACTTTTTACGATAGAATTATATAAAATTTCAAACTCGCATATCTCCGTTACTGTTGAAGATACAGAAGTGATTTTGCACTCAATGGATTCAATTCGACCTAACCTAACCTAAACTGACCTGACCTAACCTAACCTAACCTAACTTTACTTAACCTAATCTAACCTAACCTAATAACAATAAAATAAAAACAATTTATTTGTGTCGATTGTAGTCGTTCTCGAGGAGATTTGAAATATAGATTTTGATGGTTGAAACATTATAAAACAATCGAATTCCACACATTTTACAATATAATTATATAAAATTTCAAACTCGTATATCTCCGTTACTATTGAAGATACAGAAGTGATTTTGTACTCAAGGGAATCAGGTCGACGCTCTCTATTGGCTCATCCGCAAAAATTTAATCCATGTGTAATATTCATGCTTAGTTACCATGGAAACTCTCATAACAATAATGTAAACAATCTATTTGTGCATGATTGTAGTCATCGTCGTGGAGATTTGAAATAACCACTTTGATTGTTGAAACAATGTAATACATCCTTGGAAACATGTTTTACAAAAACATTATATAAAAATTCAAACTCATATATCTCCGTTACTATAGAAGATACAGCAGTGATTTTACACTCAATGTAATCAGGTCGAAGCTCTCTATTGGCTCATCCGCAAAAAAATAATCCATGTGTAATATTCATGCTTAGTTATAATGGAAACTCTCAAAACAATAAAGTAAACAATCTATTTGTGCATGATTGTAGTCGTAGTCGTGGAGATTTGAATTAACCACTTTGATTGTTGAAACAATGTAATACATCCTTGGAAACATGTTTTACAAAAACATTATATAAAATTTCAAACTCGCATATCTCCGTTACTATAGAAGCTAAAGATGTGATTTTACACTCAATGTATTCAGGTCGAAGCTCTCTAGTCGCTCATTCTGAAAAATGTAATCCATGTGTAATATTCATGCTTAGTTACCATGGAAACTCTCATAACAATAAATTAAACAATCTATTTAGACGCTATTGTAGTCGTTGTTGAGGAGATTTCAAATATAGATTTTGATTGTTGAAACATTATAAAACAATCGAATTATACACTTTTTACGATAGAATTATATAAAATTTCAAACTCGCATATCTCCGTTACTTTTGAAGATACAGAAGTGATTTTACACTCAATGGAAATAGGTCGACATAACCTAACCTAAACTGACCTGACCTAACCTAACCTAACTTTACTTTACTTAACCTAACCTAACCTAAAACTAATAACAATAAAATAAAAACAATCTATTTGTGTCGATTGTAGTCGTTCTCGAGGAGATTTGAAATATAGATTTTGATGGTTGAAACATTATAAAACAATCGAATTCCACACATTTTACAATATAATTATATAAAATTTCAAGCTCGTATATCTCCGTTACTATTGAAGATACAGAAGTGATTTTGTACTCAAGGGAATCAGGTCGACGCTCTCTATTGGCTCATCCGCAAAAATTTAATCCATGTGTAATATTCATGCTTAGTTACCATGGAAACTCTCATAACAATAAAGTAAACAATCTATTTGTGCTTGATTGTAGTCGTCGTGGTTGAGATTTGAAATAACCACTTTGATTGTTGAAACAATGTAATACATCCTTGGAAACATGTTTTACAAAAACATTATATAAAATTTCAAACTCGCATATCTCCTTTACTATAGAAGCTAAAGATGTGATTTTGCACTCAATGTATTCTAGTCGAAGCTCTCTAGTAGCTCATTCAAAAAAATGTAATCCATGTGTAATATTCATGCTTAGTTACCATGGAAACTCTCATAACAATAAAGTAAACAATCAATTTGTGCATGATTGTAGTCGTCGTCGTGGAGATTCGAAATAACCACTTTGATTGTTGAAACAATGTAATACATCCTTGGAAACATGTTTTACAAAAACATTATATAAAATTTCAAACTCGCATATCTCCGTTACTATAGAAGCTAAAGATGTGATTTTACACTCAATGTATTCAGGTCGACGCTCTCTATTGGCTCATGGGGAAAAATGTAATCCATGTGTAATATTCATGCTTAGTTACCATGGAAACTCTCATAACAATAAATTAAACAATCTATTTAGACGCTATTGTAGTCGTTGTCGAGGAGATTTCAAATATAGATTTTGATTGTTGAAACATTATAAAACAATCGAATTATACACATTTTACGATAGAATTATATAAAATTTCAAACTCGCATATCTCCGTTACTGTTGAAGATACAGAAGTGATTTTACAGTCAATGGAATTAGGTCGACCTAACCTAACCTAAACTGACCTGACCTAACCTAACCTAACCTAACTTTACTTAACCTAACCTAACCTAACCTAATAACAATAAAATAAAAACAACCTATTTGTGCCGATTGTAGTCGTTCTCGAGGAGATTTGAAATATAGATTTTGATTGTTGAAACATTATAAAACAATCGAATTCCACACATTTTACCATTTAATTATATAAAATTTCAAACTCGTATATCTCCTTTACTATTGAAGATACAGAAGTGATTTTGCACTCAAGGGAATCAGGTCGACGCTCTCTATTGGCTCATGGGGAAAAATGTAATCCATGTGTAATATTCATGCTTAGTTACCATGGAAACTCTCATAACAATAAATTAAACAATCTTTTTAGGCGCTATTGTAGCCGTCGAGGAGATTCCAAATATAGATTTTGATTTTTGAAACATTATAAAACAATCGAATTATACACTTTTTACGATAGAATTATATAAAATTTCAAACTCGCATATCTCCGTTACTGTTGAAGATACAGAAGTGATTTTGCACTCAATGGATTCAATTCGACCTAACCTAACCTAAACTGACCTGACCTAACCTAACCTAACCTAACTTTACTTAACCTAATCTAACCTAACCTAATAACAATAAAATAAAAACAATTTATTTGTGTCGATTGTAGTCGTTCTCGAGGAGATTTGAAATATAGATTTTGATGGTTGAAACATTATAAAACAATCGAATTCCACACATTTTACAATATAATTATATAAAATTTCAAACTCGTATATCTCCGTTACTATTGAAGATACAGAAGTGATTTTGTACTCAAGGGAATCAGGTCGACGCTCTCTATTGGCTCATCCGCAAAAATTTAATCCATGTGTAATATTCATGCTTAGTTACCATGGAAACTCTCATAACAATAAAGTAAACAATCTATTTGTGCATGATTGTAGTCGTCGTGGTGGAGATTTGAAATAACCACTTTGATTGTTATAACAATGTAATACATCCTAAGGATTCACGTTGTACAAAAACATTATATAAAATTTCAAACTCGCATATCTCCGTTACTATAGAAGATACAGCAGTGATTTTTCACTCAATGTAATCAGGTTGAAGCTCTCTATTGGCTCATCCGCAAAAATTTAATCCATGTGTAATATTCATGCTTAGTTACCATGGAAACTCTCATAACAATAATGTAAACAATCTATTTGTGCATGATTGTAGTCATCGTCGTGGAGATTTGAAATAACCACTTTGATTGTTGAAACAATGTAATACATCCTTGGAAACATGTTTTACAAAAACATTATATAAAAATTCAAACTCATATATCTCCGTTACTATAGAAGATACAGCAGTGATTTTACACTCAATGTAATCAGGTCGAAGCTCTCTATTGGCTCATCCGCAAAAAAATAATCCATGTGTAATATTCATGCTTAGTTATAATGGAAACTCTCAAAACAATAAAGTAAACAATCTATTTGTGCATGATTGTAGTCGTAGTCGTGGAGATTTGAATTAACCACTTTGATTGTTGAAACAATGTAATACATCCTTGGTAACATGTTTTACAAAAACATTATATAAAATTTCAAACTCGCATATCTCCGTTACTATAGAAGCTAAAGATGTGATTTTACACTCAATGTATTCAGGTCGAAGCTCTCTAGTCGCTCATTCTGAAAAATGTAATCCATGTGTAATATTCATGCTTAGTTACCATGGAAACTCTCATAACAATAAATTAAACAATCTATTTAGACGCTATTGTAGTCGTTGTTGAGGAGATTTCAAATATAGATTTTGATTGTTGAAACATTATAAAACAATCGAATTATACACTTTTTACGATAGAATTATATAAAATTTCAAACTCGCATATCTCCGTTACTTTTGAAGATACAGAAGTGATTTTACACTCAATGGAAATAGGTCGACATAACCTAACCTAAACTGACCTGACCTAACCTAACCTAACTTTACTTTACTTAACCTAACCTAACCTAACCTAATAACAATAAAATAAAAACAATCTATTTGTGTCGATTGTAGTTGTTCTCGAGGAGATTTGAAATATAGATTTTGATGGTTGAAACATTATAAAACAATCGAATTCCACACATTTTACAATATAATTATATAAAATTTCAAGCTCGTATATCTCCGTTACTATTGAAGATACAGAAGTGATTTTGTACTCAAGGGAATCAGGTCGACGCTCTCTATTGGCTCATCCGCAAAAATTTAATCCATGTGTAATATTCATGCTTAGTTACCATGGAAACTCTCATAACAATAAAGTAAACAATCTATTTGTGCTTGATTGTAGTCGTCGTGGTGGAGATTTGAAATAACCACTTTGATTGTTGAAACAATGTAATACATCCTTGGAAACATGTTTTACAAAAACATTATATAAAATTTCAAACTCGCATATCTCCTTTACTATAGAAGCTAAAGATGTGATTTTGCACTCAATGTATTCAAGTCGAAGCTCTCTAGTAGCTCATTCAAAAAAATGTAATCCATGTGTAATATTCATGCTTAGTTACCATGGAAACTCTCATAACAATAAAGTAAACAATCAATTTGTGCATGATTGTAGTCGTCGTCTTGGAGAATTGAAAAAACCACTTTGATTGTTGAAACAATGTAATACATCCTTGGAAACATGTTTTACAATAACATTATATAAAATTTCAAACTCATATATCTCCGTTACTATAGAAGATACAGCATTGATTTTACACTCAATGTAATCAGGTTGAAGCTCTCTATTTGCTCATCCGCAAAAAAATAATCCATGTCTAATATTCATGCTTAGTTATAATGGAAACTCTCATAACAATAAATAAACAATCTATTTGTGCATGATTGTAGTCGTCGTCGTGGAGATTTGAAATAACCACTTTGATTGTTGAAACAATGTAATACATCCTTGGAAACATGTTTTACAAAAACATTATATAAAATTTCAAACTCATATATCTGCGTTACTATAGAAGATACAGCAGTGATTTTACAACCAATGTAATCAGGTCGAAGCTCTCTATTGGCTCATCCGCAAAAAAATAATCCATGTGTAATATTCATGCTTAGTTATAATGGAAACTCTCAAAACAATAAAGTGAACAATCTATTTGTGCATGATTGTAGTCGTAGTTGTGGAGATTTGAATTAACCACTTTGATTGTTGAAACAATGTAATACATCCTTGGAAACATGTTTTACAAAAACATTATATAAAATTTCAAACTCGCATATCTCCTTTACTATAGAAGCTAAAGATGTGATTTTGCACTCAATGTATTCAAGTCGAAGCTCTCTAGTAGCTCATTCAAAAAAATTTAATCCATGTGTAATATTCATGCTTAGTTACCATGGAAACTCTCATAACAATAATGTAAACAATCTATTTGTGCATGATTGTAGTCATCGTCGTGGAGATTTGAAATAACCACTTTGATTGTTGAAACAATGTAATACATCCTTGGAAACATGTTTTACAAAAACATTATATAAAAATTCAAACTCATATATCTCCGTTACTATAGAAGATACAGCAGTGATTTTACACTCAATGTAATCAGGTCGAAGCTCTCTATTGGCTCATCCGCAAAAAAATAATCCATGTGTAATATTCATGCTTAGTTATAATGGAAACTCTCAAAACAATAAAGTAAACAATCTATTTGTGCATGATTGTAGTCGTAGTCGTGGAGATTTGAATTAACCACTTTGATTGTTGAAACAATGTAATACATCCTTGGAAACATGTTTTACAAAAACATTATATAAAATTTCAAACTCGCATATCTCCGTTACTATAGAAGCTAAAGATGTGATTTTACACTCAATGTATTCAGGTCGAAGCTCTCTAGTCGCTCATTCTGAAAAATGTAATCCATGTGTAATATTCATGCTTAGTTACCATGGAAACTCTCATAACAATAAATTAAACAATCTATTTAGACGCTATTGTAGTCGTTGTTGAGGAGATTTCAAATATAGATTTTGATTGTTGAAACATTATAAAACAATCGAATTATACACTTTTTACGATAGAATTATATAAAATTTCAAACTCGCATATCTCCGTTACTTTTGAAGATACAGAAGTGATTTTACACTCAATGGAAATAGGTCGACATAACCTAACCTAAACTGACCTGACCTAACCTAACCTAACTTTACTTTACTTAACCTAACCTAACCTAACCTAATAACAATAAAATAAAAACAATCTATTTGTGTCGATTGTAGTTGTTCTCGAGGAGATTTGAAATATAGATTTTGATGGTTGAAACATTATAAAACAATCGAATTCCACACATTTTACAATATAATTATATAAAATTTCAAGCTCGTATATCTCCGTTACTATTGAAGATACAGAAGTGATTTTGTACTCAAGGGAATCAGGTCGACGCTCTCTATTGGCTCATCCGCAAAAATTTAATCCATGTGTAATATTCATGCTTAGTTACCATGGAAACTCTCATAACAATAAAGTAAACAATCTATTTGTGCTTGATTGTAGTCGTCGTGGTGGAGATTTGAAATAACCACTTTGATTGTTGAAACAATGTAATACATCCTTGGAAACATGTTTTACAAAAACATTATATAAAATTTCAAACTCGCATATCTCCTTTACTATAGAAGCTAAAGATGTGATTTTGCACTCAATGTATTCAAGTCGAAGCTCTCTAGTAGCTCATTCAAAAAAATGTAATCCATGTGTAATATTCATGCTTAGTTACCATGGAAACTCTCATAACAATAAAGTAAACAATCAATTTGTGCATGATTGTAGTCGTCGTCTTGGAGAATTGAAATAACCACTTTGATTGTTGAAACAATGTAATACATCCTTGGAAACATGTTTTACAATAACATTATATAAAATTTCAAACTCATATATCTCCGTTACTATAGAAGATACAGCATTGATTTTACACTCAATGTAATCAGGTTGAAGCTCTCTATTTGCTCATCCGCAAAAAAATAATCCATGTCTAATATTCATGCTTAGTTATAATGGAAACTCTCATAACAATAAATAAACAATCTATTTGTGCATGATTGTAGTCGTCGTCGTGGAGATTTGAAATAACCACTTTGATTGTTGAAACAATGTAATACATCCTTGGAAACATGTTTTACAAAAACATTATATAAAATTTCAAACTCATATATCTGCGTTACTATAGAAGATACAGCAGTGATTTTACAACCAATGTAATCAGGTCGAAGCTCTCTATTGGCTCATCCGCAAAAAAATAATCCATGTCTAATATTCATGCTTAGTTATAATGGAAACTCCCATAACAATAAAGTGAACAATCTATTTGTGCATGATTGTAGTCGTAGTCGTGGAGATTTGAATTAACCACTTTGATTGTTGAAACAATGTAATACATCCTTGGAAACATGTTTTACAAAAACATTATATAAAATTTCAAACTCGCATATCTCCGTTACTATAGAAGCTAAAGATGTGATTTTACACTCAATGTATTCAGGTCGACGCTCTCTATTGGCTCATGGGGAAAAATGTAATCCATGTGTAATATTCATGCTTAGTTACCATGGAAACTCTCATAACAATAAATTAAACAATCTATTTAGACGCTATTGTAGTCGTTGTCGAGGAGATTTCAAATATAGATTTTGATTGTTGAAACATTATAAAACAATCGAATTATACACATTTTACGATAGAATTATATAAAATTTCAAACTCGCATATCTCCGTTACTGTTGAAGATACAGAAGTGATTTTACACTCAATGGAATTAGGTCGACCTAACCTAACCTAAACTGACCTGACCTAACCTAACCTAACCTAACTTTACTTAACCTAACCTAACCTAACCTAATAACAATAAAATAAAAACAATCTATTTGTGCCGATTGTAGTCGTTCTCGAGGAGATTTGAAATATAGATTTTGATTGTTGAAACATTATAAAACAATCGAATTCCACACATTTTACCATTTAATTATATAAAATTTCAAACTCGTATATCTCCGTTACTATTGAAGATACAGAAGTGATTTTGCACTCAAGGGAATCAGGTCGACGCTCTCTATTGGCTCATCCGCAAAAATTTAATCCATGTGTAATATTCATGCTTAGTTACCATGGAAACTCTCATAACAATAAATTAAACAATCTTTTTAGGCGCTATTGTAGCCGTCGAGGAGATTCCAAATATAGATTTTGATTTTTGAAACATTATAAAACAATCGAATTATACACTTTTTACGATAGAATTATATAAAATTTCAAACTCGCATATCTCCTTTACTATAGAAGCTAAAGATGTGATTTTGCACTCAATGTATTCAAGTCGAAGCTCTCTAGTAGCTCATTCAAAAAAATGTAATCCATGTGTAATATTCATGCTTAGTTACCATGGAAACTCTCATAACAATAAAGTAAACAATCAATTTGTGCATGATTGTAGTCGTCGTCTTGGAGAATTGAAATAACCACTTTGATTGTTGAAACAATGTAATACATCCTTGGAAACATGTTTTACAATAACATTATATAAAATTTCAAACTCATATATCTCCGTTACTATAGAAGATACAGCATTGATTTTACACTCAATGTAATCAGGTTGAAGCTCTCTATTTGCTCATCCGCAAAAAAATAATCCATGTCTAATATTCATGCTTAGTTATAATGGAAACTCTCATAACAATAAATAAACAATCTATTTGTGCATGATTGTAGTCGTCGTCGTGGAGATTTGAAATAACCACTTTGATTGTTGAAACAATGTAATACATCCTTGGAAACATGTTTTACAAAAACATTATATAAAATTTCAAACTCATATATCTGCGTTACTATAGAAGATACAGCAGTGATTTTACAACCAATGTAATCAGGTCGAAGCTCTCTATTGGCTCATCCGCAAAAAAATAATCCATGTGTAATATTCATGCTTAGTTATAATGGAAACTCTCAAAACAATAAAGTGAACAATCTATTTGTGCATGATTGTAGTCGTAGTCGTGGAGATTTGAATTAACCACTTTGATTGTTGAAACAATGTAATACATCCTTGGAAACATGTTTTACAAAAACATTATATAAAATTTCAAACTCGCATATCTCCTTTACTATAGAAGCTAAAGATGTGATTTTGCACTCAATGTATTCAAGTCGAAGCTCTCTAGTAGCTCATTCAAAAAAATTTAATCCATGTGTAATATTCATGCTTAGTTACCATGGAAACTCTCATAACAATAATGTAAACAATCTATTTGTGCATGATTGTAGTCATCGTCGTGGAGATTTGAAATAACCACTTTGATTGTTGAAACAATGTAATACATCCTTGGAAACATGTTTTACAAAAACATTATATAAAAATTCAAACTCATATATCTCCGTTACTATAGAAGATACAGCAGTGATTTTACACTCAATGTAATCAGGTCGAAGCTCTCTATTGGCTCATCCGCAAAAAAATAATCCATGTGTAATATTCATGCTTAGTTATAATGGAAACTCTCAAAACAATAAAGTAAACAATCTATTTGTGCATGATTGTAGTCGTAGTCGTGGAGATTTGAATTAACCACTTTGATTGTTGAAACAATGTAATACATCCTTGGAAACATGTTTTACAAAAACATTATATAAAATTTCAAACTCGCATATCTCCGTTACTATAGAAGCTAAAGATGTGATTTTACACTCAATGTATTCAGGTCGAAGCTCTCTAGTCGCTCATTCTGAAAAATGTAATCCATGTGTAATATTCATGCTTAGTTACCATGGAAACTCTCATAACAATAAATTAAACAATCTATTTAGACGCTATTGTAGTCGTTGTCGAGGAGATTTCAAATATAGATTTTGATTGTTGAAACATTATAAAACAATCGAATTATACACATTTTACGATAGAATTATATAAAATTTCAAACTCGCATATCTCCGTTACTGTTGAAGATACAGAAGTGATTTTACACTCAATGGAATTAGGTCGACCTAACCTAACCTAAACTGACCTGACCTAACCTAACCTAACCTAACTTTACTTAACCTAACCTAACCTAACCTAATAACAATAAAATAAAAACAATCTATTTGTGCCGATTGTAGTCGTTCTCGAGGAGATTTGAAATATAGATTTTGATTGTTGAAACATTATAAAACAATCGAATTCCACACATTTTACCATTTAATTATATAAAATTTCAAACTCGTATATCTCCGTTACTATTGAAGATACAGAAGTGATTTTGCACTCAAGGGAATCAGGTCGACGCTCTCTATTGGCTCATGGGGAAAAATGTAATCCATGTGTAATATTCATGCTTAGTTACCATGGAAACTCTCATAACAATAAATTAAACAATCTTTTTAGGCGCTATTGTAGCCGTCGAGGAGATTCCAAATATAGATTTTGATTTTTGAAACATTATAAAACAATCGAATTATACACTTTTTACGATAGAATTATATAAAATTTCAAACTCGCATATCTCCTTTACTATAGAAGCTAAAGATGTGATTTTGCACTCAATGTATTCAAGTCGAAGCTCTCTAGTAGCTCATTCAAAAAAATGTAATCCATGTGTAATATTCATGCTTAGTTACCATGGAAACTCTCATAACAATAAAGTAAACAATCAATTTGTGCATGATTGTAGTCGTCGTCTTGGAGAATTGAAATAACCACTTTGATTGTTGAAACAATGTAATACATCCTTGGAAACATGTTTTACAATAACATTATATAAAATTTCAAACTCATATATCTCCGTTACTATAGAAGATACAGCATTGATTTTACACTCAATGTAATCAGGTTGAAGCTCTCTATTTGCTCATCCGCAAAAAAATAATCCATGTCTAATATTCATGCTTAGTTATAATGGAAACTCTCATAACAATAAATAAACAATCTATTTGTGCATGATTGTAGTCGTCGTCGTGGAGATTTGAAATAACCACTTTGATTGTTGAAACAATGTAATACATCCTTGGAAACATGTTTTACAAAAACATTATATAAAATTTCAAACTCATATATCTGCGTTACTATAGAAGATACAGCAGTGATTTTACAACCAATGTAATCAGGTCGAAGCTCTCTATTGGCTCATCCGCAAAAAAATAATCCATGTGTAATATTCATGCTTAGTTATAATGGAAACTCTCAAAACAATAAAGTGAACAATCTATTTGTGCATGATTGTAGTCGTAGTCGTGGAGATTTGAATTAACCACTTTGATTGTTGAAACAATGTAATACATCCTTGGAAACATGTTTTACAAAAACATTATATAAAATTTCAAACTCGCATATCTCCTTTACTATAGAAGCTAAAGATGTGATTTTGCACTCAATGTATTCAAGTCGAAGCTCTCTAGTAGCTCATTCAAAAAAATTTAATCCATGTGTAATATTCATGCTTAGTTACCATGGAAACTCTCATAACAATAATGTAAACAATCTATTTGTGCATGATTGTAGTCATCGTCGTGGAGATTTGAAATAACCACTTTGATTGTTGAAACAATGTAATACATCCTTGGAAACATGTTTTACAAAAACATTATATAAAAATTCAAACTCATATATCTCCGTTACTATAGAAGATACAGCAGTGATTTTACACTCAATGTAATCAGGTCGAAGCTCTCTATTGGCTCATCCGCAAAAAAATAATCCATGTGTAATATTCATGCTTAGTTATAATGGAAACTCTCAAAACAATAAAGTAAACAATCTATTTGTGCATGATTGTAGTCGTAGTCGTGGAGATTTGAATTAACCACTTTGATTGTTGAAACAATGTAATACATCCTTGGAAACATGTTTTACAAAAACATTATATAAAATTTCAAACTCGCATATCTCCGTTACTATAGAAGCTAAAGATGTGATTTTACACTCAATGTATTCAGGTCGAAGCTCTCTAGTCGCTCATTCTGAAAAATGTAATCCATGTGTAATATTCATGCTTAGTTACCATGGAAACTCTCATAACAATAAATTAAACAATCTATTTAGACGCTATTGTAGTCGTTGTTGAGGAGATTTCAAATATAGATTTTGATTGTTGAAACATTATAAAACAATCGAATTATACACTTTTTACGATAGAATTATATAAAATTTCAAACTCGCATATCTCCGTTACTTTTGAAGATACAGAAGTGATTTTACACTCAATGGAAATAGGTCGACATAACCTAACCTAAACTGACCTGACCTAACCTAACCTAACTTTACTTTACTTAACCTAACCTAACCTAACCTAATAACAATAAAATAAAAACAATCTATTTGTGTCGATTGTAGTTGTTCTCGAGGAGATTTGAAATATAGATTTTGATGGTTGAAACATTATAAAACAATCGAATTCCACACATTTTACAATATAATTATATAAAATTTCAAGCTCGTATATCTCCGTTACTATTGAAGATACAGAAGTGATTTTGTACTCAAGGGAATCAGGTCGACGCTCTCTATTGGCTCATCCGCAAAAATTTAATCCATGTGTAATATTCATGCTTAGTTACCATGGAAACTCTCATAACAATAAAGTAAACAATCTATTTGTGCTTGATTGTAGTCGTCGTGGTGGAGATTTGAAATAACCACTTTGATTGTTGAAACAATGTAATACATCCTTGGAAACATGTTTTACAAAAACATTATATAAAATTTCAAACTCGCATATCTCCTTTACTATAGAAGCTAAAGATGTGATTTTGCACTCAATGTATTCAAGTCGAAGCTCTCTAGTAGCTCATTCAAAAAAATGTAATCCATGTGTAATATTCATGCTTAGTTACCATGGAAACTCTCATAACAATAAAGTAAACAATCAATTTGTGCATGATTGTAGTCGTCGTCTTGGAGAATTGAAATAACCACTTTGATTGTTGAAACAATGTAATACATCCTTGGAAACATGTTTTACAAAAACATTATATAAAATTTCAAACTCATATATCTGCGTTACTATAGAAGATACAGCAGTGATTTTACAACCAATGTAATCAGGTCGAAGCTCTCTATTGGCTCATCCGCAAAAAAATAATCCATGTCTAATATTCATGCTTAGTTATAATGGAAACTCCCATAACAATAAAGTGAACAATCTATTTGTGCATGATTGTAGTCGTAGTCGTGGAGATTTGAATTAACCACTTTGATTGTTGAAACAATGTAATACATCCTTGGAAACATGTTTTACAAAAACATTATATAAAATTTCAAACTCGCATATCTCCGTTACTATAGAAGCTAAAGATGTGATTTTACACTCAATGTATTCAGGTCGACGCTCTCTATTGGCTCATGGGGAAAAATGTAATCCATGTGTAATATTCATGCTTAGTTACCATGGAAACTCTCATAACAATAAATTAAACAATCTATTTAGACGCTATTGTAGTCGTTGTCGAGGAGATTTCAAATATAGATTTTGATTGTTGAAACATTATAAAACAATCGAATTATACACATTTTACGATAGAATTATATAAAATTTCAAACTCGCATATCTCCGTTACTGTTGAAGATACAGAAGTGATTTTACACTCAATGGAATTAGGTCGACCTAACCTAACCTAAACTGACCTGACCTAACCTAACCTAACCTAACTTTACTTAACCTAACCTAACCTAACCTAATAACAATAAAATAAAAACAATCTATTTGTGCCGATTGTAGTCGTTCTCGAGGAGATTTGAAATATAGATTTTGATTGTTGAAACATTATAAAACAATCGAATTCCACACATTTTACCATTTAATTATATAAAATTTCAAACTCGTATATCTCCGTTACTATTGAAGATACAGAAGTGATTTTGCACTCAAGGGAATCAGGTCGACGCTCTCTATTGGCTCATGGGGAAAAATGTAATCCATGTGTAATATTCATGCTTAGTTACCATGGAAACTCTCATAACAATAAATTAAACAATCTTTTTAGGCGCTATTGTAGCCGTCGAGGAGATTCCAAATATAGATTTTGATTTTTGAAACATTATAAAACAATCGAATTATACACTTTTTACGATAGAATTATATAAAATTTCAAACTCGCATATCTCCTTTACTATAGAAGCTAAAGATGTGATTTTGCACTCAATGTATTCAAGTCGAAGCTCTCTAGTAGCTCATTCAAAAAAATGTAATCCATGTGTAATATTCATGCTTAGTTACCATGGAAACTCTCATAACAATAAAGTAAACAATCAATTTGTGCATGATTGTAGTCGTCGTCTTGGAGAATTGAAATAACCACTTTGATTGTTGAAACAATGTAATACATCCTTGGAAACATGTTTTACAATAACATTATATAAAATTTCAAACTCATATATCTCCGTTACTATAGAAGATACAGCATTGATTTTACACTCAATGTAATCAGGTTGAAGCTCTCTATTTGCTCATCCGCAAAAAAATAATCCATGTGTAATATTCATGCTTAGTTATAATGGAAACTCTCAAAACAATAAAGTGAACAATCTATTTGTGCATGATTGTAGTCGTAGTCGTGGAGATTTGAATTAACCACTTTGATTGTTGAAACAATGTAATACATCCTTGGAAACATGTTTTACAAAAACATTATATAAAATTTCAAACTCGCATATCTCCTTTACTATAGAAGCTAAAGATGTGATTTTGCACTCAATGTATTCAAGTCGAAGCTCTCTAGTAGCTCATTCAAAAAAATTTAATCCATGTGTAATATTCATGCTTAGTTACCATGGAAACTCTCATAACAATAATGTAAACAATCTATTTGTGCATGATTGTAGTCATCGTCGTGGAGATTTGAAATAACCACTTTGATTGTTGAAACAATGTAATACATCCTTGGAAACATGTTTTACAAAAACATTATATAAAAATTCAAACTCATATATCTCCGTTACTATAGAAGATACAGCAGTGATTTTACACTCAATGTAATCAGGTCGAAGCTCTCTATTGGCTCATCCGCAAAAAAATAATCCATGTGTAATATTCATGCTTAGTTATAATGGAAACTCTCAAAACAATAAAGTAAACAATCTATTTGTGCATGATTGTAGTCGTAGTCGTGGAGATTTGAATTAACCACTTTGATTGTTGAAACAATGTAATACATCCTTGGAAACATGTTTTACAAAAACATTATATAAAATTTCAAACTCGCATATCTCCGTTACTATAGAAGCTAAAGATGTGATTTTACACTCAATGTATTCAGGTCGAAGCTCTCTAGTCGCTCATTCTGAAAAATGTAATCCATGTGTAATATTCATGCTTAGTTACCATGGAAACTCTCATAACAATAAATTAAACAATCTATTTAGACGCTATTGTAGTCGTTGTCGAGGAGATTTCAAATATAGATTTTGATTGTTGAAACATTATAAAACAATCGAATTATACACATTTTACGATAGAATTATATAAAATTTCAAACTCGCATATCTCCGTTACTGTTGAAGATACAGAAGTGATTTTACACTCAATGGAATTAGGTCGACCTAACCTAACCTAAACTGACCTGACCTAACCTAACCTAACCTAACTTTACTTAACCTAACCTAACCTAACCTAATAACAATAAAATAAAAACAATCTATTTGTGCCGATTGTAGTCGTTCTCGAGGAGATTTGAAATATAGATTTTGATTGTTGAAACATTATAAAACAATCGAATTCCACACATTTTACCATTTAATTATATAAAATTTCAAACTCGTATATCTCCGTTACTATTGAAGATACAGAAGTGATTTTGCACTCAAGGGAATCAGGTCGACGCTCTCTATTGGCTCATGGGGAAAAATGTAATCCATGTGTAATATTCATGCTTAGTTACCATGGAAACTCTCATAACAATAAATTAAACAATCTTTTTAGGCGCTATTGTAGCCGTCGAGGAGATTCCAAATATAGATTTTGATTTTTGAAACATTATAAAACAATCGAATTATACACTTTTTACGATAGAATTATATAAAATTTCAAACTCGCATATCTCCTTTACTATAGAAGCTAAAGATGTGATTTTGCACTCAATGTATTCAAGTCGAAGCTCTCTAGTAGCTCATTCAAAAAAATGTAATCCATGTGTAATATTCATGCTTAGTTACCATGGAAACTCTCATAACAATAAAGTAAACAATCAATTTGTGCATGATTGTAGTCGTCGTCTTGGAGAATTGAAATAACCACTTTGATTGTTGAAACAATGTAATACATCCTTGGAAACATGTTTTACAATAACATTATATAAAATTTCAAACTCATATATCTCCGTTACTATAGAAGATACAGCATTGATTTTACACTCAATGTAATCAGGTTGAAGCTCTCTATTTGCTCATCCGCAAAAAAATAATCCATGTCTAATATTCATGCTTAGTTATAATGGAAACTCTCATAACAATAAATAAACAATCTATTTGTGCATGATTGTAGTCGTCGTCGTGGAGATTTGAAATAACCACTTTGATTGTTGAAACAATGTAATACATCCTTGGAAACATGTTTTACAAAAACATTATATAAAATTTCAAACTCATATATCTGCGTTACTATAGAAGATACAGCAGTGATTTTACAACCAATGTAATCAGGTCGAAGCTCTCTATTGGCTCATCCGCAAAAAAATAATCCATGTGTAATATTCATGCTTAGTTATAATGGAAACTCTCAAAACAATAAAGTGAACAATCTATTTGTGCATGATTGTAGTCGTAGTCGTGGAGATTTGAATTAACCACTTTGATTGTTGAAACAATGTAATACATCCTTGGAAACATGTTTTACAAAAACATTATATAAAATTTCAAACTCGCATATCTCCTTTACTATAGAAGCTAAAGATGTGATTTTGCACTCAATGTATTCAAGTCGAAGCTCTCTAGTAGCTCATTCAAAAAAATTTAATCCATGTGTAATATTCATGCTTAGTTACCATGGAAACTCTCATAACAATAATGTAAACAATCTATTTGTGCATGATTGTAGTCATCGTCGTGGAGATTTGAAATAACCACTTTGATTGTTGAAACAATGTAATACATCCTTGGAAACATGTTTTACAAAAACATTATATAAAAATTCAAACTCATATATCTCCGTTACTATAGAAGATACAGCAGTGATTTTACACTCAATGTAATCAGGTCGAAGCTCTCTATTGGCTCATCCGCAAAAAAATAATCCATGTGTAATATTCATGCTTAGTTATAATGGAAACTCTCAAAACAATAAAGTAAACAATCTATTTGTGCATGATTGTAGTCGTAGTCGTGGAGATTTGAATTAACCACTTTGATTGTTGAAACAATGTAATACATCCTTGGAAACATGTTTTACAAAAACATTATATAAAATTTCAAACTCGCATATCTCCGTTACTATAGAAGCTAAAGATGTGATTTTACACTCAATGTATTCAGGTCGAAGCTCTCTAGTCGCTCATTCTGAAAAATGTAATCCATGTGTAATATTCATGCTTAGTTACCATGGAAACTCTCATAACAATAAATTAAACAATCTATTTAGACGCTATTGTAGTCGTTGTTGAGGAGATTTCAAATATAGATTTTGATTGTTGAAACATTATAAAACAATCGAATTATACACTTTTTACGATAGAATTATATAAAATTTCAAACTCGCATATCTCCGTTACTTTTGAAGATACAGAAGTGATTTTACACTCAATGGAAATAGGTCGACATAACCTAACCTAAACTGACCTGACCTAACCTAACCTAACTTTACTTTACTTAACCTAACCTAACCTAACCTAATAACAATAAAATAAAAACAATCTATTTGTGTCGATTGTAGTTGTTCTCGAGGAGATTTGAAATATAGATTTTGATGGTTGAAACATTATAAAACAATCGAATTCCACACATTTTACAATATAATTATATAAAATTTCAAGCTCGTATATCTCCGTTACTATTGAAGATACAGAAGTGATTTTGTACTCAAGGGAATCAGGTCGACGCTCTCTATTGGCTCATCCGCAAAAATTTAATCCATGTGTAATATTCATGCTTAGTTACCATGGAAACTCTCATAACAATAAAGTAAACAATCTATTTGTGCTTGATTGTAGTCGTCGTGGTGGAGATTTGAAATAACCACTTTGATTGTTGAAACAATGTAATACATCCTTGGAAACATGTTTTACAAAAACATTATATAAAATTTCAAACTCGCATATCTCCTTTACTATAGAAGCTAAAGATGTGATTTTGCACTCAATGTATTCAAGTCGAAGCTCTCTAGTAGCTCATTCAAAAAAATGTAATCCATGTGTAATATTCATGCTTAGTTACCATGGAAACTCTCATAACAATAAAGTAAACAATCAATTTGTGCATGATTGTAGTCGTCGTCTTGGAGAATTGAAATAACCACTTTGATTGTTGAAACAATGTAATACATCCTTGGAAACATGTTTTACAATAACATTATATAAAATTTCAAACTCATATATCTCCGTTACTATAGAAGATACAGCATTGATTTTACACTCAATGTAATCAGGTTGAAGCTCTCTATTTGCTCATCCGCAAAAAAATAATCCATGTCTAATATTCATGCTTAGTTATAATGGAAACTCTCATAACAATAAATAAACAATCTATTTGTGCATGATTGTAGTCGTCGTCGTGGAGATTTGAAATAACCACTTTGATTGTTGAAACAATGTAATACATCCTTGGAAACATGTTTTACAAAAACATTATATAAAATTTCAAACTCATATATCTGCGTTACTATAGAAGATACAGCAGTGATTTTACAACCAATGTAATCAGGTCGAAGCTCTCTATTGGCTCATCCGCAAAAAAATAATCCATGTCTAATATTCATGCTTAGTTATAATGGAAACTCCCATAACAATAAAGTGAACAATCTATTTGTGCATGATTGTAGTCGTAGTCGTGGAGATTTGAATTAACCACTTTGATTGTTGAAACAATGTAATACATCCTTGGAAACATGTTTTACAAAAACATTATATAAAATTTCAAACTCGCATATCTCCGTTACTATAGAAGCTAAAGATGTGATTTTACACTCAATGTATTCAGGTCGACGCTCTCTATTGGCTCATGGGGAAAAATGTAATCCATGTGTAATATTCATGCTTAGTTACCATGGAAACTCTCATAACAATAAATTAAACAATCTATTTAGACGCTATTGTAGTCGTTGTCGAGGAGATTTCAAATATAGATTTTGATTGTTGAAACATTATAAAACAATCGAATTATACACATTTTACGATAGAATTATATAAAATTTCAAACTCGCATATCTCCGTTACTGTTGAAGATACAGAAGTGATTTTACACTCAATGGAATTAGGTCGACCTAACCTAACCTAAACTGACCTGACCTAACCTAACCTAACCTAACTTTACTTAACCTAACCTAACCTAACCTAATAACAATAAAATAAAAACAATCTATTTGTGCCGATTGTAGTCGTTCTCGAGGAGATTTGAAATATAGATTTTGATTGTTGAAACATTATAAAACAATCGAATTCCACACATTTTACCATTTAATTATATAAAATTTCAAACTCGTATATCTCCGTTACTATTGAAGATACAGAAGTGATTTTGCACTCAAGGGAATCAGGTCGACGCTCTCTATTGGCTCATGGGGAAAAATGTAATCCATGTGTAATATTCATGCTTAGTTACCATGGAAACTCTCATAACAATAAATTAAACAATCTTTTTAGGCGCTATTGTAGCCGTCGAGGAGATTCCAAATATAGATTTTGATTTTTGAAACATTATAAAACAATCGAATTATACACTTTTTACGATAGAATTATATAAAATTTCAAACTCGCATATCTCCTTTACTATAGAAGCTAAAGATGTGATTTTGCACTCAATGTATTCAAGTCGAAGCTCTCTAGTAGCTCATTCAAAAAAATGTAATCCATGTGTAATATTCATGCTTAGTTACCATGGAAACTCTCATAACAATAAAGTAAACAATCAATTTGTGCATGATTGTAGTCGTCGTCTTGGAGAATTGAAATAACCACTTTGATTGTTGAAACAATGTAATACATCCTTGGAAACATGTTTTACAATAACATTATATAAAATTTCAAACTCATATATCTCCGTTACTATAGAAGATACAGCATTGATTTTACACTCAATGTAATCAGGTTGAAGCTCTCTATTTGCTCATCCGCAAAAAAATAATCCATGTCTAATATTCATGCTTAGTTATAATGGAAACTCTCATAACAATAAATAAACAATCTATTTGTGCATGATTGTAGTCGTCGTCGTGGAGATTTGAAATAACCACTTTGATTGTTGAAACAATGTAATACATCCTTGGAAACATGTTTTACAAAAACATTATATAAAATTTCAAACTCATATATCTGCGTTACTATAGAAGATACAGCAGTGATTTTACAACCAATGTAATCAGGTCGAAGCTCTCTATTGGCTCATCCGCAAAAAAATAATCCATGTGTAATATTCATGCTTAGTTATAATGGAAACTCTCAAAACAATAAAGTGAACAATCTATTTGTGCATGATTGTAGTCGTAGTCCTGGAGATTTGAATTAACCACTTTGATTGTTGAAACAATGTAATACATCCTTGGAAACATGTTTTACAAAAACATTATATAAAATTTCAAACTCGCATATCTACTTTACTATAGAAGCTAAAGATGTGATTTTGCACTCAATGTATTCAAGTCGAAGCTCTCTAGTAGCTCATTCAAAAAAATTTAATCCATGTGTAATATTCATGCTTAGTTACCATGGAAACTCTCATAACAATAAATTAAACAATCTATTTAGACGCTATTGTAGTCGTTGTTGAGGAGATTTCAAATATAGATTTTGATTGTTGAAACATTATAAAACAATCGAATTATACACTTTTTACGATAGAATTATATAAAATTTCAAACTCGCATATCTCCGTTACTTTTGAAGATACAGAAGTGATTTTACACTCAATGGAAATAGGTCGACATAACCTAACCTAAACTGACCTGACCTAACCTAACCTAACTTTACTTTACTTAACCTAACCTAACCTAACCTAATAACAATAAAATAAAAACAATCTATTTGTGTCGATTGTAGTTGTTCTCGAGGAGATTTGAAATATAGATTTTGATGGTTGAAACATTATAAAACAATCGAATTCCACACATTTTACAATATAATTATATAAAATTTCAAGCTCGTATATCTCCGTTACTATTGAAGATACAGAAGTGATTTTGTACTCAAGGGAATCAGGTCGACGCTCTCTATTGGCTCATCCGCAAAAATTTAATCCAGGTGTAATATTCATGCTTAGTTACCATGGAAACTCTCATAACAATAAAGTAAACAATCTATTTGTGCTTGATTGTAGTCGTCGTGGTGGAGATTTGAAATAACCACTTTGATTGTTGAAACAATGTAATACATCCTTGGAAACATGTTTTACAAAAACATTATATAAAATTTCAAACTCGCATATCTCCTTTACTATAGAAGCTAAAGATGTGATTTTGCACTCAATGTATTCAAGTCGAAGCTCTCTAGTAGCTCATTCAAAAAAATGTAATCCATGTGTAATATTCATGCTTAGTTACCATGGAAACTCTCATAACAATAAAGTAAACAATCAATTTGTGCATGATTGTAGTCGTCGTCTTGGAGAATTGAAATAACCACTTTGATTGTTGAAACAATGTAATACATCCTTGGAAACATGTTTTACAATAACATTATATAAAATTTCAAACTCATATATCTCCGTTACTATAGAAGATACAGCATTGATTTTACACTCAATGTAATCAGGTTGAAGCTCTCTATTTGCTCATCCGCAAAAAAATAATCCATGTCTAATATTCATGCTTAGTTATAATGGAAACTCTCATAACAATAAATAAACAATCTATTTGTGCATGATTGTAGTCGTCGTCGTGGAGATTTGAAATAACCACTTTGATTGTTGAAACAATGTAATACATCCTTGGAAACATGTTTTACAAAAACATTATATAAAATTTCAAACTCATATATCTGCGTTACTATAGAAGATACAGCAGTGATTTTACAACCAATGTAATCAGGTCGAAGCTCTCTATTGGCTCATCCGCAAAAAAATAATCCATGTCTAATATTCATGCTTAGTTATAATGGAAACTCCCATAACAATAAAGTGAACAATCTATTTGTGCATGATTGTAGTCGTAGTCGTGGAGATTTGAATTAACCACTTTGATTGTTGAAACAATGTAATACATCCTTGGAAACATGTTTTACAAAAACATTATATAAAATTTCAAACTCGCATATCTCCGTTACTATAGAAGCTAAAGATGTGATTTTACACTCAATGTATTCAGGTCGACGCTCTCTATTGGCTCATGGGGAAAAATGTAATCCATGTGTAATATTCATGCTTAGTTACCATGGAAACTCTCATAACAATAAATTAAACAATCTATTTAGACGCTATTGTAGTCGTTGTCGAGGAGATTTCAAATATAGATTTTGATTGTTGAAACATTATAAAACAATCGAATTATACACATTTTACGATAGAATTATATAAAATTTCAAACTCGCATATCTCCGTTACTGTTGAAGATACAGAAGTGATTTTACACTCAATGGAATTAGGTCGACCTAACCTAACCTAAACTGACCTGACCTAACCTAACCTAACCTAACTTTACTTAACCTAACCTAACCTAACCTAATAACAATAAAATAAAAACAATCTATTTGTGCCGATTGTAGTCGTTCTCGAGGAGATTTGAAATATAGATTTTGATTGTTGAAACATTATAAAACAATCGAATTCCACACATTTTACCATTTAATTATATAAAATTTCAAACTCGTATATCTCCGTTACTATTGAAGATACAGAAGTGATTTTGCACTCAAGGGAATCAGGTCGACGCTCTCTATTGGCTCATGGGGAAAAATGTAATCCATGTGTAATATTCATGCTTAGTTACCATGGAAACTCTCATAACAATAAATTAAACAATCTTTTTAGGCGCTATTGTAGCCGTCGAGGAGATTCCAAATATAGATTTTGATTTTTGAAACATTATAAAACAATCGAATTATACACTTTTTACGATAGAATTATATAAAATTTCAAACTCGCATATCTCCTTTACTATAGAAGCTAAAGATGTGATTTTGCACTCAATGTATTCAAGTCGAAGCTCTCTAGTAGCTCATTCAAAAAAATGTAATCCATGTGTAATATTCATGCTTAGTTACCATGGAAACTCTCATAACAATAAAGTAAACAATCAATTTGTGCATGATTGTAGTCGTCGTCTTGGAGAATTGAAATAACCACTTTGATTGTTGAAACAATGTAATACATCCTTGGAAACATGTTTTACAATAACATTATATAAAATTTCAAACTCATATATCTCCGTTACTATAGAAGATACAGCATTGATTTTACACTCAATGTAATCAGGTTGAAGCTCTCTATTTGCTCATCCGCAAAAAAATAATCCATGTCTAATATTCATGCTTAGTTATAATGGAAACTCTCATAACAATAAATAAACAATCTATTTGTGCATGATTGTAGTCGTCGTCGTGGAGATTTGAAATAACCACTTTGATTGTTGAAACAATGTAATACATCCTTGGAAACATGTTTTACAAAAACATTATATAAAATTTCAAACTCATATATCTGCGTTACTATAGAAGATACAGCAGTGATTTTACAACCAATGTAATCAGGTCGAAGCTCTCTATTGGCTCATCCGCAAAAAAATAATCCATGTGTAATATTCATGCTTAGTTATAATGGAAACTCTCAAAACAATAAAGTGAACAATCTATTTGTGCATGATTGTAGTCGTAGTCGTGGAGATTTGAATTAACCACTTTGATTGTTGAAACAATGTAATACATCCTTGGAAACATGTTTTACAAAAACATTATATAAAATTTCAAACTCGCATATCTACTTTACTATAGAAGCTAAAGATGTGATTTTGCACTCAATGTATTCCAGTCGAAGCTCTCTAGTAGCTCATTCAAAAAAATTTAATCCATGTGTAATATTCATGCTTAGTTACCATGGAAACTCTCATAACAATAATGTAAACAATCTATTTGTGCATGATTGTAGTCATCGTCGTGGAGATTTGAAATAACCACTTTGATTGTTGAAACAATGTAATACATCCTTGGAAACATGTTTTACAAAAACATTATATAAAAATTCAAACTCATATATCTCCGTTACTATAGAAGATACAGCAGTGATTTTACACTCAATGTAATCAGGTCGAAGCTCTCTATTGGCTCATCCGCAAAAAAATAATCCATGTGTAATATTCATGCTTAGTTATAATGGAAACTCTCAAAACAATAAAGTAAACAATCTATTTGTGCATGATTGTAGTCGTAGTCGTGGAGATTTGAATTAACCACTTTGATTGTTGAAACAATGTAATACATCCTTGGAAACATGTTTTACAAAAACATTATATAAAATTTCAAACTCGCATATCTCCGTTTCTATAGAAGCTAAAGATGTGATTTTACACTCAATGTATTCAGGTCGAAGCTCTCTAGTCGCTCATTCTGAAAAATGTAACCCATGTGTAATATTCATGCTTAGTTACCATGGAAACTCTCATAACAATAAATTAAACAATCTATTTAGACGCTATTGTAGTCGTTGTTGAGGAGATTTCAAATATAGATTTTGATTGTTGAAACATTATAAAACAATCGAATTATACACTTTTTACGATAGAATTATATAAAATTTCAAACTCGCATATCTCCGTTACTTTTGAAGATACAGAAGTGATTTTACACTCAATGGAAATAGGTCGACATAACCTAACCTAAACTGACCTGACCTAACCTAACCTAACTTTACTTTACTTAACCTAACCTAACCTAACCTAATAACAATAAAATAAAAACAATCTATTTGTGTCGATTGTAGTTGTTCTCGAGGAGATTTGAAATATAGATTTTGATGGTTGAAACATTATAAAACAATCGAATTCCACACATTTTACAATATAATTATATAAAATTTCAAGCTCGTATATCTCCGTTACTATTGAAGATACAGAAGTGATTTTGTACTCAAGGGAATCAGGTCGACGCTCTCTATTGGCTCATCCGCAAAAATTTAATCCATGTGTAATATTCATGCTTAGTTACCATGGAAACTCTCATAACAATAAAGTAAACAATCTATTTGTGCTTGATTGTAGTCGTCGTGGTGGAGATTTGAAATAACCACTTTGATTGTTGAAACAATGTAATACATCCTTGGAAACATGTTTTACAAAAACATTATATAAAATTTCAAACTCGCATATCTCCTTTACTATAGAAGCTAAAGATGTGATTTTGCACTCAATGTATTCAAGTCGAAGCTCTCTAGTAGCTCATTCAAAAAAATGTAATCCATGTGTAATATTCATGCTTAGTTACCATGGAAACTCTCATAACAATAAAGTAAACAATCAATTTGTGCATGATTGTAGTCGTCGTCTTGGAGAATTGAAATAACCACTTTGATTGTTGAAACAATGTAATACATCCTTGGAAACATGTTTTACAATAACATTATATAAAATTTCAAACTCATATATCTCCGTTACTATAGAAGATACAGCATTGATTTTACACTCAATGTAATCAGGTTGAAGCTCTCTATTTGCTCATCCGCAAAAAAATAATCCATGTCTAATATTCATGCTTAGTTATAATGGAAACTCTCATAACAATAAATAAACAATCTATTTGTGCATGATTGTAGTCGTCGTCGTGGAGATTTGAAATAACCACTTTGATTGTTGAAACAATGTAATACATCCTTGGAAACATGTTTTACAAAAACATTATATAAAATTTCAAACTCATATATCTGCGTTACTATAGAAGATACAGCAGTGATTTTACAACCAATGTAATCAGGTCGAAGCTCTCTATTGGCTCATCCGCAAAAAAATAATCCATGTCTAATATTCATGCTTAGTTATAATGGAAACTCCCATAACAATAAAGTGAACAATCTATTTGTGCATGATTGTAGTCGTAGTCGTGGAGATTTGAATTAACCACTTTGATTGTTGAAACAATGTAATACATCCTTGGAAACATGTTTTACAAAAACATTATATAAAATTTCAAACTCGCATATCTCCGTTACTATAGAAGCTAAAGATGTGATTTTACACTCAATGTATTCAGGTCGACGCTCTCTATTGGCTCATGGGGAAAAATGTAATCCATGTGTAATATTCATGCTTAGTTACCATGGAAACTCTCATAACAATAAATTAAACAATCTATTTAGACGCTATTGTAGTCGTTGTCGAGGAGATTTCAAATATAGATTTTGATTGTTGAAACAATATAAAACAATCGAATTATACACATTTTACGATAGAATTATATAAAATTTCAAACTCGCATATCTCCGTTACTGTTGAAGATACAGAAGTGATTTTACACTCAATGGAATTAGGTCGACCTAACCTAACCTAAACTGACCTGACCTAACCTAACCTAACCTAACTTTACTTAACCTAACCTAACCTAACCTAATAACAATAAAATAAAAACAATCTATTTGTGCCGATTGTAGTCGTTCTCGAGGAGATTTGAAATATAGATTTTGATTGTTGAAACATTATAAAACAATCGAATTCCACACATTTTACCATTTAATTATATAAAATTTCAAACTCGTATATCTCCGTTACTATTGAAGATACAGAAGTGATTTTGCACTCAAGGGAATCAGGTCGACGCTCTCTATTGGCTCATGGGGAAAAATGTAATCCATGTGTAATATTCATGCTTAGTTACCATGGAAACTCTCATAACAATAAATTAAACAATCTTTTTAGGCGCTATTGTAGCCGTCGAGGAGATTCCAAATATAGATTTTGATTTTTGAAACATTATAAAACAATCGAATTATACACTTTTTACGATAGAATTATATAAAATTTCAAACTCGCATATCTCCGTTACTGTTGAAGATACAGAAGTGATTTTGCACTCAATGGATTCAATTCGACCTAACCTAACCTAAACTGACCTGACCTAACCTAACCTAACCTAACTTTACTTAACCTAATCTAACCTAACCTAATAACAATAAAATAAAAACAATTTATTTGTGTCGATTGTAGTCGTTCTCGAGGAGATTTGAAATATAGATTTTGATGGTTGAAACATTATAAAACAATCAAATTCCACACATTTTACAATATAATTATATAAAATTTCAAACTCGTATATCTCCGTTACTATTGAAGATACAGAAGTGATTTTGTACTCAAGGGAATCAGGTCGACGCTCTCTATTGGCTCATCCGCAAAAATTTAATCCATGTGTAATATTCATGCTTAGTTACCATGGAAACTCTCATAACAATAATGTAAACAATCTATTTGTGCATGATTGTAGTCGTCGTGGTGGAGATTTGAAATAACCACTTTGATTGTTATAACAATGTAATACATCCTAAGGATTCACGTTGTACAAAAACATTATATAAAATTTCAAACTCGCATATCTCCGTTACTATAGAAGATACAGCAGTGATTTTACACTCAATGTAATCTGGTTGAAGCTCTCTATTGGCTCATCCGCAAAAATTTAATCCATGTGTAATATTCATGCTTAGTTACCATGGAAACTCTCATAACAATAATGTAAACAATCTATTTGTGCATGATTGTAGTCGTCGTGGTGGAGATTTGAAATAACCACTTTGATTGTTATAACAATGTAATACATCCTAAGGATTCACGTTGTACAAAAACATTATATAAAATTTCAAACTCGCATATCTCCGTTACTATAAAAGATACAGCAGTGATTTTACACTCAATGTAATCTGGTTGAAGCTCTCTATTGGCTCATCCGCAAAAATTTAATCCATGTGTAATATTCATGCTTAGTTACCATGGAAACTCTCATAACAATAAAGTAAACAATCTATTTGTGCTTGATTGTAGTCGTCGTGGTGGAGATTTGAAATAACCACTTTGATTGTTGAAACAATGTAATACATCCTTGGAAACATGTTTTACAAAAACATTATATAAAATTTCAAACTCGCATATCTCCTTTACTATAGAAGCTAAAGATGTGATTTTGCACTCAATGTATTCAAGTCGAAGCTCTCTATTAGCTCATTCAAAAAAATGTAATCCATGTGTAATATTCATGCTTAGTTACCATGGAAACTCTCATAACAATAAAGTAAACAATCAATTTGTGCATGATTGTAGTCGTCGTCTTGGAGAATTGAAATAACCACTTTGATTGTTGAAACAATGTAATACATCCTTGGAAACATGTTTTACAATAACATTATATAAAATTTCAAACTCATATATCTCCGTTACTATAGAAGATACAGCTGTGATTTTACACTCAATGTAATCAGGTCGAAGCTCTCTATTTGCTCATACCAAAAAATTTAATCCATGTGTAATATTCATGCTTAGTTACCATGGAAACTCTCATAACAATAAAGTAAACAATATATTTGTGCATGATTGTAGTCGTCGTCGTGGAGATTCGAAATAACCACTTTGATTGTTGAAACAATGTAATACATCCTTGGAAACATGTTTTACAAAAACATTATATAAAATTTCAAACTCATATATCTCCGTTACTATAGAAGATACAGCATTGATTTTACACTCAATGTAATCAGGTTGAAGCTCTCTATTTGCTCATCCGCAAAAAAATAATCCATGTCTAATATTCATGCTTAGTTATAATGGAAACTCTCATAACAATAAAGTAAACAATCTATTTGTGCATGATTGTAGTCGTCGTCGTGGAGATTTGAAATAACCACTTTGATTGTTGAAACAATGTAATACATCCTTGGAAACATGTTTTACAAAAACATTATATAAAATTTCAAACTCATATATCTGCGTTACTATAGAAGATACAGCAGTGATTTTACAACCAATGTAATCAGGTCGAAGCTCTCTATTGGCTCATCCGCAAAAAAATAATCCATGTCTAATATTCATGCTTAGTTATAATGGAAACTCCCATAACAATAAAGTGAACAATCTATTTGTGCATGATTGTAGTCGTAGTCGTGGAGATTTGAATTAACCACTTTGATTGTTGAAACAACGTAATACATCCTTGGAAACATGTTTTACAAAAACATTATATAAAATTTCAAACTCGCATATCTCCGTTACTATAGAAGCTAAAGATGTGATTTTACACTCAATGTATTCAGGTCGACGCTCTCTATTGGCTCATGGGGAAAAATGTAATCCATGTGTAATATTCATGCTTAGTTACCATGGAAACTCTCATAACAATAAATTAAACAATCTATTTAGACGCTATTGTAGTCGTTGTCGAGGAGATTTCAAATATAGATTTTGATTGTTGAAACATTATAAAACAATCGAATTATACACATTTTACGATAGAATTATATAAAATTTCAAACTCGCATATCTCCGTTACTGTTGAAGATACAGAAGTGATTTTACACTCAATGGAATTAGGTCGACCTAACCTAACCTAAACTGACCTGACCTAACCTAACCTAACCTAACTTTACTTAACCTAACCTAACCTAACCTAATAACAATAAAATAAAAACAATCTATTTGTGCCGATTGTAGTCGTTCTCGAGGAGATTTGAAATATAGATTTTGATTGTTGAAACATTATAAAACAATCGAATTCCACACATTTTACCATTTAATTATATAAAATTTCAAACTCGTATATCTCCGTTACTATTGAAGATACAGAAGTGATTTTGCACTCAAGGGAATCAGGTCGACGCTCTCTATTGGCTCATGGGGAAAAATGTAATCCATGTGTAATATTCATGCTTAGTTACCATGGAAACTCTCATAACAATAAATTAAACAATCTTTTTAGGCGCTATTGTAGCCGTCGAGGAGATTCCAAATATAGATTTTGATTTTTGAAACATTATAAAACAATCGAATTATACACTTTTTACGATAGAATTATATAAAATTTCAAACTCGCATATCTCCGTTACTGTTGAAGATACAGAAGTGATTTTGCACTCAATGGATTCAATTCGACCTAACCTAACCTAAACTGACCTGACCTAACCTAACCTAACCTAACTTTACTTAACCTAATCTAACCTAACCTAATAACAATAAAATAAAAACAATTTATTTGTGTCGATTGTAGTCGTTCTCGAGGAGATTTGAAATATAGATTTTGATGGTTGAAACATTATAAAACAATCGAATTCCACACATTTTACAATATAATTATATAAAATTTCAAACTCGTATATCTCCGTTACTATTGAAGATACAGAAGTGATTTTGTACTCAAGGGAATCAGGTCGACGCTCTCTATTGGCTGATGGGGAAAAATGTAATCCATGTGTAATATTCATGCTTAGTTACCATGGAAACTCTCATAACAATAAAGTAAACAATCTATTTGTGCATGATTGTAGTCGTCGTGGTGGAGATTTGAAATAACCACTTTGATTGTTGAAACAATGTAATACATCCTAAGGATTCACGTTGTACAAAAACATTATATAAAATTTCAAACTCGCATATCTCCGTTACTATAGAAGATACAGCAGTGATTTTACACTCAATGTAATCAGGTTGAAGCTCTCTATTTGCTCATACCAAAAAATTTAATCCATGTGTAATATTCATGCTTAGTTACCATGGAAACTCTCATAACAATAAAGTAAACAATCTATTTGTGCATGATTGTAGTCGTCGTCGTGGAGATTTGAAATAACCACTTTGATTGTTGAAACAATGTAATACATCCTTGGAAACATGTTTTACAAAAACATTATATAAAATTTCAAACTCATATATCTCCGTTACTATAGAAGATACAGCTGTGATTTTACACTCAATGCAATCAGGTCGAAGCTCTCTATTTGCTCATACCAAAAAATTTAATCCATGTGTAATATTCATGCTTAGTTACCATGGAAACTCTCATAACAATAAAGTAAACAATCTATTTGTGCATGATTGTAGTCGTCGTCGTGGAGATTTGAAATAACCACTTTGATTGTTGAAACAATGTAATACATCCTTGGAAACATGTTTTACAAAAACATTATATAAAATTTCAAACTCATATATCTCCGTTACTATAGAAGATACAGTTGTGATTTTACACTCAATGTAATCAGGTCGAAGCTCTCTATTGGCTCATACGAAAAAATTTAATCCATGTGTAATATTCATGCTTAGTTACCATGGAAACTCTCATAACAATAATGTAAACAATCTATTTGTGCATGATTGTAGTCATCGTCGTGGAGATTTGAAATAACCACTTTGATTGTTGAAACAATGTAATACATACTTGGAAACATGTTTTACAAAAACATTATATAAAAATTCAAACTCATATATCTCCGTTACTATAGAAGATACAGCAGTGATTTTACACTCAATGTAATCAGGTCGAAGCTCTCTAGTCGCTCATTCTGAAAAATGTAATACATGTGTAATATTCATGCTTAGTTACAATGGAAACTCTCATAACAATAAATTAAACAATCTATTTAGACGCTATTGTAGTCGTTGTTGAGGAGATTTCAAATATAGATTTTGATTGTTGAAACATTATAAAACAATCGAATTATACACTTTTTACGATAGAATTATATAAAATTTCAAACTCGCATATCTCCGTTACTTTTGAAGATACAGAAGTGATTTTACACTCAATGGAAATAGGTCGACATAACCTAACCTAAACTGACCTGACCTAACCTAACCTAACTTTACTTTACTTAACCTAACCTAACCTAACCTAATAACAATAAAATAAAAACAATCTATTTGTGTCGATTGTAGTCGTTCTCGAGGAGATTTGAAATATAGATTTTGATGGTTGAAACATTATAAAACAATCGAATTCCACACATTTTACAATATAATTATATAAAATTTCAAGCTCGTATATCTCCGTTACTATTGAAGATACAGAAGTGATTTTGTACTCAAGGGAATCAGGTCGACGCTCTCTATTGGCTCATCCGCAAAAATTTAATCCATGTGTAATATTCATGCTTAGTTACCATGGAAACTCTCATAACAATAAAGTAAACAATCTATTTGTGCTTGATTGTAGTCGTCGTGGTGGAGATTTGAAATAACCACTTTGATTGTTGAAACAATGTAATACATCCTTGGAAACATGTTTTACAAAAACATTATATAAAATTTCAAACTCGCATATCTCCGTTACTATAGAAGCTAAAGATGTGATTTTACACTCAATGTATTCAGGTCGACGCTCTCTATTGGCTCATGGGGAAAAATGTAATCCATGTGTAATATTCATGCTTAGTTACCATGGAAACTCTCATAACAATAAATTAAACAATCTTTTTAGGCGCTATTGTAGACGTCGAGGAGATTCCAAATATAGATTTTGATTTTTGAAACATTATAAAACAATCGAATTATACACTTTTTACGATAGAATTATATAAAATTTCAAACTCGCATATCTCCGTTACGGTTGAAGATACAGAAGTGATTTTGCACTCAATGGATTCAATTCGACCTAACCTAACCTAAACTGACCTGACCTAACCTAACCTAACCTAACTTTACTTATCCTAATCTAACCTAACCTAATAACAATAAAATAAAAACAATTTATTTGTGTCGATTGTAGTCGTTCTCGAGGAGATTTGAAATATAGATTTTGATGGTTGAAACATTATAAAACAATCGAATTCCACACATTTTACAATATAATTATATAAAATTTCAAACTCGTATATCTCCGTTACTATTGAAGATACAGAAGTGATTTTGTACTCAAGGGAATCAGGTCGACGCTCTCTATTGGCTCATCCGCAAAAATTTAATCCATGTGTAATATTCATGCTTAGTTACCATGGAAACTCTCATAACAATAAAGTAAACAATCTATTTGTGCATGATTGTAGTCGTCGTGGTGGAGATTTGAAATAACCACTTTGATTGTTGAAACAATGTAATACATCCTAAGGATTCACGTTGTACAAAAACATTATATAAATTTCAAACTCATATATCTCCGTTACTATAGAAGATACAGCTGTGATTTTACACTCAATGCAATCAGGTCGAAGCTCTCTATTTGCTCATACCAAAAAATTTATTCCATGTGTAATATTCATGCTTAGTTACCATGGAAACTCTCATAACAATAAAGTAAACAATCTATTTGTGCATGATTGTAGTCGTCGTCGTGGAGATTTGAAATAACCACTTTGATTGTTGAAACAATGTAATACATCCTAAGGATTCACGTTGTACAAAAACATTATATAAATTTCAAACTCATATATCTCCGTTACTATAGAAGATACAGCTGTGATTTTACACTCAATGCAATCAGGTCGAAGCTCTCTATTTGCTCATACCAAAAAATTTAATCCATGTGTAATATTCATGCTTAGTTACCATGGAAACTCTCATAACAATAAAGTAAACAATCTATTTGTGCATGATTGTAGTCGTCGTCGTGGAGATTTGAAATAACCACTTTGATTGTTGAAACAATGTAATACATCCTTGGAAACATGTTTTACAAAAACATTATATAAAATTTCAAACTCATATATCTCCGTTACTATAGAAGATACAGTTGTGATTTTACACTCAATGTAATCAGGTCGAAGCTCTCTATTGGCTCATACGAAAAAATTTAATCCATGTGTAATATTCATGCTTAGTTACCATGGAAACTCTCATAACAATAATGTAAACAATCTATTTGTGCATGATTGTAGTCGTCGTCTTGGAGAATTGAAATAACCACTTTGATTGTTGAAACAATGTAATACATCCTTGGAAACATGTTTTACAATAACATTATATAAAATTTCAAACTCATATATCTCCGTTACTATAGAAGATACAGCTGTGATTTTACACTCAATGTAATCAGGTCGAAGCTCTCTATTTGCTCATACCAAAAAATTTAATCCATGTGTAATATTCATGCTTAGTTACCATGGAAACTCTCAAAACAATAAAGTATACAATCTATTTGTGCATGATTGTAGTCGTCGTCGTGGAGATTTGAAATAACCACTTTGATTGTTGAAACAATGTAATACATCCTTGGAAACATGTTTTACAAAAACATTATGTAAAATTTCAAACTCATATATCTCCGTTACTATAGAAGATACAGCTGTGATTTTACACTCAATGTAATCAGGTCGAAGCTCTCTATTGGCTCATACGAAAAAATTTAATCCATGTTTAATATTCATGCTTAGTTACCATGGAAACTCTCATAACAATAAAGTAAACAATCTATTTGTGCATGATTGTAGTCGTCGTCGTGGAGATTCGAAATAACCACTTTGATTGTTGAAACAATGTAATACATCCTTGGTAACATGTTTTACAAAAACATTATATAAATTTCAAACACATATATCTCCGTTACTATAGAAGATACAGCTGTGATTTTACACTCAATGCAATCAGGTCGAAGCTCTCTATTTGCTCATACCAAAAAATTTAATCCATGTGTAATATTCATGCTTAGTTACCATGGAAACTCTCATAACAATAAAGTAAACAATCTATTTGTGCATGATTGTAGTCGTCGTCGTGGAGATTTGAAATAACCACTTTGATTGTTGAAACAATGTAATACATCCTTGGAAACATGTTTTACAAAAACATTATATAAAATTTCAAACTCATATATCTCCGTTACTATAGAAGATACAGCTGTGATTTTACACTCAATGTAATCAGGTCGAAGCTCTCTATTGGCTCATACGAAAAAATTTAATCCATGTGTAATATTCATGCTTAGTTACCATGGAAACTCTCATAACAATAAAGTAAACAATCTATTTGTGCATGATTGTAGTCGTCGTCGTGGAGATTTGAAATAACCACTTTGATTGTTGAAACAATGTAATACATCCTAAGGATTCACGTTGTACAAAAACATTATATAAATTTCAAACTCATATATCTCCGTTACTATAGAAGATACAGCTGTGATTTTACACTCAATGCAATCAGGTCGAAGCTCTCTATTTGCTCATACCAAAAAATTTAATCCATGTGTAATATTCATGCTTAGTTACCATGGAAACTCTCATAACAATAAAGTAAACAATCTATTTGTGCATGATTGTAGTCGTCGTCGTGGAGATTTGAAATAACCACTTTGATTGTTGAAACAATGTAATACATCCTTGGAAACATGTTTTACAAAAACATTATATAAAATTTCAAACTCATATATCTCCGTTACTATAGAAGATACAGTTGTGATTTTACACTCAATGTAATCAGGTCGAAGCTCTCTATTGGCTCATACGAAAAAATTTAATCCATGTGTAATATTCATGCTTAGTTACCATGGAAACTCTCATAACAATAATGTAAACAATCTATTTGTGCATGATTGTAGTCGTCGTCTTGGAGAATTGAAATAACCACTTTGATTGTTGAAACAATGTAATACATCCTTGGAAACATGTTTTACAATAACATTATATAAAATTTCAAACTCATATATCTCCGTTACTATAGAAGATACAGCTGTGATTTTACACTCAATGTAATCAGGTCGAAGCTCTCTATTTGCTCATACCAAAAAATTTAATCCATGTGTAATATTCATGCTTAGTTACCATGGAAACTCTCAAAACAATAAAGTATACAATCTATTTGTGCATGATTGTAGTCGTCGTCGTGGAGATTTGAAATAACCACTTTGATTGTTGAAACAATGTAATACATCCTTGGAAACATGTTTTACAAAAACATTATGTAAAATTTCAAACTCATATATCTCCGTTACTATAGAAGATACAGCTGTGATTTTACACTCAATGTAATCAGGTCGAAGCTCTCTATTGGCTCATACGAAAAAATTTAATCCATGTTTAATATTCATGCTTAGTTACCATGGAAACTCTCATAACAATAAAGTAAACAATCTATTTGTGCATGATTGTAGTCGTCGTCGTGGAGATTTGAAATAACCACTTTGATTGTTGAAACAATGTAATACATCCTTGGAAACATGTTTTACAAAAACATTATATAAAATTTCAAACTCATATATCTCCGTTACTATAGAAGATACAGCTGTGATTTTACACTCAATGTAATCACGTCGAAGCTCTCTATTTGCTCATACCAAAAAATTTATTCCATGTGTAATATTCATGCTTAGTTACCATGGAAACTCTCATAACAATAAAGTAAACAATCTATTTGTGCATGATTGTAGTCGTCGTCGTGGAGATTTGAAATAACCACTTTGATTGTTGAAACAATGTAATACATCCTTGGAAACATGTTTTACAAAAACATTATATAAAATTTCACACTCATATATCTCCGTTACTATAGAAGATACAGCTGTGATTTTACACTCAATGTAATCAGGTCGAAGCTCTCTATTGGCTCATACGAAAAAATTTAATCCATGTGTAATATTCATGCTTAGTTACCATGGAAACTCTCATAACAATAAAGTAAACAATCTATTTGTGCATGATTGTAGTCGTCGTCGTGGAGATTTGAAATAACCACTTTGATTGTTGAAACAATGTAATACATCCTTGGAAACATGTTTTACAAAAACATTATATAAAATTTCAAACTCATATATCTCCGTTACTATAGAAGATACAGCTGTGATTTTACACTCAATGTAATCAGGTCGAAGCTCTCTATTGGCTCATACAAAAAATTTAATCCATGTGTAATATTCATGCTTAGTTACCATGGAAACTCTCATAACAATAAAGTAAACAATCTATTTGTGCATGATTGTAGTCGTCGTCGTGGAGATTTGAAATAACCATTTTGATTGTTGAAACAATGTAATACATCCTTGGAAACATGTTTTACAAAAACATTATATAAAATTTCAAACTCATATATCTCCGTTACTATAGAAGATACAGCTGTGATTTTACACTCAATGTAATCAGGTCGAAGCTCCCTATTTGCTCATACCAAAAAATTTAATCCATGTGTAATATTCATGTTTAGTTACCATGGAAACTCTCATAACAATAAAGTAAACAATCTATTTGTGCATGATTGTAGTCGTCGTCGTGGAGATTTGAAATAACCACTTTGATTGTTGAAACAATGTAATACATCCTTGGAAACATGTTTTACAAAAACATTATATAAAATTTCAAACTCATATATCTCCGTTACTATAGAAGATACAGCTGTGATTTTACACTCAATGTAATCAGGTCGAAGCTCTCTATTGGCTCATACGAAAAAATTTAATCCATGTGTAATATTCATGCTTAGTTACCATGGAAACTCTCATAACAATAAAGTAAACAATCTATTTGTGCATGATTGTAGTCGTCGTTGTGGAGATTTGAAATAACCACTTTGATTGTTGAAACAATGTAATACATCCTTGGAAACATGTTTTACAAAAACATTATATAAAATTTCAAACTCATATATCTCCGTTACTATAGAAGATACAGCTGTGATTTTACACTCAATGTAATCAGGTCGAAGCTCTCTATTTGCTCATACCAAAAAATTTATTCCATGTGTAATATTCATGCTTAGTTACCATGGAAACTCTCATAACAATAAAGTAAACAATCTATTTGTGCATGATTGTAGTCGTCGTCGTGGAGATTTGAAATAACCACTTTGATTGTTGAAACAATGTAATACATCCTTGGAAACATGTTTTACAAAAACATTATATAAAATTTCAAACTCATATATCTCCGTTACTATAGAAGATACAGCTGTGATTTTACACTCAATGTAATCAGGTCGATGCTCTCTATTGGCTCATACAAAAAATTTAATCCATGTGTAATATTCATGCTTAGTTACCATGGAAACTCTCATAACAATAAAGTAAACAATCAATTTGTGCATGATTGTAGTCGTCGTCGTGGAGATTTGAAATAACCACTTTGATTGTTGAAACAATGTAATACATCCTTGGAAACATGTTTTACAAAAACATTATATAAAATTTCAAACTCATATATCTCCGTTACTATAGAAGATACAGCTGTGATTTTACACTCAATGTAATCAGGTCGAAGCTCTCTATTGGCTCATACGAAAAAATTTAATCCATGTGTAATATTCATGCTTAGTTACCATGGAAACTCTCATAACAATAAATAAACAATCAATTTGTGCATGATTGTAGTCGTCGTCTTGGAGATTTGAAATAACCACTTTGATTGTTGAAACAATGTAATACATCCTTGGAAACATGTTTTACAATAACATTATATAAAATTTCAAACTCATATATCTCCGTTACTATAGAAGATACAGCTGTGATTTTACACTCAATGTAATCAGGTCGAAGCTCTCTATTTGCTCATACCAAAAAATTTATTCCATGTGTAATATTCATGCTTAGTTACCATGGAAACTCACATAACAATAAAGTAAACAATCTATTTGTGCATGATTGTAGTCGTCGTCGTGGAGATTTGAAATAACCACTTTGATTGTTGAAACAATGTAATACATCCTTGGAAACATGTTTTACAAAAACATTATATAAAATTTCAAACTCATATATCTCCGTTACTATAGAAGATACAGCTGTGATTTTACACTCAATGTAATCAAGTTGAAGCTCTCTATTGGCTCATCCGCAAAAAATTAATCCATGTGTAATATTCATGCTTAGTTATAATGGAAACTCTCATAACAATAAAGTAAACAATCTATTTGTGCATGATTGTAGTCGTCGTCGTGGAGATTTGAAATAACCACTTTGATTGTTGAAACAATGTAATACATCCTTGGAAACATGTTTTACAAAAACATTATATAAAATTTCAAACTCATATATCTCCGTTACTATAGAAGATACAGCTGTGATTTTACACTCAATGTAATCAGGTCGAAGCTCTCTATTGGCTCATACGAAAAAATTTAATCCATGTGTAATATTCATGCTTAGTTACCATGGAAACTCTCATAACAATAAAGTAAACAATCTATTTGTGCATGATTGTAGTCGTCGTCGTGGAGATTTGAAATAACCACTTTGATTGTTGAAACAATGTAATACATCCTTGGAAACATGTTTTACAAAAACATTATATAAATTTCAAACTCATATATCTCCGTTACTATAGAAGATACAGCTGTGATTTTACACTCAATGTAATCAGGTCGAAGCTCTCTATTTGCTCATACCAAAAAATTTAATCCATGTGTAATATTCATGCTTAGTTACCATGGAAACTCTCATAACAATAAAGTAAACAATCTATTTGTGCATGATTGTAGTCGTCGTCGTGGAGATTTGAAATAACCACTTTGATTGTTGAAACAATGTAATACATCCTTGGAAACATGTTTTACAATAACATTATATAAAATTTCAAACTCATATATCTCCGTTACTATAGAAGATACAGCTGTGATTTTACACTCAATGTAATCAGGTCGAAGCTCTCTATTTGCTCATACCAAAAAATTTAATCCATGTGTAATATTCATGCTTAGTTACCATGGAAACTCTCAAAACAATAAAGTAAACAATCTATTTGTGCATGATTGTAGTCGTCGTCGTGGAGATTTGAAATAACCACTTTGATTGTTGAAACAATGTAATACATCCTAAGGAATCACGTTGTACAAAAAAATTATATAAAATTTCAAACTCGCATATCTCCGTTACTATAGAAGATACAGCATTGATTTTACACTCAATGTAATCAGGTTGAAGCTCTCTATTGGCTCATCCGCAAAAAATTAATCCATGTGTAATATTCATGCTTAGTTACCATGGAAACTCTCATAACAATAAAGTAAACAATCTATTTGTGCATGATTGTAGTCGTCGTCGTGGAGATTTGAAATAACCACTTTGATTGTTGAAACAATGTAATACATCCTTGGAAACATGTTTTACAAAAACATTATATAAATTTCAAACTCATATATCTCCGTTACTATAGAAGATACAGCTGTGATTTTACACTCAATGTAATCAGGTCGAAGCTCTCTATTTGCTCATACCAAAAAATTTATTCCATGTGTAATATTCATGCTTAGTTACCATGGAAACTCACATAACAATAAAGTAAACAATCTATTTGTGCATGATTGTAGTCGTCGTCGTGGAGATTTGAAATAACCACTTTGATTGTTGAAACAATGTAATACATCCTTGGAAACATGTTTTACAAAAACATTATATAAAATTTCAAACTCATATATCTCCGTTACTATAGAAGATACAGCTGTGATTTTACACTCAATGTAATCAAGTTGAAGCTCTCTATTGGCTCATCCGCAAAAAATTAATCCATGTGTAATATTCATGCTTAGTTATAATGGAAACTCTCATAACAATAAAGTAAACAATCTATTTGTGCATGATTGTAGTCGTCGTCGTGGAGATTTGAAATAACCACTTTGATTGTTGAAACAATGTAATACATCCTTGGAAACATGTTTTACAAAAACATTATATAAAATTTCAAACTCATATATCTCCGTTACTATAGAAGATACAGCTGTGATTTTACACTCAATGTAATCAGGTCGAAGCTCTCTATTGGCTCATACGAAAAAATTTAATCCATGTGTAATATTCATGCTTAGTTACCATGGAAACTCTCATAACAATAAAGTAAACAATCTATTTGTGCATGATTGTAGTCGTCGTCGTGGAGATTTGAAATAACCATTTTGATTGTTGAAACAATGTAATACATCCTTGGAAACATGTTTTACAAAAACATTATATAAAATTTCAAACTCATATATCTCCGTTACTATAGAAGATACAGCTGTGATTTTACACTCAATGTAATCAGGTCGAAGCTCCCTATTTGCTCATACCAAAAAATTTAATCCATGTGTAATATTCATGTTTAGTTACCATGGAAACTCTCATAACAATAAAGTAAACAATCTATTTGTGCATGATTGTAGTCGTCGTCGTGGAGATTTGAAATAACCACTTTGATTGTTGAAACAATGTAATACATCCTTGGAAACATGTTTTACAAAAACATTATATAAAATTTCAAACTCATATATCTCCGTTACTATAGAAGATACAGCTGTGATTTTACACTCAATGTAATCAGGTCGAAGCTCTCTATTGGCTCATACGAAAAAATTTAATCCATGTGTAATATTCATGCTTAGTTACCATGGAAACTCTCATAACAATAAAGTAAACAATCTATTTGTGCATGATTGTAGTCGTCGTTGTGGAGATTTGAAATAACCACTTTGATTGTTGAAACAATGTAATACATTCTTGGAAACATGTTTTACAAAAACATTATATAAAATTTCAAACTCATATATCTCCGTTACTATAGAAGATACAGCTGTGATTTTACACTCAATGTAATCAGGTCGAAGCTCTCTATTGGCTCATACGAAAAAATTTAATCCATGTGTAATATTCATGCTTAGTTACCATGGAAACTCTCATAACAATAAAGTAAACAATCTATTTGTGCATGATTGTAGTCGTCGTCGTGGAGATTTGAAATAACCACTTTGATTGTTGAAACAATGTAATACATCCTTGGAAACATGTTTTACAAAAACATTATATAAAATTTCAAACTCATATATCTCCGTTACTATAGAAGATACAGCTGTGATTTTACACTCAATGTAATCAGGTCGAAGCTCTCTATTGGCTCATACGAAAAAATTTAATCCATGTGTAATATTCATGCTTAGTTACCATGGAAACTCTCATAACAATAAAGTAAACAATCTATTTGTGCATGATTGTAGTCGTCGTCGTGGAGATTTGAAATAACCACTTTGATTGTTGAAACAATGTAATACATCCTTGGAAACATGTTTTACAAAAACATTATATAAATTTCAAACTCATATATCTCCGTTACTATAGAAGATACAGCTGTGATTTTACACTCAATGTAATCAGGTCGAAGCTCTCTATTTGCTCATACCAAAAAATTTAATCCATGTGTAATATTCATGCTTAGTTACCATGGAAACTCTCATAACAATAAAGTAAACAATCTATTTGTGCATGATTGTAGTCGTCGTCGTGGAGATTTGAAATAACCACTTTGATTGTTGAAACAATGTAATACATCCTTGGAAACATGTTTTACAAAAACATTATATAAAATTTCAAACTCATATATCTCCGTTACTATAGAAGATACAGCTGTGATTTTACACTCAATGTAATCAGGTCGAAGCTCTCTATTTGCTCATACCAAAAAATTTATTCCATGTGTAATATTCATGCTTAGTTACCATGGAAACTCTCATAACAATAAAGTAAACAATCTATTTGTGCATGATTGTAGTCGTCGTCGTGGAGATTTGAAATAACCACTTTGATTGTTGAAACAATGTAATACATCCTTGGAAACATGTTTTACAAAAACATTATATAAAATTTCAAACTCATATATCTCCGTTACTATAGAAGATACAGCTGTGATTTTACACTCAATGTAATCAGGTCGAAGCTCTCTATTGGCTCATACGAAAAAATTTAATCCATGTGTAATATTCATGCTTAGTTACCATGGAAACTCTCATAACAATAAATAAACAATCAATTTGTGCATGATTGTAGTCGTCGTCTTGGAGATTTGAAATAACCACTTTGATTGTTGAAACAATGTAATACATCCTTGGAAACATGTTTTACAATAACATTATATAAAATTTCAAACTCATATATCTCCGTTACTATAGAAGATACAGCATTGATTTTACACTCAATGTAATCAGGTTGAAGCTCTCTATTGGCTCATCCGCAAAAAATTAATCCATGTGTAATATTCATGCTTAGTTACCATGGAAACTCTCATAACAATAAAGTAAACAATCTATTTGTGCATGATTGTAGTCGTCGTCGTGGAGATTTGAAATAACCACTTTGATTGTTGAAACAATGTAATACATCCTTGGAAACATGTTTTACAAAAACATTATATAAATTTCAAACTCATATATCTCCGTTACTATAGAAGATACAGCTGTGATTTTACACTCAATGTAATCAGGTCGAAGCTCTCTATTTGCTCATACCAAAAAATTTATTCCATGTGTAATATTCATGCTTAGTTACCATGGAAACTCTCATAACAATAAAGTAAACAATCTATTTGTGCATGATTGTAGTCGTCGTCGTGGAGATTTGAAATAACCACTTTGATTGTTGAAACAATGTAATACATCCTTGGAAACATGTTTTACAAAAACATTATATAAAATTTCAAACTCATATATCTCCGTTACTATAGAAGATACAGCTGTGATTTTACACTCAATGTAATCAAGTTGAAGCTCTCTATTGGCTCATCCGCAAAAAATTAATCCATGTGTAATATTCATGCTTAGTTATAATGGAAACTCTCATAACAATAAAGTAAACAATCTATTTGTGCATGATTGTAGTCGTCGTCGTGGAGATTTGAAATAACCACTTTGATTGTTGAAACAATGTAATACATCCTTGGAAACATGTTTTACAAAAACATTATATAAAATTTCAAACTCATATATCTCCGTTACTATAGAAGATACAGCTGTGATTTTACACTCAATGTAATCAGGTCGAAGCTCTCTATTTGCTCATACCAAAAAATTTAATCCATGTGTAATATTCATGCTTAGTTACCATGGAAACTCTCATAACAATAAAGTAAACAATCTATTTGTGCATGATTGTAGTCGTCGTTGTGGAGATTTGAAATAACCACTTTGATTGTTGAAACAATGTAATACATTCTTGGAAACATGTTTTACAAAAACATTATATAAAATTTCAAACTCATATATCTAAGTTACTATAGAAGATACAGCTGTGATTTTACACTCAATGTAATCAGGTCGAAGCTCTCTATTGGCTCATACGAAAAAATTTAATCCATGTGTAATATTCATGCTTAGTTACCATGGAAATTCTCATAACAATAAATAAACAATCAATTTGTGCATGATTGTAGTCGTCGTCTTGGAGATTTGAAATAACCACTTTGATTGTTGAAACAATGTAATACATCCTTGGAAACATGTTTTACAATAACATTATATAAAATTTCAAACTCATATATCTCCGTTACTATAGAAGATACAGCTGTGATTTTACACTCAATGTAATCAGGTCGAAGCTCTCTATTTGCTCATACCAAAAAATTTAATCCATGTGTAATATTCATGCTTAGTTACCATGGAAACTCTCAAAACAATAAAGTAAACAATCTATTTGTGCATGATTGTAGTCGTCGTCGTGGAGATTTGAAATAACCACTTTGATTGTTGAAACAATGTAATACATCCTAAGGAATCACGTTGTACAAAAAAATTATATAAAATTTCAAACTCGCATATCTCCGTTACTATAGAAGATACAGCATTGATTTTACACTCAATGTAATCAGGTTGAAGCTCTCTATTGGCTCATCCGCAAAAAATTAATCCATGTGTAATATTCATGCTTAGTTACCATGGAAACTCTCATAACAATAAAGTAAACAATCTATTTGTGCATGATTGTAGTCGTCGTCGTGGAGATTTGAAATAACCACTTTGATTGTTGAAACAATGTAATACATCCTAAGGAATCACGTTGTACAAAAACATTATATAAAATTTCAAACTCATATATCTCCGTTACTATAGAAGATACAGCTGTGATTTTACACTCAATGTAATCAGGTCGAAGCTCTCTATTGGCTCATACGAAAAAAATTAATCCATGTGTAATATTCATGCTTAGTTACCATGGAAACTCTCATAACAATAAATAAACAATCAATTTGTGCATGATTGTAGTCGTCGTCTTGGAGATTTGAAATAACCACTTTTATTGTTGAAACAATGTAATACATCCTTGGAAACATGTTTTACAATAACATTATATAAAATTTCAAACTCATATATCTCCGTTACTATAGAAGATACAGCTGTGATTTTACACTCAATGTAATCAGGTCGAAGCTCTCTATTTGCTCATACCAAAAAATTTAATCCATGTGTAATATTCATGCTTAGTTACCATGGAAACTCTCAAAACAATAAAGTAAACAATCTATTTGTGCATGATTGTAGTCGTCGTCGTGGAGATTTGAAATAACCACTTTGATTGTTGAAACAATGTAATACATCCTAAGGAATCACGTTGTACAAAAAAATTATATAAAATTTCAAACTCGCATATCTCCGTTACTATAGAAGATACAGCATTGATTTTACACTCAATGTAATCAGGTTGAAGCTCTCTATTGGCTCATCCGCAAAAAATTAATCCATGTGTAATATTCATGCTTAGTTACCATGGAAACTCTCATAACAATAAAGTAAACAATCTATTTGTGCATGATTGTAGTCGTCGTCGTGGAGATTTGAAATAACCACTTTGATTGTTGAAACAATGTAATACATCCTTGGAAACATGTTTTACAAAAACATTATATAAATTTCAAACTCATATATCTCCGTTACTATAGAAGATACAGCTGTGATTTTACACTCAATGTAATCAGGTCGAAGCTCTCTATTTGCTCATACCAAAAAATTTATTCCATGTGTAATATTCATGCTTAGTTACCATGGAAACTCTCATAACAATAAAGTAAACAATCTATTTGTGCATGATTGTAGTCGTCGTCGTGGAGATTTGAAATAACCACTTTGATTGTTGAAACAATGTAATACATCCTTGGAAACATGTTTTACAAAAACATTATATAAAATTTCAAACTCATATATCTCCGTTACTATAGAAGATACAGCTGTGATTTTACACTCAATGTAATCAAGTTGAAGCTCTCTATTGGCTCATCCGCAAAAAATTAATCCATGTGTAATATTCATGCTTAGTTATAATGGAAACTCTCATAACAATAAAGTAAACAATCTATTTGTGCATGATTGTAGTCGTCGTCGTGGAGATTTGAAATAACCACTTTGATTGTTGAAACAATGTAATACATCCTTGGAAACATGTTTTACAAAAACATTATATAAAATTTCAAACTCATATATCTCCGTTACTATAGAAGATACAGCTGTGATTTTACACTCAATGTAATCAGGTCGAAGCTCTCTATTTGCTCATACCAAAAAATTTAATCCATGTGTAATATTCATGCTTAGTTACCATGGAAACTCTCATAACAATAAAGTAAACAATCTATTTGTGCATGATTGTAGTCGTCGTTGTGGAGATTTGAAATAACCACTTTGATTGTTGAAACAATGTAATACATTCTTGGAAACATGTTTTACAAAAACATTATATAAAATTTCAAACTCATATATCTAAGTTACTATAGAAGATACAGCTGTGATTTTACACTCAATGTAATCAGGTCGAAGCTCTCTATTGGCTCATACGAAAAAATTTAATCCATGTGTAATATTCATGCTTAGTTACCATGGAAATTCTCATAACAATAAATAAACAATCAATTTGTGCATGATTGTAGTCGTCGTCTAGGAGATTTGAAATAACCACTTTGATTGTTGAAACAATGTAATACATCCTTGGAAACATGTTTTACAATAACATTATATAAAATTTCAAACTCATATATCTCCGTTACTATAGAAGATACAGCTGTGATTTTACACTCAATGTAATCAGGTCGAAGCTCTCTATTTGCTCATACCAAAAAATTTAATCCATGTGTAATATTCATGCTTAGTTACCATGGAAACTCTCAAAACAATAAAGTAAACAATCTATTTGTGCATGATTGTAGTCGTCGTCGTGGAGATTTGAAATAACCACTTTGATTGTTGAAACAATGTAATACATCCTAAGGAATCACGTTGTACAAAAAAATTATATAAAATTTCAAACTCGCATATCTCCGTTACTATAGAAGATACAGCATTGATTTTACACTCAATGTAATCAGGTTGAAGCTCTCTATTGGCTCATCCGCAAAAAATTAATCCATGTGTAATATTCATGCTTAGTTACCATGGAAACTCTCATAACAATAAAGTAAACAATCTATTTGTGCATGATTGTAGTCGTCGTCGTGGAGATTTGAAATAACCACTTTGATTGTTGAAACAATGTAATACATCCTAAGGAATCACGTTGTACAAAAACATTATATAAAATTTCAAACTCATATATCTCCGTTACTATAGAAGATACAGCTGTGATTTTACACTCAATGTAATCAGGTCGAAGCTCTCTATTGGCTCATACGAAAAAATTTAATCCATGTGTAATATTCATGCTTAGTTACCATGGAAACTCTCATAACAATAAATAAACAATCAATTTGTGCATGATTGTAGTCGTCGTCTTGGAGATTTGAAATAACCACTTTGATTGTTGAAACAATGTAATACATCCTTGGAAACATGTTTTACAATAACATTATATAAAATTTCAAACTCATATATCTCCGTTACTATAGAAGATACAGCTGTGATTTTACACTCAATGTAATCAGGTCGAAGCTCTCTATTTGCTCATACCAAAAAATTTAATCCATGTGTAATATTCATGCTTAGTTACCATGGAAACTCTCATAACAATAAAGTAAACAATCTATTTGTGCATGATTGTAGTCGTCGTCGTGGAGATTTGAAATAACCACTTTGATTGTTGAAACAATGTAATACATCCTAAGGAATCACGTTGTACAAAAACATTATATAAAATTTCAAACTCATATATCTCCGTTACTATAGAAGATACAGCTGTGATTTTACACTCAATGTAATCAGGTCGAAGCTCTCTATTGGCTCATACGAAAAAATTTAATCCATGTGTAATATTCATGCTTAGTTACCATGGAAACTCTCATAACAATAAATAAACAATCAATTTGTGCATGATTGTAGTCGTCGTCTTGGAGATTTGAAATAACCACTTTGATTGTTGAAACAATGTAATACATCCTTGGAAACATGTTTTACAATAACATTATATAAAATTTCAAACTCATATATCTCCGTTACTATAGAAGATACAGCTGTGATTTTACACTCAATGTAATCAGGTCGAAGCTCTCTATTTGCTCATACCAAAAAATTTAATCCATGTGTAATATTCATGCTTAGTTACCATGGAAACTCTCAAAACAATAAAGTAAACAATCTATTTGTGCATGATTGTAGTCGTCGTCGTGGAGATTTGAAATAACCACTTTGATTGTTGAAACAATGTAATACATCCTAAGGAATCACGTTGTACAAAAAAATTATATAAAATTTCAAACTCGCATATCTCCGTTACTATAGAAGATACAGCATTGATTTTACACTCAATGTAATCAGGTTGAAGCTCTCTATTGGCTCATCCGCAAAAAATTAATCCATGTGTAATATTCATGCTTAGTTACCATGGAAACTCTCATAACAATAAAGTAAACAATCTATTTGTGCATGATTGTAGTCGTCGTCGTGGAGATTTGAAATAACCACTTTGATTGTTGAAACAATGTAATACATCCTTGGAAACATGTTTTACAAAAACATTATATAAATTTCAAACTCATATATCTCCGTTACTATAGAAGATACAGCTGTGATTTTACACTCAATGTAATCAGGTCGAAGCTCTCTATTTGCTCATACCAAAAAATTTATTCCATGTGTAATATTCATGCTTAGTTACCATGGAAACTCTCATAACAATAAAGTAAACAATCTATTTGTGCATGATTGTAGTCGTCGTCGTGGAGATTTGAAATAACCACTTTGATTGTTGAAACAATGTAATACATCCTTGGAAACATGTTTTACAAAAACATTATATAAAATTTCAAACTCATATATCTCCGTTACTATAGAAGATACAGCTGTGATTTTACACTCAATGTAATCAGGTCGAAGCTCTCTATTGGCTCATACGAAAAAATTTAATCCATGTGTAATATTCATGCTTAGTTATAATGGAAACTCTCATAACAATAAAGTAAACAATCTATTTGTGCATGATTGTAGTCGTCGTCGTGGAGATTTGAAATAACCACTTTGATTGTTGAAACAATGTAATACATCCTTGGAAACATGTTTTACAAAAACATTATATAAAATTTCAAACTCATATATCTCCGTTACTATAGAAGATACAGCTGTGATTTTACACTCAATGTAATCAGGTCGAAGCTCTCTATTGGCTCATACGAAAAAATTTAATCCATGTGTAATATTCATGCTTAGTTACCATGGAAACTCTCATAACAATAAAGTAAACAATCTATTTGTGCATGATTGTAGTCGTCGTTGTGGAGATTTGAAATAACCACTTTGATTGTTGAAACAATGTAATACATTCTTGGAAACATGTTTTACAAAAACATTATATAAAATTTCAAACTCATATATCTCCGTTACTATAGAAGATACAGCTGTGATTTTACACTCAATGTAATCAGGTCGAAGCTCTCTATTGGCTCATACGAAAAAATTTAATCCATGTGTAATATTCATGCTTAGTTACCATGGAAACTCTCATAACAATAAAGTAAACAATCTATTTGTGCATGATTGTAGTCGTCGTCGTGGAGATTTGAAATAACCACTTTGATTGTTGAAACAATGTAATATATCCTTGGAAACATGTTTTACAAAAACATTATATAAATTTCAAACTCATATATCTCCGTTACTATAGAAGATACAGCTGTGATTTTACACTCAATGTAATCAGGTCGAAGCTCTCTATTTGCTCATACCAAAAAATTTAATCCATGTGTAATATTCATGCTTAGTTACCATGGAAACTCTCCTAACAATAAAGTAAACAATCTATTTGTGCATGATTGTAGTCGTCGTCGTGGAGATTTGAAATAACCACTTTGATTGTTGAAACAATGTAATACATCCTTGGAAACATGTTTTACAAAAACATTATATAAAATTTCAAACTCACATATCTCCGTTACTATAGAAGATACAGCTGTGATTTTACACTCAATGTAATCAAGTTGAAGCTCTCTATTGGCTCATCCGCAAAAAATTAATCCATGTGTAATATTCATGCTTAGTTATAATGGAAACTCTCATAACAATAAAGTAAACAATCTATTTGTGCATGATTGTAGTCGTCGTCGTGGAGATTTGAAATAACCACTTTGATTGTTGAAACAATGTAATACATCCTTGGAAACATGTTTTACAAAAACATTATATAAAATTTCAAACTCATATATCTCCGTTACTATAGAAGATACAGCTGTGATTTTACACTCAATGTAATCAGGTCGAAGCTCTCTATTGGCTCATACGAAAAAATTTAATCCATGTGTAATATTCATGCTTAGTTACCATGGAAACTCTCATAACAATAAAGTAAACAATCTATTTGTGCATGATTGTAGTCGTCGTTGTGGAGATTTGAAATAACCACTTTGATTGTTGAAACAATGTAATACATTCTTGGAAACATGTTTTACAAAAACATTATATAAAATTTCAAACTCATATATCTCCGTTACTATAGAAGATACAGCTGTGATTTTACACTCAATGTAATCAGGTCGAAGCTCTCTATTGGCTCATACGAAAAAAATTAATCCATGTGTAATATTCATGCTTAGTTACCATGGAAAATCTCATAACAATAAAGTAAACAATCTATTTGTGCATGATTGTAGTCGTCGTCGTGGAGATTTGAAATAACCACTTTGATTGTTGAAACAATGTAATACATCCTTGGAAACATGTTTTACAAAAACATTATATAAATTTCAAACTCATATATCTCCGTTACTATAGAAGATACAGCTGTGATTTTACACTCAATGTAATCAGGTCGAAGCTCTCTATTTGCTCATACCAAAAAATTTAATCCATGTGTAATATTCATGCTTAGTTACCATGGAAACTCTCATAACAATAAAGTAAACAATCTATTTGTGCATGATTGTAGTCGTCGTCGTGGAGATTTGAAATAACCACTTTGATTGTTGAAACAATGTAATACATCCTTGGAAACATGTTTTACAAAAACATTATATAAAATTTCAAACTCATATATCTCCGTTACTATAGAAGATACAGCTGTGATTTTACACTCAATGTAATCAGGTCGAAGCTCTCTATTTGCTCATACCAAAAAATTTATTCCATGTGTAATATTCATGCTTAGTTACCATGGAAACTCTCATAACAATAAAGTAAACAATCTATTTGTGCATGATTGTAGTCGTCGTCGTGGAGATTTGAAATAACCACTTTGATTGTTGAAACAATGTAATACATCCTTGGAAACATGTTTTACAAAAACATTATATAAAATTTCAAACTCATATATCTCCGTTACTATAGAAGATACAGCTGTGATTTTACACTCAATGTAATCAGGTCGAAGCTCTCTATTGGCTCATACAAAAAATTTAATCCATGTGTAATATTCATGCTTAGTTACCATGGAAACTCTCATAACAATAAAGTAAACAATCAATTTGTGCATGATTGTAGTCGTCGTCGTGGAGATTTGAAATAACCACTTTGATTGTTGAAACAATGTAATACATCCTTGGAAACAGGTTTTACAAAAACATTATATAAAATTTCAAACTCATATATCTCCGTTACTATAGAAGATACAGCTGTGATTTTACACTCAATGTAATCAGGTCGAAGCTCTCTATTGGCTCATACGAAAGAATTTAATCCATGTGTAATATTCATGCTTAGTTACCATGGAAACTCTCATAACAATAAATAAACAATCAATTTGTGCATGATTGTAGTCGTCGTCTTGGAGATTTGAAATAACCACTTTGATTGTTGAAACAATGTAATACATCCTTGGAAACATGTTTTACAATAACATTATATAAAATTTCAAACTCATATATCTCCGTTACTATAGAAGATACAGCATTGATTTTACACTCAATGTAATCAGGTTGAAGCTCTCTATTGGCTCATCCGCAAAAAATTAATCCATGTGTAATATTCATGCTTAGTTACCATGGAAACTCTCATAACAATAAAGTAAACAATCTATTTGTGCATGATTGTAGTCGTCGTCGTGGAGATTTGAAATAACCACTTTGATTGTTGAAACAATGTAATACATCCTTGGAAACATGTTTTACAAAAACATTATATAAATTTCAAACTCATATATCTCCGTTACTATAGAAGATACAGCTGTGATTTTACACTCAATGTAATCAGGTCGAAGCTCTCTATTTGCTCATACCAAAAAATTTATTCCATGTGTAATATTCATGCTTAGTTACCATGGAAACTCTCATAACAATAAAGTAAACAATCTATTTGTGCATGATTGTAGTCGTCGTCGTGGAGATTTGAAATAACCACTTTGATTGTTGAAACAATGTAATACATCCTTGGAAACATGTTTTACAAAAACATTATATAAAATTTCAAACTCATATATCTCCGTTACTATAGAAGATACAGCTGTGATTTTACACTCAATGTAATCAAGTTGAAGCTCTCTATTGGCTCATCCGCAAAAAATTAATCCATGTGTAATATTCATGCTTAGTTATAATGGAAACTCTCATAACAATAAAGTAAACAATCTATTTGTGCATGATTGTAGTCGTCGTCGTGGAGATTTGAAATAACCACTTTGATTGTTGAAACAATGTAATACATCCTTGGAAACATGTTTTACAAAAACATTATATAAAATTTCAAACTCATATATCTCCGTTACTATAGAAGATACAGCTGTGATTTTACACTCAATGTAATCAGGTCGAAGCTCTCTATTTGCTCATACCAAAAAATTTAATCCATGTGTAATATTCATGCTTAGTTACCATGGAAACTCTCATAACAATAAAGTAAACAATCTATTTGTGCATGATTGTAGTCGTCGTTGTGGAGATTTGAAATAACCACTTTGATTGTTGAAACAATGTAATACATTCTTGGAAACATGTTTTACAAAAACATTATATAAAATTTCAAACTCATATATCTAAGTTACTATAGAAGATACAGCTGTGATTTTACACTCAATGTAATCAGGTCGAAGCTCTCTATTGGCTCATACGAAAAAATTTAATCCATGTGTAATATTCATGCTTAGTTACCATGGAAATTCTCATAACAATAAATAAACAATCAATTTGTGCATGATTGTAGTCGTCGTCTTGGAGATTTGAAATAACCACTTTGATTGTTGAAACAATGTAATACATCCTTGGAAACATGTTTTACAATAACATTATATAAAATTTCAAACTCATATATCTCCGTTACTATAGAAGATACAGCTGTGATTTTACACTCAATGTAATCAGGTCGAAGCTCTCTATTTGCTCATACCAAAAAATTTAATCCATGTGTAATATTCATGCTTAGTTACCATGGAAACTCTCAAAACAATAAAGTAAACAATCTATTTGTGCATGATTGTAGTCGTCGTCGTGGAGATTTGAAATAACCACTTTGATTGTTGAAACAATGTAATACATCCTAAGGAATCACGTTGTACAAAAAAATTATATAAAATTTCAAACTCGCATATCTCCGTTACTATAGAAGATACAGCATTGATTTTACACTCAATGTAATCAGGTTGAAGCTCTCTATTGGCTCATCCGCAAAAAATTAATCCATGTGTAATATTCATGCTTAGTTACCATGGAAACTCTCATAACAATAAAGTAAACAATCTATTTGTGCATGATTGTAGTCGTCGTCGTGGAGATTTGAAATAACCACTTTGATTGTTGAAACAATGTAATACATCCTAAGGAATCACGTTGTACAAAAACATTATATAAAATTTCAAACTCATATATCTCCGTTACTATAGAAGATACAGCTGTGATTTTACACTCAATGTAATCAGGTCGAAGCTCTCTATTGGCTCATACGAAAAAATTTAATCCATGTGTAATATTCATGCTTAGTTACCATGGAAACTCTCATAACAATAAATAAACAATCAATTTGTGCATGATTGTAGTCGTCGTCTTGGAGATTTGAAATAACCACTTTGATTGTTGAAACAATGTAATACATCCTTGGAAACATGTTTTACAATAACATTATATAAAATTTCAAACTCATATATCTCCGTTACTATAGAAGATACAGCTGTGATTTTACACACAATGTAATCAGGTCGAAGCTCTCTATTTGCTCATACCAAAAAATTTAATCCATGTGTAATATTCATGCTTAGTTACAATGGAAACTCTCAAAACAATAAAGTAAACAATCTATTTGTGCATGATTGTAGTCGTCGTCGTGGAGATTTGAAATAACCACTTTGATTGTTGAAACAATGTAATACATCCTAAGGAATCACGTTGTACAAAAAAATTATATAAAATTTCAAACTCGCATATCTCCGTTACTATAGAAGATACAGCATTGATTTTACACTCAATGTAATCAGGTTGAAGCTCTCTATTGGCTCATCCGCAAAAAATTAATCCATGTGTAATATTCATGCTTAGTTACCATGGAAACTCTCATAACAATAAAGTAAACAATCTATTTGTGCATGATTGTAGTCGTCGTCGTGGAGATTTGAAATAACCACTTTGATTGTTGAAACAATGTAATACATCCTAAGGAATCACGTTGTACAAAAACATTATATAAAATTTCAAACTCATATATCTCCGTTACTATAGAAGATACAGCTGTGATTTTACACTCAATGTAATCAGGTCGAAGCTCTCTATTTGCTCATACCAAAAAATTTATTCCATGTGTAATATTCATGCTTAGTTACCATGGAAACTCTCATAACAATAAAGTAAACAATCTATTTGTGCATGATTGTAGTCGTCGTCGTGGAGATTTGAAATAACCACTTTGATTGTTGAAACAATGTAATACATCCTTGGAAACATGTTTTACAAAAACATTATATAAAATTTCAAACTCATATATCTCCGTTACTATAGAAGATACAGCTGTGATTTTACACTCAATGTAATCAGGTCGAAGCTCTCTATTGGCTCATACAAAAAATTTAATCCATGTGTAATATTCATGCTTAGTTACCATGGAAACTCTCATAACAATAAAGTAAACAATCAATTTGTGCATGATTGTAGTCGTCGTCGTGGAGATTTGAAATAACCACTTTGATTGTTGAAACAATGTAATACATCCTTGGAAACAGGTTTTACAAAAACATTATATAAAATTTCAAACTCATATATCTCCGTTACTATAGAAGATACAGCTGTGATTTTAAACTCAATGTAATCAGGTCGAAGCTCTCTATTGGCTCATACGAAAGAATTTAATCCATGTGTAATATTCATGCTTAGTTACCATGGAAACTCTCATAACAATAAATAAACAATCAATTTGTGCATGATTGTAGTCGTCGTCTTGGAGATTTGAAATAACCACTTTGATTGTTGAAACAATGTAATACATCCTTGGAAACATGTTTTACAATAACATTATATAAAATTTCAAACTCATATATCTCCGTTACTATAGAAGATACAGCATTGATTTTACACTCAATGTAATCAGGTTGAAGCTCTCTATTGGCTCATCCGCAAAAAATTAATCCATGTGTAATATTCATGCTTAGTTACCATGGAAACTCTCATAACAATAAAGTAAACAATCTATTTGTGCATGATTGTAGTCGTCGTCGTGGAGATTTGAAATAACCACTTTGATTGTTGAAACAATGTAATACATCCTTGGAAACATGTTTTACAAAAACATTATATAAATTTCAAACTCATATATCTCCGTTACTATAGAAGATACAGCTGTGATTTTACACTCAATGTAATCAGGTCGAAGCTCTCTATTTGCTCATACCAAAAAATTTATTCCATGTGTAATATTCATGCTTAGTTACCATGGAAACTCTCATAACAATAAAGTAAACAATCTATTTGTGCATGATTGTAGTCGTCGTCGTGGAGATTTGAAATAACCACTTTGATTGTTGAAACAATGTAATACATCCTTGGAAACATGTTTTACAAAAACATTATATAAAATTTCAAACTCATATATCTCCGTTACTATAGAAGATACAGCTGTGATTTTACACTCAATGTAATCAAGTTGAAGCTCTCTATTGGCTCATCCGCAAAAAATTAATCCATGTGTAATATTCATGCTTAGTTATAATGGAAACTCTCATAACAATAAAGTAAACAATCTATTTGTGCATGATTGTAGTCGTCGTCGTGGAGATTTGAAATAACCACTTTGATTGTTGAAACAATGTAATACATCCTTGGAAACATGTTTTACAAAAACATTATATAAAATTTCAAACTCATATATCTCCGTTACTATAGAAGATACAGCTGTGATTTTACACTCAATGTAATCAGGTCGAAGCTCTCTATTTGCTCATACCAAAAAATTTAATCCATGTGTAATATTCATGCTTAGTTACCATGGAAACTCTCATAACAATAAAGTAAACAATCTATTTGTGCATGATTGTAGTCGTCGTTGTGGAGATTTGAAATAACCACTTTGATTGTTGAAACAATGTAATACATTCTTGGAAACATGTTTTACAAAAACATTATATAAAATTTCAAACTCATATATCTAAGTTACTATAGAAGATACAGCTGTGATTTTACACTCAATGTAATCAGGTCGAAGCTCTCTATTGGCTCATACGAAAAAATTTAATCCATGTGTAATATTCATGCTTAGTTACCATGGAAATTCTCATAACAATAAATAAACAATCAATTTGTGCATGATTGTAGTCGTCGTCTTGGAGATTTGAAATAACCACTTTGATTGTTGAAACAATGTAATACATCCTTGGAAACATGTTTTACAATAACATTATATAAAATTTCAAACTCATATATCTCCGTTACTATAGAAGATACAGCTGTGATTTTACACTCAATGTAATCAGGTCGAAGCTCTCTATTTGCTCATACCAAAAAATTTAATCCATGTGTAATATTCATGCTTAGTTACCATGGAAACTCTCAAAACAATAAAGTAAACAATCTATTTGTGCATGATTGTAGTCGTCGTCGTGGAGATTTGAAATAACCACTTTGATTGTTGAAACAATGTAATACATCCTAAGGAATCACGTTGTACAAAAAAATTATATAAAATTTCAAACTCGCATATCTCCGTTACTATAGAAGATACAGCATTGATTTTACACTCAATGTAATCAGGTTGAAGCTCTCTATTGGCTCATCCGCAAAAAATTAATCCATGTGTAATATTCATGCTTAGTTACCATGGAAACTCTCATAACAATAAAGTAAACAATCTATTTGTGCATGATTGTAGTCGTCGTCGTGGAGATTTGAAATAACCACTTTGATTGTTGAAACAATGTAATACATCCTAAGGAATCACGTTGTACAAAAACATTATATAAAATTTCAAACTCATATATCTCCGTTACTATAGAAGATACAGCTGTGATTTTACACTCAATGTAATCAGGTCGAAGCTCTCTATTGGCTCATACGAAAAAATTTAATCCATGTGTAATATTCATGCTTAGTTACCATGGAAACTCTCATAACAATAAATAAACAATCAATTTGTGCATGATTGTAGTCGTCGTCTTGGAGATTTGAAATAACCACTTTGATTGTTGAAACAATGTAATACATCCTTGGAAACATGTTTTACAATAACATTATATAAAATTTCAAACTCATATATCTCCGTTACTATAGAAGATACAGCTGTGATTTTACACACAATGTAATCAGGTCGAAGCTCTCTATTTGCTCATACCAAAAAATTTAATCCATGTGTAATATTCATGCTTAGTTACAATGGAAACTCTCAAAACAATAAAGTAAACAATCTATTTGTGCATGATTGTAGTCGTCGTCGTGGAGATTTGAAATAACCACTTTGATTGTTGAAACAATGTAATACATCCTAAGGAATCACGTTGTACAAAAAAATTATATAAAATTTCAAACTCGCATATCTCCGTTACTATAGAAGATACAGCATTGATTTTACACTCAATGTAATCAGGTTGAAGCTCTCTATTGGCTCATCCGCAAAAAATTAATCCATGTGTAATATTCATGCTTAGTTACCATGGAAACTCTCATAACAATAAAGTAAACAATCTATTTGTGCATGATTGTAGTCGTCGTCGTGGAGATTTGAAATAACCACTTTGATTGTTGAAACAATGTAATACATCCTAAGGAATCACGTTGTACAAAAACATTATATAAAATTTCAAACTCATATATCTCCGTTACTATAGAAGATACAGCTGTGATTTTACACTCAATGTAATCAGGTCGAAGCTCTCTATTGGCTCATACGAAAAAATTTAATCCATGTGTAATATTCATGCTTAGTTACCATGGAAACTCTCATAACAATAAATAAACAATCAATTTGTGCATGATTGTAGTCGTCGTCTTGGAGATTTGAAATAACCACTTTGATTGTTGAAACAATGTAATACATCCTTGGAAACATGTTTTACAATAACATTATATAAAATTTCAAACTCATATATCTCCGTTACTATAGAAGATACAGCTGTGATTTTACACTCAATGTAATCAGGTCGAAGCTCTCTATTTGCTCATACCAAAAAATTTAATCCATGTGTAATATTCATGCTTAGTTACCATGGAAACTCTCAAAACAATAAAGTAAACAATCTATTTGTGCATGATTGTAGTCGTCGTCGTGGAGATTTGAAATAACCACTTTGATTGTTGAAACAATGTAATACATCCTAAGGAATCACGTTGTACAAAAAAATTATATAAAATTTCAAACTCGCATATCTCCGTTACTATAGAAGATACAGCATTGATTTTACACTCAATGTAATCAGGTTGAAGCTCTCTATTGGCTCATCCGCAAAAAATTAATCCATGTGTAATATTCATGCTTAGTTACCATGGAAACTCTCATAACAATAAAGTAAACAATCTATTTGTGCATGATTGTAGTCGTCGTCGTGGAGATTTGAAATAACCACTTTGATTGTTGAAACAATGTAATACATCCTTGGAAACATGTTTTACAAAAACATTATATAAATTTCAAACTCATATATCTCCGTTACTATAGAAGATACAGCTGTGATTTTACACTCAATGTAATCAGGTCGAAGCTCTCTATTTGCTCATACCAAAAAATTTATTCCATGTGTAATATTCATGCTTAGTTACCATGGAAACTCTCATAACAATAAAGTAAACAATCTATTTGTGCATGATTGTAGTCGTCGTCGTGGAGATTTGAAATAACCACTTTGATTGTTGAAACAATGTAATACATCCTTGGAAACATGTTTTACAAAAACATTATATAAAATTTCAAACTCATATATCTCCGTTACTATAGAAGATACAGCTGTGATTTTACACTCAATGTAATCAGGTCGAAGCTCTCTATTGGCTCATACGAAAAAATTTAATCCATGTGTAATATTCATGCTTAGTTATAATGGAAACTCTCATAACAATAAATAAACAATCAATTTGTGCATGATTGTAGTCGTCGTCTTGGAGATTTGAAATAACCACTTTGATTGTTGAAACAATGTAATACATCCTTGGAAACATGTTTTACAATAACATTATATAAAATTTCAAACTCATATATCTCCGTTACTATAGAAGATACAGCTGTGATTTTACACTCAATGTAATCAGGTCCAAGCTCTCTATTTGCTCATACCAAAAAATTTAATCCATGTGTAATATTCATGCTTAGTTACCATGGAAACTCTCAAAACAATAAAGTAAACAATCTATTTGTGCATGATTGTAGTCGTCGTCGTGGAGATTTGAAATAACCACTTTGATTGTTGAAACAATGTAATACATCCTAAGGAATCACGTTGTACAAAAAAATTATATAAAATTTCAAACTCGCATATCTCCGTTACTATAGAAGATACAGCATTGATTTTACACTCAATGTAATCAGGTTGAAGCTCTCTATTGGCTCATCCGCAAAAAATTAATCCATGTGTAATATTCATGCTTAGTTACCATGGAAACTCTCATAACAATAAAGTAAACAATCTATTTGTGCATGATTGTAGTCGTCGTCGTGGAGATTTGAAATAACCACTTTGATTGTTGAAACAATGTAATACATCCTAAGGAATCACGTTGTACAAAAACATTATATAAAATTTCAAACTCATATATCTCCGTTACTATAGAAGATACAGCTGTGATTTTACACTCAATGTAATCAGGTCGAAGCTCTCTATTGGCTCATACGAAAAAATTTAATCCATGTGTAATATTCATGCTTAGTTACCATGGAAACTCTCATAACAATAAATAAACAATCAATTTGTGCATGATTGTAGTCGTCGTCTTGGAGATTTGAAATAACCACTTTGATTGTTGAAACAATGTAATACATCCTTGGAAACATGTTTTACAATAACATTATATAAAATTTCAAACTCATATATCTCCGTTACTATAGAAGATACAGCTGTGATTTTACACACAATGTAATCAGGTCGAAGCTCTCTATTTGCTCATACCAAAAAATTTAATCCATGTGTAATATTCATGCTTAGTTACAATGGAAACTCTCAAAACAATAAAGTAAACAATCTATTTGTGCATGATTGTAGTCGTCGTCGTGGAGATTTGAAATAACCACTTTGATTGTTGAAACAATGTAATACATCCTAAGGAATCACGTTGTACAAAAAAATTATATAAAATTTCAAACTCGCATATCTCCGTTACTATAGAAGATACAGCATTGATTTTACACTCAATGTAATCAGGTTGAAGCTCTCTATTGGCTCATCCGCAAAAAATTAATCCATGTGTAATATTCATGCTTAGTTACCATGGAAACTCTCATAACAATAAAGTAAACAATCTATTTGTGCATGATTGTAGTCGTCGTCGTGGAGATTTGAAATAACCACTTTGATTGTTGAAACAATGTAATACATCCTAAGGAATCACGTTGTACAAAAACATTATATAAAATTTCAAACTCATATATCTCCGTTACTATAGAAGATACAGCTGTGATTTTACACTCAATGTAATCAGGTCGAAGCTCTCTATTGGCTCATACGAAAAAATTTAATCCATGTGTAATATTCATGCTTAGTTACCATGGAAACTCTCATAACAATAAATAAACAATCAATTTGTGCATGATTGTAGTCGTCGTCTTGGAGATTTGAAATAACCACTTTGATTGTTGAAACAATGTAATACATCCTTGGAAACATGTTTTACAATAACATTATATAAAATTTCAAACTCATATATCTCCGTTACTATAGAAGATACAGCTGTGATTTTACACTCAATGTAATCAGGTCGAAGCTCTCTATTTGCTCATACCAAAAAATTTAATCCATGTGTAATATTCATGCTTAGTTACCATGGAAACTCTCAAAACAATAAAGTAAACAATCTATTTGTGCATGATTGTAGTCGTCGTCGTGGAGATTTGAAATAACCACTTTGATTGTTGAAACAATGTAATACATCCTAAGGAATCACGTTGTACAAAAAAATTATATAAAATTTCAAACTCGCATATCTCCGTTACTATAGAAGATACAGCATTGATTTTACACTCAATGTAATCAGGTTGAAGCTCTCTATTGGCTCATCCGCAAAAAATTAATCCATGTGTAATATTCATGCTTAGTTACCATGGAAACTCTCATAACAATAAAGTAAACAATCTATTTGTGCATGATTGTAGTCGTCGTCGTGGAGATTTGAAATAACCACTTTGATTGTTGAAACAATGTAATACATCCTTGGAAACATGTTTTACAAAAACATTATATAAATTTCAAACTCATATATCTCCGTTACTATAGAAGATACAGCTGTGATTTTACACTCAATGTAATCAGGTCGAAGCTCTCTATTTGCTCATACCAAAAAATTTATTCCATGTGTAATATTCATGCTTAGTTACCATGGAAACTCTCATAACAATAAAGTAAACAATCTATTTGTGCATGATTGTAGTCGTCGTCGTGGAGATTTGAAATAACCACTTTGATTGTTGAAACAATGTAATACATCCTTGGAAACATGTTTTACAAAAACATTATATAAAATTTCAAACTCATATATCTCCGTTACTATAGAAGATACAGCTGTGATTTTACACTCAATGTAATCAGGTCGAAGCTCTCTATTGGCTCATACGAAAAAATTTAATCCATGTGTAATATTCATGCTTAGTTATAATGGAAACTCTCATAACAATAAAGTAAACAATCTATTTGTGCATGATTGTAGTCGTCGTCGTGGAGATTTGAAATAACCACTTTGATTGTTGAAACAATGTAATACATCCTTGGAAACATGTTTTACAAAAACATTATATAAAATTTCAAACTCATATATCTCCGTTACTATAGAAGATACAGCTGTGATTTTACACTCAATGTAATCAGGTCGAAGCTCTCTATTGGCTCATACGAAAAAATTTAATCCATGTGTAATATTCATGCTTAGTTACCATGGAAACTCTCATAACAATAAAGTAAACAATCTATTTGTGCATGATTGTAGTCGTCGTTGTGGAGATTTGAAATAACCACTTTGATTGTTGAAACAATGTAATACATTCTTGGAAACATTTTTTACAAAAACATTATATAAAATTTCAAACTCATATATCTCCGTTACTATAGAAGATACAGCTGTGATTTTACACTCAATGTAATCAGGTCGAAGCTCTCTATTGGCTCATACGAAAAAATTTAATCCATGTGTAATATTCATGCTTAGTTACCATGGAAACTCTCATAACAATAAAGTAAACAATCTATTTGTGCATGATTGTAGTCGTCGTCGTGGAGATTTGAAATAACCACTTTGATTGTTGAAACAATGTAATACATCCTTGGAAACATGTTTTACAAAAACATTATATAAATTTCAAACTCATATATCTCCGTTACTATAGAAGATACAGCTGTGATTTTACACTCAATGTAATCAGGTCGAAGCTCTCTATTTGCTCATACCAAAAAATTTAATCCATGTGTAATATTCATGCTTAGTTACCATGGAAACTCTCCTAACAATAAAGTAAACAATCTATTTGTGCATGATTGTAGTCGTCGTCGTGGAGATTTGAAATAACCACTTTGATTGTTGAAACAATGTAATACATCCTTGGAAACATGTTTTACAAAAACATTATATAAAATTTCAAACTCATATATCTCCGTTACTATAGAAGATACAGCTGTGATTTTACACTCAATGTAATCAGGTCGAAGCTCTCTATTTGCTCATACCAAAAAATTTATTCCATGTGTAATATTCATGCTTAGTTACCATGGAAACTCTCATAACAATAAAGTAAACAATCTATTTGTGCATGATTGTAGTCGTCGTCGTGGAGATTTGAAATAACCACTTTGATTGTTGAAACAATGTAATACATCCTTGGAAACATGTTTTACAAAAACATTATATAAAATTTCAAACTCATATATCTCCGTTACTATAGAAGATACAGCTGTGATTTTACACTCAATGTAATCAGGTCAAAGCTCTCTATTGGCTCATACAAAAAATTTAATCCATGTGTAATATTCATGCTTAGTTACCATGGAAACTCTCATAACAATAAAGTAAACAATCAATTTGTGCATGATTGTAGTCGTCGTCGTGGAGATTTGAAATAACCACTTTGATTGTTGAAACAATGTAATACATCCTTGGAAACAGGTTTTACAAAAACATTATATAAAATTTCAAACTCATATATCTCCGTTACTATAGAAGATACAGCTGTGATTTTACACTCAATGTAATCAGGTCGAAGCTCTCTATTGGCTCATACGAAAAAATTTAATCCATGTGTAATATTCATGCTTAGTTACCATGGAAACTCTCATAACAATAAATAAACAATCAATTTGTGCATGATTGTAGTCGTCGTCTTGGAGATTTGAAATAACCACTTTGATTGTTGAAACAATGTAATACATCCTTGGAAACATGTTTTACAATAACATTATATAAAATTTCAAACTCATATATCTCCGTTACTATAGAAGATACAGCATTGATTTTACACTCAATGTAATCAGGTTGAAGCTCTCTATTGGCTCATCCGCAAAAAATTAATCCATGTGTAATATTCATGCTTAGTTACCATGGAAACTCTCATAACAATAAAGTAAACAATCTATTTGTGCATGATTGTAGTCGTCGTCGTGGAGATTTGAAATAACCACTTTGATTGTTGAAACAATGTAATACATCCTTGGAAACATGTTTTACAAAAACATTATATAAATTTCAAACTCATATATCTCCGTTACTATAGAAGATACAGCTGTGATTTTACACTCAATGTAATCAGGTCGAAGCTCTCTATTTGCTCATACCAAAAAATTTATTCCATGTGTAATATTCATGCTTAGTTACCATGGAAACTCTCATAACAATAAAGTAAACAATCTATTTGTGCATGATTGTAGTCGTCGTCGTGGAGATTTGAAATAACCACTTTGATTGTTGAAACAATGTAATACATCCTTGGAAACATGTTTTACAAAAACATTATATAAAATTTCAAACTCATATATCTCCGTTACTATAGAAGATACAGCTGTGATTTTACACTCAATGTAATCAAGTTGAAGCTCTCTATTGGCTCATCCGCAAAAAATTAATCCATGTGTAATATTCATGCTTAGTTATAATGGAAACTCTCATAACAATAAAGTAAACAATCTATTTGTGCATGATTGTAGTCGTCGTCGTGGAGATTTGAAATAACCACTTTGATTGTTGAAACAATGTAATACATCCTTGGAAACATGTTTTACAAAAACATTATATAAAATTTCAAACTCATATATCTCCGTTACTATAGAAGATACAGCTGTGATTTTACACTCAATGTAATCAGGTCGAAGCTCTCTATTTGCTCATACCAAAAAATTTAATCCATGTGTAATATTCATGCTTAGTTACCATGGAAACTCTCATAACAATAAAGTAAACAATCTATTTGTGCATGATTGTAGTCGTCGTTGTGGAGATTTGAAATAACCACTTTGATTGTTGAAACAATGTAATACATTCTTGGAAACATGTTTTACAAAAACATTATATAAAATTTCAAACTCATATATCTCCGTTACTATAGAAGATACAGCTGTGATTTTACACTCAATGTAATCAGGTCGAAGCTCTCTATTGGCTCATACGAAAAAATTTAATCCATGTGTAATATTCATGCTTAGTTACCATGGAAACTCTCATAACAATAAATAAACAATCAATTTGTGCATGATTGTAGTCGTCGTCTTGGAGATTTGAAATAACCACTTTGATTGTTGAAACAATGTAATACATCCTTGGAAACATGTTTTACAATAACATTATATAAAATTTCAAACTCATATATCTCCGTTACTATAGAAGATACAGCTGTGATTTTACACTCAATGTAATCAGGTCGAAGCTCTCTATTTGCTCATACCAAAAAATTTAATCCATGTGTAATATTCATGCTTAGTTACCATGGAAACCCTCAAAACAATAAAGTAAACAATCTATTTGTGCATGATTGTAGTCGTCGTCGTGGAGATTTGAAATAACCACTTTGATTGTTGAAACAATGTAATACATCCTAAGGAATCACGTTGTACAAAAAAATTATATAAAATTTCAAACTCGCATATCTCCGTTACTATAGAAGATACAGCATTGATTTTACACTCAATGTAATCAGGTTGAAGCTCTCTATTGGCTCATCCGCAAAAAATTAATCCATGTGTAATATTCATGCTTAGTTACCATGGAAACTCTCATAACAATAAAGTAAACAATCTATTTGTGCATGATTGTAGTCGTCGTCGTGGAGATTTGAAATAACCACTTTGATTGTTGAAACAATGTAATACATCCTAAGGAATCACGTTGTACAAAAACATTATATAAAATTTCAAACTCATATATCTCCGTTACTATAGAAGATACAGCTGTGATTTTACACTCAATGTAATCAGGTCGAAGCTCTCTATTGGCTCATACGAAAAAATTTAATCCATGTGTAATATTCATGCTTAGTTACCATGGAAACTCTCATAACAATAAATAAACAATCAATTTGTGCATGATTGTAGTCGTCGTCTTGGAGATTTGAAATAACCACTTTGATTGTTGAAACAATGTAATACATCCTTGGAAACATGTTTTACAATAACATTATATAAAATTTCAAACTCATATATCTCCGTTACTATAGAAGATACAGCTGTGATTTTACACTCAATGTAATCAGGTCGAAGCTCTCTATTTGCTCATACCAAAAAATTTAATCCATGTGTAATATTCATGCTTAGTTACCATGGAAACTCTCAAAACAATAAAGTAAACAATCTATTTGTGCATGATTGTAGTCGTCGTCGTGGAGATTTGAAATAACCACTTTGATTGTTGAAACAATGTAATACATCCTAAGGAATCACGTTGTACAAAAAAATTATATAAAATTTCAAACTCGCATATCTCCGTTACTATAGAAGATACAGCATTGATTTTACACTCAATGTAATCAGGTTGAAGCTCTCTATTGGCTCATCCGCAAAAAATTAATCCATGTGTAATATTCATGCTTAGTTACCATGGAAACTCTCATAACAATAAAGTAAACAATCTATTTGTGCATGATTGTAGTCGTCGTCGTGGAGATTTGAAATAACCACTTTGATTGTTGAAACAATGTAATACATCCTTGGAAACATGTTTTACAAAAACATTATATAAATTTCAAACTCATATATCTCCGTTACTATAGAAGATACAGCTGTGATTTTACACTCAATGTAATCAGGTCGAAGCTCTCTATTTGCTCATACCAAAAAATTTATTCCATGTGTAATATTCATGCTTAGTTACCATGGAAACTCTCATAACAATAAAGTAAACAATCTATTTGTGCATGATTGTAGTCGTCGTCGTGGAGATTTGAAATAACCACTTTGATTGTTGAAACAATGTAATACATCCTTGGAAACATGTTTTACAAAAACATTATATAAAATTTCAAACTCATATATCTCCGTTACTATAGAAGATACAGCTGTGATTTTACACTCAATGTAATCAAGTTGAAGCTCTCTATTGGCTCATCCGCAAAAAATTAATCCATGTGTAATATTCATGCTTAGTTACCATGGAAACTCTCATAACAATAAAGTAAACAATCTATTTGTGCATGATTGTAGTCGTCGTCGTGGAGATTTGAAATAACCACTTTGATTGTTGAAACAATGTAATACATCCTTGGAAACATGTTTTACAAAAACATTATATAAAATTTCAAACTCATATATCTCCGTTACTATAGAAGATACAGCTGTGATTTTACACTCAATGTAATCAGGTCAAAGCTCTCTATTGGCTCATACAAAAAATTTAATCCATGTGTAATATTCATGCTTAGTTACCATGGAAACTCTCATAACAATAAAGTAAACAATCAATTTGTGCATGATTGTAGTCGTCGTCGTGGAGATTTGAAATAACCACTTTGATTGTTGAAACAATGTAATACATCCTTGGAAACAGGTTTTACAAAAACATTATATAAAATTTCAAACTCATATATCTCCGTTACTATAGAAGATACAGCTGTGATTTTACACTCAATGTAATCAGGTCGAAGCTCTCTATTGGCTCATACGAAAAAATTTAATCCATGTGTAATATTCATGCTTAGTTACCATGGAAACTCTCATAACAATAAATAAACAATCAATTTGTGCATGATTGTAGTCGTCGTCTTGGAGATTTGAAATAACCACTTTGATTGTTGAAACAATGTAATACATCCTTGGAAACATTTTACAAAAACATTATATAAAATTTCACACTCATATATCTCCGTTACTATAGAAGATACAGTTGTGATTTTACACTCAATGTAATCAGGTCGAAGCTCTCTATTGGCTCATACGAAAAAATTTAATCCATGTGTAATATTCATGCTTAGTTACCATGGAAACTCTCATAACAATAAAGTAAACAATCTATTTGTGCATGATTGTAGTCGTCGTCGTGGAGATTTGAAATAACCACTTTGATTGTTGAAACAATGTAATACATCCTTGGAAACATGTTTTACAAAAACATTATATAAAATTTCAAACTCATATATCTCCGTTACTATAGAAGATACAGCTGTGATTTTACACTCAATGTAATCAGGTCGAAGCTCTCTATTTGCTCATACCAAAAAATTTAATCCATGTGAAATATTCATGCTTAGTTACCATGGAAACTCTCATAACAATAAAGTAAACAATCAATTTGTGCATGATTGTAGTCGTCGTCGTGGAGATTTGAAATAACCACTTTGATTGTTGAAACAATGTAATACATCCTTGGAAACATGTTTTACAAAAACATTATATAAAATTTCAAACTCATATATCTCCGTTACTATAGAAGATACAGCTGTGATTTTACACTCAATGTAATCAGGTCGAAGCTCTCTATTGGCTAATACGAAAAAATTTAATCCATGTGTAATATTCATGCTTAGTTACCATGGAAACTCTCATAACAATAAAGTAAACAATCTATTTGTGCATGATTGTAGTCGTCGTCGTGGAGATTTGAAATAACCACTTTGATTGTTGAAACAATGTAATACATCCTTGGAAACATGTTTTACAAAAACATTATATAAAATTTCAAACTCATATATCTCCGTTACTATAGAAGATACAGCTGTGATTTTACACTCAATGTAATCAGGTCGAAGCTCTCTATTGGCTCATACGAAAAAATTTAATCCATGTGTAATATTCATGCTTAGTTACCATGGAAACTCTCATAACAATAAAGTAAACAATCTATTTGTGCATGATTGTAGTCGTCGTCGTGGAGATTTGAAATAACCACTTTGATTGTTGAAACAATGTAATACATCCTTGGAAACATGTTTTACAAAAACATTATATAAAATTTCAAACTCATATATCTCCGTTACTATAGAAGATACAGCTGTGATTTTACACTCAATGTAATCAGGTCGAAGCTCTCTATTTGCTCATACCAAAAAATTTAATCCATGTGAAATATTCATGCTTAGTTACCATGGAAACTCTCATAACAATAAAGTAAACAATCAATTTGTGCATGATTGTAGTCGTCGTCGTGGAGATTTGAAATAACCACTTTGATTGTTGAAACAATGTAATACATCCTTGGAAACATGTTTTACAAAAACATTATATAAAATTTCAAGCTCATATATCTCCGTTACTATAGAAGATACAGCTGTGATTTTACACTCAATGTAATCAGGTCGAAGCTCTCTATTGGCTCATACGAAAAAATTTAATCCATGTGTAATATTCATGCTTAGTTACCATGGAAACTCTCATAACAATAAAGTAAACAATCTATTTGTGCATGATTGTAGTCGTCGTCGTGGAGATTTGAAATAACCACTTTGATTGTTGAAACAATGTAATACATCCTTGGAAACATGTTTTACAAAAACATTATATAAAATTTCAAACTCATATATCTCCGTTACTATAGAAGATACAGCTGTGATTTTACACTCAATGTAATCAGGTCGAAGCTCTCTATTTGCTCATACCAAAAAATTTAATCCATGTGTAATATTCATGCTTAGTTACCATGGAAACTCTCATAACAATAAAGTAAACAATCTATTTGTGCATGATTGTAGTCGTCGTCGTGGATATTTGAAATAACCACTTTGATTGTTGAAACAATGTAATACATCCTTGGAAACATGTTTTACAAAAACATTATATAATATTTCAAACTCATATATCTCCGTTACTATAGAAGATACAGCTGTGATTTTACACTCAATGTAATCAGGTTGAAGCTCTCTATTGGCTCATCCGCAAAAAATTAATCCATGTGTAATATTCATGCTTAGTTATAATGGAAACTCTCATAACAATAAAGTAAACAATCTATTTGTGCATGATTGTAGTCGTCGTCGTGGAGATTTGAAATAACCACTTTGATTGTTGAAACAATGTAATACATCCTTGGAAACATGTTTTACAAAAACATTATATAAAATTTCAAACTCATATATCTCCGTTACTATAGAAGATACAGCTGTGATTTTACACTCAATGTAATCAGGTCGAAGCTCTCTATTGGCTCATACAAAAAATTTAATCCATGTGTAATATTCATGCTTAGTTACCATGGAAACTCTCATAACAATAAAGTAAACAATCTATTTGTGCATGATTGTAGTCGTCGTCGTGGAGATTTGAAATAACCACTTTGATTGTTGAAACAATGTAATACAACCTTGGAAACATGTTTTACAAAAACATTATATAAAATTTCAAACTCATATATCTCCGTTACTATAGAAGATACAGCTGTGATTTTACACTCAATGTAATCAGGTCGAAGCTCTCTATTTGCTCATACCAAAAAATTTAATCCATGTGTAATATTCATGCTTAGTTACCATGGAAACTCTCATAACAATAAAGTAAACAATCTATTTGTGCATGATTGTAGTCGTCGTCGTGGAGATTTGAAATAACCACTTTGATTGTTGAAACAATGTAATACATCCTTGGAAACATGTTTTACAAAAACATTATATAAAATTTCAAACTCATATATCTCCGTTACTATAGAAGATACAGCTGTGATTTTACACTCAATGTAATCAGGTCGAAGCTCTCTATTGGCTCATACGAAAAAATTTAATCCATGTGTAATATTCATGCTTAGTTACCATGGAAACTCTCATAACAATAAAGTAAACAATCTATTTGTGCATGATTGTAGTCGTCGTCGTGGAGATTTGAAATAACCACTTTGATTGTTGAAACAATGTAATACATCCTTGGAAACATGTTTTACAAAAACATTATATAAAATTTCACACTCATATATCTCCGTTACTATAGAAGATACAGTTGTGATTTTACACTCAATGTAATCAGGTCGAAGCTCTCTATTGGCTCATACGAAAAAATTTAATCCATGTGTAATATTCATGCTTAGTTACCATGGAAACTCTCATAACAATAAAGTAAACAATCTATTTGTGCATGATTGTAGTCGTCGTCGTGGAGATTTGAAATAACCACTTTGATTGTTGAAACAATGTAATACATCCTTGGAAACATGTTTTACAAAAACATTATATAAAATTTCAAACTCATATATCTCCGTTACTATAGAAGATACAGCTGTGATTTTACACTCAATGTAATCAGGTCGAAGCTCTCTATTTGCTCATACCAAAAAATTTAATCCATGTGAAATATTCATGCTTAGTTACCATGGAAACTCTCATAACAATAAAGTAAACAATCTATTTGTGCATGATTGTAGTCGTCGTCGTGGAGATTTGAAATAACCACTTTGATTGTTGAAACAATGTAATACATCCTTGGAAACATGTTTTACAAAAACATTATATAAAATTTCAAACTCATATATCTCCGTTACTATAGAAGATACAGCTGTGATTTTACACTCAATGTAATCAGGTCGAAGCTCTCTATTGGCTCATACGAAAAAATTTAATCCATGTGTAATATTCATGCTTAGTTACCATGGAAACTCTCATAACAATAAAGTAAACAATCTATTTGTGCATGATTGTAGTCGTCGTCGTGGAGATTTGAAATAACCACTTTGATTGTTGAAACAATGTAATACATCCTTGGAAACATGTTTTACAAAAACATTATATAAAATTTGAAACTCATATATCTCCGTTACTATAGAAGATACAGCTGTGATTTTACACTCAATGTAATCAGGTCGAAGCTCTCTATTGGCTCATACGAAAAAATTTAATCCATGTGTAATATTCATGCTTAGTTACCATGGAAACTCTCATAACAATAAAGTAAACAATCTATTTGTGCATGATTGTAGTCGTCGTCGTGGAGATTTGAAATAACCACTTTGATTGTTGAAACAATGTAATACATCCTTGGAAACATGTTTTACAAAAACATTATATAAAATTTCAAACTCATATATCTCCGTTACTATAGAAGATACAGCTGTGATTTTACACTCAATGTAATCAGGTCGAAGCTCTCTATTTGCTCATACCAAAAAATTTAATCCATGTGAAATATTCATGCTTAGTTACCATGGAAACTCTCATAACAATAAAGTAAACAATCAATTTGTGCATGATTGTAGTCGTCGTCGTGGAGATTTGAAATAACCACTTTGATTGTTGAAACAATGTAATACATCCTTGGAAACATGTTTTACAAAAACATTATATAAAATTTCAAACTCATATATCTCCGTTACTATAGAAGATACAGCTGTGATTTTACACTCAATGTAATCAGGTCGAAGCTCTCTATTGGCTCATACGAAAAAATTTAATCCATGTGTAATATTCATGCTTAGTTACCATGGAAACTCTCATAACAATAAAGTAAACAATCTATTTGTGCATGATTGTAGTCGTCGTCGTGGAGATTTGAAATAACCACTTTGATTGTTGAAACAATGTAATACATCCTTGGAAACATGTTTTACAAAAACATTATATAAAATTTCACACTCATATATCTCCGTTACTATAGAAGATACAGTTGTGATTTTACACTCAATGTAATCAGGTCGAAGCTCTCTATTGGCTCATACGAAAAAATTTAATCCATGTGTAATATTCATGCTTAGTTACCATGGAAACTCTCATAACAATAAAGTAAACAATCTATTTGTGCATGATTGTAGTCGTCGTCGTGGAGATTTGAAATAACCACTTTGATTGTTGAAACAATGTAATACATCCTTGGAAACATGTTTTACAAAAACATTTTATAAAATTTCAAACTCATATATCTCCGTTACTATAGAAGATACAGCTGTGATTTTACACTCAATGTAATCAGGTCGAAGCTCTCTATTTGCTCATACCAAAAAATTTAATCCATGTGAAATATTCATGCTTAGTTACCATGGAAACTCTCATAACAATAAAGTAAACAATCAATTTGTGCATGATTGTAGTCGTCGTCGTGGAGATTTGAAATAACCACTTTGATTGTTGAAACAATGTAATACATCCTTGGAAACATGTTTTACAAAAACATTATATAAAATTTGAAACTCATATATCTCCGTTACTATAGAAGATACAGCTGTGATTTTACACTCAATGTAATCAGGTCGAAGCTCTCTATTGGCTCATACGAAAAAATTTAATCCATGTGTAATATTCATGCTTAGTTACCATGGAAACTCTCATAACAATAAAGTAAACAATCTATTTGTGCATGATTGTAGTCGTCGTCGTGGAGATTTGAAATAACCACTTTGATTGTTGAAACAATGTAATACATCCTTGGAAACATGTTTTACAAAAACATTATATAAAATTTCAAACTCATATATCTCCGTTACTATAGAAGATACAGCTGTGATTTTACACTCAATGTAATCAGGTCGAAGCTCTCTATTTGCTCATACCAAAAAATTTAATCCATGTGAAATATTCATGCTTAGTTACCATGGAAACTCTCATAACAATAAAGTAAACAATCAATTTGTGCATGATTGTAGTCGTCGTCGTGGAGATTTGAAATAACCTCTTTGATTGTTGAAACAATGTAATACATCCTTGGAAACATGTTTTACAAAAACATTATATAAAATTTCAAACTCATATATCTCCGTTACTATAGAAGATACAGCTGTGATTTTACACTCAATGTAATCAGGTCGAAGCTCTCTATTGGCTCATACGAAAAAATTTAATCCATGTGTAATATTCATGCTTAGTTACCATGGAAACTCTCATAACAATAAAGTAAACAATCTATTTGTGCATGATTGTAGTCGTCGTCGTGGAGATTTGAAATAACCACTTTGATTGTTGAAACAATGTAATACATCCTTGGAAACATGTTTTACAAAAACTTTATATAAAATTTCAAACTCATATATCTCCGTTACTATAGAAGATACAGCTGTGATTTTACACTCAATGTAATCAGGTCGAAGCTCTCTATTGGCTCATACCAAAAAATTTAATCCATGTGTAATATTCATGCTTAGTTACCATGGAAACTCTCATAACAATAAAGTAAACAATCTATTTGTGCATGATTGTAGTCGTCGTCGTGGATATTTGAAATAACCACTTTGATTGTTGAAACAATGTAATACATCCTTGGAAACATGTTTTACAAAAACATTATATAATATTTCAAACTCATATATCTCCGTTACTATAGAAGATACAGCTGTGATTTTACACTCAATGTAATCAGGTTGAAGCTCTCTATTGGCTCATCCGCAAAAAATTAATCCATGTGTAATATTCATGCTTAGTTATAATGGAAACTCTCATAACAATAAAGTAAACAATCTATTTGTGCATGATTGTAGTCGTCGTCGTGGAGATTTGAAATAACCACTTTGATTGTTGAAACAATGTAATACATCCTTGGAAACATGTTTTACAAAAACATTATATAAAATTTCAAACTCATATATCTCCGTTACTATAGAAGATACAGCTGTGATTTTACACTCAATGTAATCAGGTCGAAGCTCTCTATTGGCTCATACGAAAAAATTTAATCCATGTGTAATATTCATGCTTAGTTACCATGGAAACTCTCATAACAATAAAGTAAACAATCTATTTGTGCATGATTGTAGTCGTCGTCGTGGAGATTTGAAATAACCACTTTGATTGTTGAAACAATGTAATACATCCTTGGAAACATGTTTTACAAAAACATTATATAAAATTTGAAACTCATATATCTCCGTTACTATAGAAGATACAGCTGTGATTTTACACTCAATGTAATCAGGTCGAAGCTCTCTATTTGCTCATACCAAAAAATTTAATCCATGTGAAATATTCATGCTTAGTTACCATGGAAACTCTCATAACAATAAAGTAAACAATCAATTTGTGCATGATTGTAGTCGTCGTCGTGGAGATTTGAAATAACCACTTTGATTGTTGAAACAATGTAATACATCCTTGGAAACATGTTTTACAAAAACATTATATAAAATTTCAAACTCATATATCTCCGTTACTATAGAAGATACAGCTGTGATTTTACACTCAATGTAATCAGGTCGAAGCTCTCTATTGGCTCATACGAAAAAATTTAATCCATGTGTAATATTCATGCTTAGTTACCATGGAAACTCTCATAACAATAAAGTAAACAATCTATTTGTGCATGATTGTAGTCGTCGTCGTGGAGATTTGAAATAACCACTTTGATTGTTGAAACAATGTAATACATCCTTGGAAACATGTTTTACAAAAACATTATATAAAATTTCACACTCATATATCTCCGTTACTATAGAAGATACAGTTGTGATTTTACACTCAATGTAATCAGGTCGAAGCTCTCTATTGGCTCATACGAAAAAATTTAATCCATGTGTAATATTCATGCTTAGTTACCATGGAAACTCTCATAACAATAAAGTAAACAATCTATTTGTGCATGATTGTAGTCGTCGTCGTGGAGATTTGAAATAACCACTTTGATTGTTGAAACAATGTAATACATCCTTGGAAACATGTTTTACAAAAACATTTTATAAAATTTCAAACTCATATATCTCCGTTACTATAGAAGATACAGCTGTGATTTTACACTCAATGTAATCAGGTCGAAGCTCTCTATTTGCTCATACCAAAAAATTTAATCCATGTGAAATATTCATGCTTAGTTACCATGGAAACTCTCATAACAATAAAGTAAACAATCAATTTGTGCATGATTGTAGTCGTCGTCGTGGAGATTTGAAATAACCACTTTGATTGTTGAAACAATGTAATACATCCTTGGAAACATGTTTTACAAAAACATTATATAAAATTTGAAACTCATATATCTCCGTTACTATAGAAGATACAGCTGTGATTTTACACTCAATGTAATCAGGTCGAAGCTCTCTATTGGCTCATACGAAAAAATTTAATCCATGTGTAATATTCATGCTTAGTTACCATGGAAACTCTCATAACAATAAAGTAAACAATCTATTTGTGCATGATTGTAGTCGTCGTCGTGGAGATTTGAAATAACCACTTTGATTGTTGAAACAATGTAATACATCCTTGGAAACATGTTTTACAAAAACATTATATAAAATTTCAAACTCATATATCTCCGTTACTATAGAAGATACAGCTGTGATTTTACACTCAATGTAATCAGGTCGAAGCTCTCTATTTGCTCATACCAAAAAATTTAATCCATGTGAAATATTCATGCTTAGTTACCATGGAAACTCTCATAACAATAAAGTAAACAATCAATTTGTGCATGATTGTAGTCGTCGTCGTGGAGATTTGAAATAACCTCTTTGATTGTTGAAACAATGTAATACATCCTTGGAAACATGTTTTACAAAAACATTATATAAAATTTCAAACTCATATATCTCCGTTACTATAGAAGATACAGCTGTGATTTTACACTCAATGTAATCAGGTCGAAGCTCTCTATTGGCTCATACGAAAAAATTTAATCCATGTGTAATATTCATGCTTAGTTACCATGGAAACTCTCATAACAATAAAGTAAACAATCTATTTGTGCATGATTGTAGTCGTCGTCGTGGAGATTTGAAATAACCACTTTGATTGTTGAAACAATGTAATACATCCTTGGAAACATGTTTTACAAAAACTTTATATAAAATTTCAAACTCATATATCTCCGTTACTATAGAAGATACAGCTGTGATTTTACACTCAATGTAATCAGGTCGAAGCTCTCTATTGGCTCATACCAAAAAATTTAATCCATGTGTAATATTCATGCTTAGTTACCATGGAAACTCTCATAACAATAAAGTAAACAATCTATTTGTGCATGATTGTAGTCGTCGTCGTGGATATTTGAAATAACCACTTTGATTGTTGAAACAATGTAATACATCCTTGGAAACATGTTTTACAAAAACATTATATAATATTTCAAACTCATATATCTCCGTTACTATAGAAGATACAGCTGTGATTTTACACTCAATGTAATCAGGTTGAAGCTCTCTATTGGCTCATCCGCAAAAAATTAATCCATGTGTAATATTCATGCTTAGTTATAATGGAAACTCTCATAACAATAAAGTAAACAATCTATTTGTGCATGATTGTAGTCGTCGTCGTGGAGATTTGAAATAACCACTTTGATTGTTGAAACAATGTAATACATCCTTGGAAACATGTTTTACAAAAACATTATATAAAATTTCAAACTCATATATCTCCGTTACTATAGAAGATACAGCTGTGATTTTACACTCAATGTAATCAGGTCGAAGCTCTCTATTGGCTCATACGAAAAAATTTAATCCATGTGTAATATTCATGCTTAGTTACCATGGAAACTCTCATAACAATAAAGTAAACAATCTATTTGTGCATGATTGTAGTCGTCGTCGTGGAGATTTGAAATAACCACTTTGATTGTTGAAACAATGTAATACATCCTTGGAAACATGTTTTACAAAAACATCATATAAAATTTGAAACTCATATATCTCCGTTACTATAGAAGATACAGCTGTGATTTTACACTCAATGTAATCAGGTCGAAGCTCTCTATTGGCTCATACGAAAAAATTTAATCCATGTGTAATATTCATGCTTAGTTACCATGGAAACTCTCATAACAATAAAGTAAACAATCTATTTGTGCATGATTGTAGTCGTCGTCGTGGAGATTTGAAATAACCACTTTGATTGTTGAAACAATGTAATACATCCTTGGAAACATGTTTTACAAAAACATTATATAAAATTTCAAACTCATATATCTCCGTTACTATAGAAGATACAGCTGTGATTTTACACTCAATGTAATCAGGTCGAAGCTCTCTATTTGCTCATACCAAAAAATTTAATCCATGTGAAATATTCATGCTTAGTTACCATGGAAACTCTCATAACAATAAAGTAAACAATCAATTTGTGCATGATTGTAGTCGTCGTCGTGGAGATTTGAAATAACCACTTTGATTGTTGAAACAATGTAATACATCCTTGGAAACATGTTTTACAAAAACATTATATAAAATTTCAAACTCATATATCTCCGTTACTATAGAAGATACAGCTGTGATTTTACACTCAATGTAATCAGGTCGAAGCTCTCTATTGGCTCATACGAAAAAATTTAATCCATGTGTAATATTCATGCTTAGTTACCATGGAAACTCTCATAACAATAAAGTAAACAATCTATTTGTGCATGATTGTAGTCGTCGTCGTGGAGATTTGAAATAACCACTTTGATTGTTGAAACAATGTAATACATCCTTGGAAACATGTTTTACAAAAACATTATATAAAATTTCACACTCATATATCTCCGTTACTATAGAAGATACAGTTGTGATTTTACACTCAATGTAATCAGGTCGAAGCTCTCTATTGGCTCATACGAAAAAATTTAATCCATGTGTAATATTCATGCTTAGTTACCATGGAAACTCTCATAACAATAAAGTAAACAATCTATTTGTGCATGATTGTAGTCGTCGTCGTGGAGATTTGAAATAACCACTTTGATTGTTGAAACAATGTAATACATCCTTGGAAACATGTTTTACAAAAACATTATATAAAATTTCAAACTCATATATCTCCGTTACTATAGAAGATACAGCTGTGATTTTACACTCAATGTAATCAGGTCGAAGCTCTCTATTTGCTCATACCAAAAAATTTAATCCATGTGAAATATTCATGCTTAGTTACCATGGAAACTCTCATAACAATAAAGTAAACAATCAATTTGTGCATGATTGTAGTCGTCGTCGTGGAGATTTGAAATAACCACTTTGATTGTTGAAACAATGTAATACATCCTTGGAAACATGTTTTACAAAAACATTATATAAAATTTGAAACTCATATATCTCCGTTACTATAGAAGATACAGCTGTGATTTTACACTCAATGTAATCAGGTCGAAGCTCTCTATTGGCTCATACGAAAAAATTTAATCCATGTGTAATATTCATGCTTAGTTACCATGGAAACTCTCATAACAATAAAGTAAACAATCTATTTGTGCATGATTGTAGTCGTCGTCGTGGAGATTTGAAATAACCACTTTGATTGTTGAAACAATGTAATACATCCTTGGAAACATGTTTTACAAAAACATTATATAAAATTTCAAACTCATATATCTCCGTTACTATAGAAGATACAGCTGTGATTTTACACTCAATGTAATCAGGTCGAAGCTCTCTATTTGCTCATACCAAAAAATTTAATCCATGTGAAATATTCATGCTTAGTTACCATGGAAACTCTCATAACAATAAAGTAAACAATCAATTTGTGCATGATTGTAGTCGTCGTCGTGGAGATTTGAAATAACCTCTTTGATTGTTGAAACAATGTAATACATCCTTGGAAACATGTTTTACAAAAACATTATATAAAATTTCAAACTCATATATCTCCGTTACTATAGAAGATACAGCTGTGATTTTACACTCAATGTAATCAGGTCGAAGCTCTCTATTGGCTCATACGAAAAAATTTAATCCATGTGTAATATTCATGCTTAGTTACCATGGAAACTCTCATAACAATAAAGTAAACAATCTATTTGTGCATGATTGTAGTCGTCGTCGTGGAGATTTGAAATAACCACTTTGATTGTTGAAACAATGTAATACATCCTTGGAAACATGTTTTACAAAAACTTTATATAAAATTTCAAACTCATATATCTCCGTTACTATAGAAGATACAGCTGTGATTTTACACTCAATGTAATCAGGTCGAAGCTCTCTATTGGCTCATACGAAAAAATTTAATCCATGTGTAATATTCATGCTTAGTTACCATGGAAACTCTCATAACAATAAAGTAAACAATCTATTTGTGCATGATTGTAGTCGTCGTCGTGGAGATTTGAAATAACCACTTTGATTGTTGAAACAATGTAATACATCCTTGGAAACATGTTTTACAAAAACATTATATAAAATTTCAAACTCATATATCTCCGTTACTATAGAAGATACAGCTGTGATTTTACACTCAATGTAATCAGGTCGAAGCTCTCTATTTGCTCATACCAAAAAATTTAATCCATGTGTAATATTCATGCTTAGTTACCATGGAAACTCTCATAACAATAAAGTAAACAATCTATTTGTGCATGATTGTAGTCGTCGTCGTGGATATTTGAAATAACCACTTTGATTGTTGAAACAATGTAATACATCCTTGGAAACATGTTTTACAAAAACATTATATAATATTTCAAACTCATATATCTCCGTTACTATAGAAGATACAGCTGTGATTTTACACTCAATGTAATCAGGTTGAAGCTCTCTATTGGCTCATCCGCAAAAAATTAATCCATGTGTAATATTCATGCTTAGTTATAATGGAAACTCTCATAACAATAAAGTAAACAATCTATTTGTGCATGATTGTAGTCGTCGTCGTGGAGATTTGAAATAACCACTTTGATTGTTGAAACAATGTAATACATCCTTGGAAACATGTTTTACAAAAACATTATATAAAATTTCAAACTCATATATCTCCGTTACTATAGAAGATACAGCTGTGATTTTACACTCAATGTAATCAGGTCGAAGCTCTCTATTGGCTCATACAAAAAATTTAATCCATGTGTAATATTCATGCTTAGTTACCATGGAAACTCTCATAACAATAAAGTAAACAATCTATTTGTGCATGATTGTAGTCGTCGTCGTGGAGATTTGAAATAACCACTTTGATTGTTGAAACAATGTAATACAACCTTGGAAACATGTTTTACAAAAACATTATATAAAATTTCAAACTCATATATCTCCGTTACTATAGAAGATACAGCTGTGATTTTACACTCAATGTAATCAGGTCGAAGCTCTCTATTTGCTCATACCAAAAAATTTAATCCATGTGTAATATTCATGCTTAGTTACCATGGAAACTCTCATAACAATAAAGTAAACAATCTATTTGTGCATGATTGTAGTCGTCGTCGTGGAGATTTGAAATAACCTCTTTGATTGTTGAAACAATGTAATACATCCTTGGAAACATGTTTTACAAAAACATTATATAAAATTTCAAACTCATATATCTCCGTTACTATAGAAGATACAGCTGTGATTTTACACTCAATGTAATCAGGTCGAAGCTCTCTATTGGCTCATACGAAAAAATTTAATCCATGTGTAATATTCATGCTTAGTTACCATGGAAACTCTCATAACAATAAAGTAAACAATCTATTTGTGCATGATTGTAGTCGTCGTCGTGGAGATTTGAAATAACCACTTTGATTGTTGAAACAATGTAATACATCCTTGGAAACATGTTTTACAAAAACTTTATATAAAATTTCAAACTCATATATCTCCGTTACTATAGAAGATACAGCTGTGATTTTACACTCAATGTAATCAGGTCGAAGCTCTCTATTGGCTCATACGAAAAAATTTAATCCATGTGTAATATTCATGCTTAGTTACCATGGAAACTCTCATAACAATAAAGTAAACAATCTATTTGTGCATGATTGTAGTCGTCGTCGTGGAGATTTGAAATAACCACTTTGATTGTTGAAACAATGTAATACATCCTTGGAAACATGTTTTACAAAAACATTATATAAAATTTCAAACTCATATATCTCCGTTACTATAGAAGATACAGCTGTGATTTTACACTCAATGTAATCAGGTCGAAGCTCTCTATTTGCTCATACGAAAAAATTTAATCCATGTGTAATATTCATGCTTAGTTACCATGGAAACTCTCATAACAATAAAGTAAACAATCTATTTGTGCATGATTGTAGTCGTCGTCGTGGAGATTTGAAATAACCACTTTGATTGTTGAAACAATGTAATACATCCTTGGAAACATGTTTTACAAAAACTTTATATAAAATTTCAAACTCATATATCTCCGTTACTATAGAAGATACAGCTGTGATTTTACACTCAATGTAATCAGGTCGAAGCTCTCTATTGGCTCATACGAAAAAATTTAATCCATGTGTAATATTCATGCTTAGTTACCATGGAAACTCTCATAACAATAAAGTAAACAATCTATTTGTGCATGATTGTAGTCGTCGTCGTGGAGATTTGAAATAACCACTTTGATTGTTGAAACAATGTAATACATCCTTGGAAACATGTTTTACAAAAACATTATATAAAATTTCAAACTCATATATCTCCGTTACTATAGAAGATACAGCTGTGATTTTACACTCAATGTAATCAGGTCGAAGCTCTCTATTTGCTCATACCAAAAAATTTAATCCATGTGTAATATTCATGCTTAGTTACCATGGAAACTCTCATAACAATAAAGTAAACAATCTATTTGTGCATGATTGTAGTCGTCGTCGTGGATATTTGAAATAACCACTTTGATTGTTGAAACAATGTAATACATCCTTGGAAACATGTTTTACAAAAACATTATATAATATTTCAAACTCATATATCTCCGTTACTATAGAAGATACAGCTGTGATTTTACACTCAATGTAATCAGGTTGAAGCTCTCTATTGGCTCATCCGCAAAAAATTAATCCATGTGTAATATTCATGCTTAGTTATAATGGAAACTCTCATAACAATAAAGTAAACAATCTATTTGTGCATGATTGTAGTCGTCGTCGTGGAGATTTGAAATAACCACTTTGATTGTTGAAACAATGTAATACATCCTTGGAAACATGTTTTACAAAAACATTATATAAAATTTCAAACTCATATATCTCCGTTACTATAGAAGATACAGCTGTGATTTTACACTCAATGTAATCAGGTCGAAGCTCTCTATTGGCTCATACAAAAAATTTAATCCATGTGTAATATTCATGCTTAGTTACCATGGAAACTCTCATAACAATAAAGTAAACAATCTATTTGTGCATGATTGTAGTCGTCGTCGTGGAGATTTGAAATAACCACTTTGATTGTTGAAACAATGTAATACAACCTTGGAAACATGTTTTACAAAAACATTATATAAAATTTCAAACTCATATATCTCCGTTACTATAGAAGATACAGCTGTGATTTTACACTCAATGTAATCAGGTCGAAGCTCTCTATTTGCTCATACCAAAAAATTTAATCCATGTGTAATATTCATGCTTAGTTACCATGGAAACTCTCATAACAATAAAGTAAACAATCTATTTGTGCATGATTGTAGTCGTCGTCGTGGAGATTTGAAATAACCTCTTTGATTGTTGAAACAATGTAATACATCCTTGGAAACATGTTTTACAAAAACATTATATAAAATTTCAAACTCATATATCTCCGTTACTATAGAAGATACAGCTGTGATTTTACACTCAATGTAATCAGGTCGAAGCTCTCTATTGGCTCATACGAAAAAATTTAATCCATGTGTAATATTCATGCTTAGTTACCATGGAAACTCTCATAACAATAAAGTAAACAATCTATTTGTGCATGATTGTAGTCGTCGTCGTGGAGATTTGAAATAACCACTTTGATTGTTGAAACAATGTAATACATCCTTGGAAACATGTTTTACAAAAACTTTATATAAAATTTCAAACTCATATATCTCCGTTACTATAGAAGATACAGCTGTGATTTTACACTCAATGTAATCAGGTCGAAGCTCTCTATTGGCTCATACGAAAAAATTTAATCCATGTGTAATATTCATGCTTAGTTACCATGGAAACTCTCATAACAATAAAGTAAACAATCTATTTGTGCATGATTGTAGTCGTCGTCGTGGAGATTTGAAATAACCACTTTGATTGTTGAAACAATGTAATACATCCTTGGAAACATGTTTTACAAAAACATTATATAAAATTTCAAACTCATATATCTCCGTTACTATAGAAGATACAGCTGTGATTTTACACTCAATGTAATCAGGTCGAAGCTCTCTATTTGCTCATACGAAAAAATTTAATCCATGTGTAATATTCATGCTTAGTTACCATGGAAACTCTCATAACAATAAAGTAAACAATCTATTTGTGCATGATTGTAGTCGTCGTCGTGGAGATTTGAAATAACCACTTTGATTGTTGAAACAATGTAATACATCCTTGGAAACATGTTTTACAAAAACTTTATATAAAATTTCAAACTCATATATCTCCGTTACTATAGAAGATACAGCTGTGATTTTACACTCAATGTAATCAGGTCGAAGCTCTCTATTGGCTCATACGAAAAAATTTAATCCATGTGTAATATTCATGCTTAGTTACCATGGAAACTCTCATAACAATAAAGTAAACAATCTATTTGTGCATGATTGTAGTCGTCGTCGTGGAGATTTGAAATAACCACTTTGATTGTTGAAACAATGTAATACATCCTTGGAAACATGTTTTACAAAAACATTATATAAAATTTCAAACTCATATATCTCCGTTACTATAGAAGATACAGCTGTGATTTTACACTCAATGTAATCAGGTCGAAGCTCTCTATTTGCTCATACCAAAAAATTTAATCCATGTGTAATATTCATGCTTAGTTACCATGGAAACTCTCATAACAATAAAGTAAACAATCTATTTGTGCATGATTGTAGTCGTCGTCGTGGATATTTGAAATAACCACTTTGATTGTTGAAACAATGTAATACATCCTTGGAAACATGTTTTACAAAAACATTATATAATATTTCAAACTCATATATCTCCGTTACTATAGAAGATACAGCTGTGATTTTACACTCAATGTAATCAGGTTGAAGCTCTCTATTGGCTCATCCGCAAAAAATTAATCCATGTGTAATATTCATGCTTAGTTATAATGGAAACTCTCATAACAATAAAGTAAACAATCTATTTGTGCATGATTGTAGTCGTCGTCGTGGAGATTTGAAATAACCACTTTGATTGTTGAAACAATGTAATACATCCTTGGAAACATGTTTTACAAAAACATTATATAAAATTTCAAACTCATATATCTCCGTTACTATAGAAGATACAGCTGTGATTTTACACTCAATGTAATCAGGTCGAAGCTCTCTATTGGCTCATACAAAAAATTTAATCCATGTGTAATATTCATGCTTAGTTACCATGGAAACTCTCATAACAATAAAGTAAACAATCTATTTGTGCATGATTGTAGTCGTCGTCGTGGAGATTTGAAATAACCACTTTGATTGTTGAAACAATGTAATACAACCTTGGAAACATGTTTTACAAAAACATTATATAAAATTTCAAACTCATATATCTCCGTTACTATAGAAGATACAGCTGTGATTTTACACTCAATGTAATCAGGTCGAAGCTCTCTATTTGCTCATACCAAAAAATTTAATCCATGTGTAATATTCATGCTTAGTTACCATGGAAACTCTCATAACAATAAAGTAAACAATCTATTTGTGCATGATTGTAGTCGTCGTCGTGGAGATTTGAAATAACCACTTTGATTGTTGAAACAATGTAATACATCCTTGGAAACATGTTTTACAAAAACATTATATAAAATTTCAAACTCATATATCTCCGTTACTATAGAAGATACAGCTGTGATTTTACACTCAATGTAATCAGGTCGAAGCTCTCTATTGGCTCATACGAAAAAATTTAATCCATGTGTAATATTCATGCTTAGTTACCATGGAAACTCTCATAACAATAAAGTAAACAATCTATTTGTGCATGATTGTAGTCGTCGTCGTGGAGATTTGAAATAACCACTTTGATTGTTGAAACAATGTAATACATCCTTGGAAACATGTTTTACAAAAACATTATATAAAATTTCACACTCATATATCTCCGTTACTATAGAAGATACAGTTGTGATTTTACACTCAATGTAATCAGGTCGAAGCTCTCTATTGGCTCATACGAAAAAATTTAATCCATGTGTAATATTCATGCTTAGTTACCATGGAAACTCTCATAACAATAAAGTAAACAATCTATTTGTGCATGATTGTAGTCGTCGTCGTGGAGATTTGAAATAACCACTTTGATTGTTGAAACAATGTAATACATCCTTGGAAACATGTTTTACAAAAACATTATATAAAATTTCAAACTCATATATCTCCGTTACTATAGAAGATACAGCTGTGATTTTAAACTCAATGTAATCAGGTCGAAGCTCTCTATTTGCTCATACCAAAAAATTTAATCCATGTGAAATATTCATGCTTAGTTACCATGGAAACTCTCATAACAATAAAGTAAACAATCTATTTGTGCATGATTGTAGTCGTCGTCGTGGAGATTTGAAATAACCACTTTGATTGTTGAAACAATGTAATACATCCTTGGAAACATGTTTTACAAAAACATTATATAAAATTTCAAACTCATATATCTCCGTTACTATAGAAGATACAGCTGTGATTTTACACTCAATGTAATCAGGTCGAAGCTCTCTATTTGCTCATACCAAAAAATTTAATCCATGTGAAATATTCATGCTTAGTTACCATGGAAACTCTCATAACAATAAAGTAAACAATCAATTTGTGCATGATTGTAGTCGTCGTCGTGGAGATTTGAAATAACCACTTTGATTGTTGAAACAATGTAATACATCCTTGGAAACATGTTTTACAAAAACATTATATAAAATTTCAAACTCATATATCTCCGTTACTATAGAAGATACAGCTGTGATTTTACACTCAATGTAATCAGGTCGAAGCTCTCTATTGGCTCATACGAAAAAAATTAATCCATGTGTAATATTCATGCTTAGTTACCATGGAAACTCTCATAACAATAAAGTAAACAATCTATTTGTGCATGATTGTAGTCGTCGTCGTGGAGATTTGAAATAACCACTTTGATTGTTGAAACAATGTAATACATCCTTGGAAACATGTTTTACAAAAACATTATATAAAATTTGAAACTCATATATCTCCGTTACTATAGAAGATACAGCTGTGATTTTACACTCAATGTAATCAGGTCGAAGCTCTCTATTGGCTCATACGAAAAAATTTAATCCATGTGTAATATTCATGCTTAGTTACCATGGAAACTCTCATAACAATAAAGTAAACAATCTATTTGTGCATGATTGTAGTCGTCGTCGTGGAGATTTGAAATAACCACTTTGATTGTTGAAACAATGTAATACATCCTTGGAAACATGTTTTACAAAAACATTATATAAAATTTCAAACTCATATATCTCCGTTACTATAGAAGATACAGCTGTGATTTTACACTCAATGTAATCAGGTCGAAGCTCTCTATTTGCTCATACCAAAAAATTTAATCCATGTGAAATATTCATGCTTAGTTACCATGGAAACTCTCATAACAATAAAGTAAACAATCAATTTGTGCATGATTGTAGTCGTCGTCGTGGAGATTTGAAATAACCACTTTGATTGTTGAAACAATGTAATACATCCTTGGAAACATGTTTTACAAAAACATTATATAAAATTTCAAACTCATATATCTCCGTTACTATAGAAGATACAGCTGTGATTTTACACTCAATGTAATCAGGTCGAAGCTCTCTATTGGCTCATACGAAAAAATTTAATCCATGTGTAATATTCATGCTTAGTTACCATGGAAACTCTCATAACAATAAAGTAAACAATCTATTTGTGCATGATTGTAGTCGTCGTCGTGGAGATTTGAAATAACCACTTTGATTGTTGAAACAATGTAATACATCCTTGGAAACATGTTTTACAAAAACATTATATAAAATTTCAAACTCATATATCTCCGTTACTATAGAAGATACAGCTGTGATTTTACACTCAATGTAATCAGGTCGAAGCTCTCTATTTGCTCATACCAAAAAATTTAATCCATGTGTAATATTCATGCTTAGTTACCATGGAAACTCTCATAACAATAAAGTAAACAATCTATTTGTGCATGATTGTAGTCGTCGTCGTGGATATTTGAAATAACCACTTTGATTGTTGAAACAATGTAATACATCCTTGGAAACATGTTTTACAAAAACATTATATAATATTTCAAACTCATATATCTCCGTTACTATAGAAGATACAGCTGTGATTTTACACTCAATGTAATCAGGTTGAAGCTCTCTATTGGCTCATCCGCAAAAAATTAATCCATGTGTAATATTCATGCTTAGTTATAATGGAAACTCTCATAACAATAAAGTAAACAATCTATTTGTGCATGATTGTAGTCGTCGTCGTGGAGATTTGAAATAACCACTTTGATTGTTGAAACAATGTAATACATCCTTGGAAACATGTTTTACAAAAACATTATATAAAATTTCAAACTCATATATCTCCGTTACTATAGAAGATACAGCTGTGATTTTACACTCAATGTAATCAGGTCGAAGCTCTCTATTGGCTCATACAAAAAATTTAATCCATGTGTAATATTCATGCTTAGTTACCATGGAAACTCTCATAACAATAAAGTAAACAATCTATTTGTGCATGATTGTAGTCGTCGTCGTGGAGATTTGAAATAACCACTTTGATTGTTGAAACAATGTAATACAACCTTGGAAACATGTTTTACAAAAACATTATATAAAATTTCAAACTCATATATCTCCGTTACTATAGAAGATACAGCTGTGATTTTACACTCAATGTAATCAGGTCGAAGCTCTCTATTTGCTCATACCAAAAAATTTAATCCATGTGTAATATTCATGCTTAGTTACCATGGAAACTCTCATAACAATAAAGTAAACAATCTATTTGTGCATGATTGTAGTCGTCGTCGTGGAGATTTGAAATAACCACTTTGATTGTTGAAACAATGTAATACATCCTTGGAAACATGTTTTACAAAAACATTATATAAAATTTCAAACTCATATATCTCCGTTACTATAGAAGATACAGCTGTGATTTTACACTCAATGTAATCAGGTCGAAGCTCTCTATTGGCTCATACGAAAAAATTTAATCCATGTGTAATATTCATGCTTAGTTACCATGGAAACTCTCATAACAATAAAGTAAACAATCTATTTGTGCATGATTGTAGTCGTCGTCGTGGAGATTTGAAATAACCACTTTGATTGTTGAAACAATGTAATACATCCTTGGAAACATGTTTTACAAAAACATTATATAAAATTTCAAACTCATATATCTCCGTTACTATAGAAGATACAGCTGTGATTTTACACTCAATGTAATCAGGTCGAAGCTCTCTATTTGCTCATACCAAAAAATTTAATCCATGTGAAATATTCATGCTTAGTTACCATGGAAACTCTCATAACAATAAAGTAAACAATCAATTTGTGCATGATTGTAGTCGTCGTCGTGGAGATTTGAAATAACCACTTTGATTGTTGAAACAATGTAATACATCCTTGGAAACATGTTTTACAAAAACTTTATATAAAATTTCAAACTCATATATCTCCGTTACTATAGAAGATACAGCTGTGATTTTACACTCAATGTAATCAGGTCGAAGCTCTCTATTGGCTCATACGAAAAAATTTAATCCATGTGTAATATTCATGCTTAGTTATAATGGAAACTCTCATAACAATAAAGTAAACAATCTATTTGTGCATGATTGTAGTCGTCGTCGTGGAGATTTGAAATAACCACTTTGATTGTTGAAACAATGTAATACATCCTTGGAAACATGTTTTACAAAAACATTATATAAAATTTCAAACTCATATATCTCCGTTACTATAGAAGATACAGCTGTGATTTTACACTCAATGTAATCAGGTCGAAGCTCTCTATTGGCTCATACAAAAAATTTAATCCATGTGTAATATTCATGCTTAGTTACCATGGAAACTCTCATAACAATAAAGTAAACAATCTATTTGTGCATGATTGTAGTCGTCGTCGTGGAGATTTGAAATAACCACTTTGATTGTTGAAACAATGTAATACAACCTTGGAAACATGTTTTACAAAAACATTATATAAAATTTCAAACTCATATATCTCCGTTACTATAGAAGATACAGCTGTGATTTTACACTCAATGTAATCAGGTCGAAGCTCTCTATTTGCTCATACCAAAAAATTTAATCCATGTGTAATATTCATGCTTAGTTACCATGGAAACTCTCATAACAATAAAGTAAACAATCTATTTGTGCATGATTGTAGTCGTCGTCGTGGAGATTTGAAATAACCACTTTGATTGTTGAAACAATGTAATACATCCTTGGAAACATGTTTTACAAAAACATTATATAAAATTTCAAACTCATATATCTCCGTTACTATAGAAGATACAGCTGTGATTTTACACTCAATGTAATCAGGTCGAAGCTCTCTATTGGCTCATACGAAAAAATTTAATCCATGTGTAATATTCATGCTTAGTTACCATGGAAACTCTCATAACAATAAAGTAAACAATCTATTTGTGCATGATTGTAGTCGTCGTCGTGGAGATTTGAAATAACCACTTTGATTGTTGAAACAATGTAATACATCCTTGGAAACATGTTTTACAAAAACATTATATAAAATTTCACACTCATATATCTCCGTTACTATAGAAGATACAGTTGTGATTTTACACTCAATGTAATCAGGTCGAAGCTCTCTATTGGCTCATACGAAAAAATTTAATCCATGTGTAATATTCATGCTTAGTTACCATGGAAACTCTCATAACAATAAAGTAAACAATCTATTTGTGCATGATTGTAGTCGTCGTCGTGGAGATTTGAAATAACCACTTTGATTGTTGAAACAATGTAATACATCCTTGGAAACATGTTTTACAAAAACATTATATAAAATTTCAAACTCATATATCTCCGTTACTATAGAAGATACAGCTGTGATTTTACACTCAATGTAATCAGGTCGAAGCTCTCTATTTGCTCATACCAAAAAATTTAATCCATGTGAAATATTCATGCTTAGTTACCATGGAAACTCTCATAACAATAAAGTAAACAATCTATTTGTGCATGATTGTAGTCGTCGTCGTGGAGATTTGAAATAACCACTTTGATTGTTGAAACAATGTAATACATCCTTGGAAACATGTTTTACAAAAACATTATATAAAATTTCAAACTCATATATCTCCGTTACTATAGAAGATACAGCTGTGATTTTACACTCAATGTAATCAGGTCGAAGCTCTCTATTTGCTCATACCAAAAAATTTAATCCATGTGAAATATTCATGCTTAGTTACCATGGAAACTCTCATAACAATAAAGTAAACAATCAATTTGTGCATGATTGTAGTCGTCGTCGTGGAGATTTGAAATAACCACTTTGATTGTTGAAAGAATGTAATACATCCTTGGAAACATGTTTCACAAAAACATTATATAAAATTTCAAACTCATATATCTCCGTTACTATAGAAGATACAGCTGTGATTTTACACTCAATGTAATCAGGTCGAAGCTCTCTATTTGCTCATACCAAAAAATTTAATCCATGTGAAATATTCATGCTTAGTTACCATGGAAACTCTCATAACAATAAAGTAAACAATCAATTTGTGCATGATTGTAGTCGTCGTCGTGGAGATTTGAAATAACCACTTTGATTGTTGAAACAATGTAATACATCCTTGGAAACATGTTTTACAAAAACATTATATAAAATTTCAAACTCATATATCTCCGTTACTATAGAAGATACAGCTGTGATTTTACACTCAATGTAATCAGGTCGAAGCTCTCTATTGGCTCATACGAAAAAATTTAATCCATGTGTAATATTCATGCTTAGTTACCATGGAAACTCTCATAACAATAAAGTAAACAATCTATTTGTGCATGATTGTAGTCGTCGTCGTGGAGATTTGAAATAACCACTTTGATTGTTGAAACAATGTAATACATCCTTGGAAACATGTTTTACAAAAACATTATATAAAATTTGAAACTCATATATCTCCGTTACTATAGAAGATACAGCTGTGATTTTACACTCAATGTAATCAGGTCGAAGCTCTCTATTTGCTCATACCAAAAAATTTAATCCATGTGTAATATTCATGCTTAGTTACCATGGAAACTCTCATAACAATAAAGTAAACAATCTATTTGTGCATGATTGTAGTCGTCGTCGTGGATATTTGAAATAACCACTTTGATTGTTGAAACAATGTAATACATCCTTGGAAACATGTTTTACAAAAACATTATATAATATTTCAAACTCATATATCTCCGTTACTATAGAAGATACAGCTGTGATTTTACACTCAATGTAATCAGGTTGAAGCTCTCTATTGGCTCATCCGCAAAAAATTAATCCATGTGTAATATTCATGCTTAGTTATAATGGAAACTCTCATAACAATAAAGTAAACAATCTATTTGTGCATGATTGTAGTCGTCGTCGTGGAGATTTGAAATAACCACTTTGATTGTTGAAACAATGTAATACATCCTTGGAAACATGTTTTACAAAAACATTATATAAAATTTCAAACTCATATATCTCCGTTACTATAGAAGATACAGCTGTGATTTTACACTCAATGTAATCAGGTCGAAGCTCTCTATTGGCTCATACAAAAAATTTAATCCATGTGTAATATTCATGCTTAGTTACCATGGAAACTCTCATAACAATAAAGTAAACAATCTATTTGTGCATGATTGTAGTCGTCGTCGTGGAGATTTGAAATAACCACTTTGATTGTTGAAACAATGTAATACATCCTTGGAAACATGTTTTACAAAAACATTATATAAAATTTCAAACTCATATATCTCCGTTACTATAGAAGATACAGCTGTGATTTTACACTCAATGTAATCAGGTCGAAGCTCTCTATTTGCTCATACCAAAAAATTTAATCCATGTGAAATATTCATGCTTAGTTACCATGGAAACTCTCATAACAATAAAGTAAACAATCTATTTGTGCATGATTGTAGTCGTCGTCGTGGAGATTTGAAATAACCACTTTGATTGTTGAAACAATGTAATACATCCTTGGAAACATGTTTTACAAAAACATTATATAAAATTTCACACTCATATATCTCCGTTACTATAGAAGATACAGCTGTGATTTTACACTCAATGTAATCAGGTCGAAGCTCTCTATTTGCTCATACCAAAAAATTTAATCCATGTGAAATATTCATGCTTAGTTACCATGGAAACTCTCATAACAATAAAGTAAACAATCTATTTGTGCATGATTGTAGTCGTCGTCGTGGAGATTTGAAATAACCACTTTGATTGTTGAAACAATGTAATACATCCTTGGAAACATGTTTTACAAAAACATTATATAAAATTTCAAACTCATATATCTCCGTTACTATAGAAGATACAGCTGTGATTTTACACTCAATGTAATCAGGTCGAAGCTCTCTATTTGCTCATACCAAAAAATTTAATCCATGTGTAATATTCATGCTTAGTTACCATGGAAACTCTCATAACAATAAAGTAAACAATCTATTTGTGCATGATTGTAGTCGTCGTCGTGGAGATTTGAAATAACCACTTTGATTGTTGAAACAATGTAATACATCCTTGGAAACATGTTTTACAAAAACATTATATAAAATTTCAAACTCATATATCTCCGTTACTATAGAAGATACAGCTGTGATTTTACACTCAATGTAATCAGGTCGAAGCTCTCTATTGGCTCATACGAAAAAATTTAATCCATGTGTAATATTCATGCTTAGTTACCATGGAAACTCTCATAACAATAAAGTAAACAATCTATTTGTGCATGATTGTAGTCGTCGTCGTGGAGATTTGAAATAACCACTTTGATTGTTGAAACAATGTAATACATCCTTGGAAACATGTTTTACAAAAACATTATATAAAATTTCACACTCATATATCTCCGTTACTATAGAAGATACAGTTGTGATTTTACACTCAATGTAATCAGGTCGAAGCTCTCTATTGGCTCATACGAAAAAATTTAATCCATGTGTAATATTCATGCTTAGTTACCATGGAAACTCTCATAACAATAAAGTAAACAATCTATTTGTGCATGATTGTAGTCGTCGTCGTGGAGATTTGAAATAACCACTTTGATTGTTGAAACAATGTAATACATCCTTGGAAACATGTTTTACAAAAACATTATATAAAATTTCAAACTCATATATCTCCGTTACTATAGAAGATACAGCTGTGATTTTACACTCAATGTAATCAGGTCGAAGCTCTCTATTTGCTCATACCAAAAAATTTAATCCATGTGAAATATTCATGCTTAGTTACCATGGAAACTCTCATAACAATAAAGTAAACAATCTATTTGTGCATGATTGTAGTCGTCGTCGTGGAGATTTGAAATAACCACTTTGATTGTTGAAACAATGTAATACATCCTTGGAAACATGTTTTACAAAAACATTATATAAAATTTCAAACTCATATATCTCCGTTACTATAGAAGATACAGCTGTGATTTTACACTCAATGTAATCAGGTCGAAGCTCTCTATTGGCTCATACGAAAAAATTTAATCCATGTGTAATATTCATGCTTAGTTACCATGGAAACTCTCATAACAATAAAGTAAACAATCTATTTGTGCATGATTGTAGTCGTCGTCGTGGAGATTTGAAATAACCACTTTGATTGTTGAAACAATGTAATACATCCTTGGAAACATGTTTTACAAAAACATTATATAAAATTTCACACTCATATATCTCCGTTACTATAGAAGATACAGTTGTGATTTTACACTCAATGTAATCAGGTCGAAGCTCTCTATTGGCTCATACGAAAAAATTTAATCCATGTGAAATATTCATGCTTAGTTACCATGGAAACTCTCATAACAATAAAGTAAACAATCAATTTGTGCATGATTGTAGTCGTCGTCGTGGAGATTTGAAATAACCACTTTGATTGTTGAAACAATGTAATACATCCTTGGAAACATGTTTTACAAAAACTTTATATAAAATTTCAAACTCATATATCTCCGTTACTATAGAAGATACAGCTGTGATTTTACACTCAATGTAATCAGGTCGAAGCTCTCTATTGGCTCATACGAAAAAATTTAATCCATGTGTAATATTCATGCTTAGTTATAATGGAAACTCTCATAACAATAAAGTAAACAATCTATTTGTGCATGATTGTAGTCGTCGTCGTGGAGATTTGAAATAACCACTTTGATTGTTGAAACAATGTAATACATCCTTGGAAACATGTTTTACAAAAACATTATATAAAATTTCAAACTCATATATCTCCGTTACTATAGAAGATACAGCTGTGATTTTACACTCAATGTAATCAGGTCGAAGCTCTCTATTGGCTCATACAAAAAATTTAATCCATGTGTAATATTCATGCTTAGTTACCATGGAAACTCTCATAACAATAAAGTAAACAATCTATTTGTGCATGATTGTAGTCGTCGTCGTGGAGATTTGAAATAACCACTTTGATTGTTGAAACAATGTAATACAACCTTGGAAACATGTTTTACAAAAACATTATATAAAATTTCAAACTCATATATCTCCGTTACTATAGAAGATACAGCTGTGATTTTACACTCAATGTAATCAGGTCGAAGCTCTCTATTTGCTCATACCAAAAAATTTAATCCATGTGTAATATTCATGCTTAGTTACCATGGAAACTCTCATAACAATAAAGTAAACAATCTATTTGTGCATGATTGTAGTCGTCGTCGTGGAGATTTGAAATAACCACTTTGATTGTTGAAACAATGTAATACATCCTTGGAAACATGTTTTACAAAAACATTATATAAAATTTCAAACTCATATATCTCCGTTACTATAGAAGATACAGCTGTGATTTTACACTCAATGTAATCAGGTCGAAGCTCTCTATTGGCTCATACGAAAAAATTTAATCCATGTGTAATATTCATGCTTAGTTACCATGGAAACTCTCATAACAATAAAGTAAACAATCTATTTGTGCATGATTGTAGTCGTCGTCGTGGAGATTTGAAATAACCACTTTGATTGTTGAAACAATGTAATACATCCTTGGAAACATGTTTTACAAAAACATTATATAAAATTTCACACTCATATATCTCCGTTACTATAGAAGATACAGTTGTGATTTTACACTCAATGTAATCAGGTCGAAGCTCTCTATTGGCTCATACGAAAAAATTTAATCCATGTGTAATATTCATGCTTAGTTACCATGGAAACTCTCATAACAATAAAGTAAACAATCTATTTGTGCATGATTGTAGTCGTCGTCGTGGAGATTTGAAATAACCACTTTGATTGTTGAAACAATGTAATACATCCTTGGAAACATGTTTTACAAAAACATTATATAAAATTTCAAACTCATATATCTCCGTTACTATAGAAGATACAGCTGTGATTTTACACTCAATGTAATCAGGTCGAAGCTCTCTATTTGCTCATACCAAAAAATTTAATCCATGTGAAATATTCATGCTTAGTTACCATGGAAACTCTCATAACAATAAAGTAAACAATCTATTTGTGCATGATTGTAGTCGTCGTCGTGGAGATTTGAAATAACCACTTTGATTGTTGAAACAATGTAATACATCCTTGGAAACATGTTTTACAAAAACATTATATAAAATTTCAAACTCATATATCTCCGTTACTATAGAAGATACAGCTGTGATTTTACACTCAATGTAATCAGGTCGAAGCTCTCTATTTGCTCATACCAAAAAATTTAATCCATGTGAAATATTCATGCTTAGTTACCATGGAAACTCTCATAACAATAAAGTAAACAATCAATTTGTGCATGATTGTAGTCGTCGTCGTGGAGATTTGAAATAACCACTTTGATTGTTGAAAGAATGTAATACATCCTTGGAAACATGTTTCACAAAAACATTATATAAAATTTCAAACTCATATATCTCCGTTACTATAGAAGATACAGCTGTGATTTTACACTCAATGTAATCAGGTCGAAGCTCTCTATTTGCTCATACCAAAAAATTTAATCCATGTGAAATATTCATGCTTAGTTACCATGGAAACTCTCATAACAATAAAGTAAACAATCAATTTGTGCATGATTGTAGTCGTCGTCGTGGAGATTTGAAATAACCACTTTGATTGTTGAAACAATGTAATACATCCTTGGAAACATGTTTTACAAAAACATTATATAAAATTTCAAACTCATATATCTCCGTTACTATAGAAGATACAGCTGTGATTTTACACTCAATGTAATCAGGTCGAAGCTCTCTATTGGCTCATACGAAAAAATTTAATCCATGTGTAATATTCATGCTTAGTTACCATGGAAACTCTCATAACAATAAAGTAAACAATCTATTTGTGCATGATTGTAGTCGTCGTCGTGGAGATTTGAAATAACCACTTTGATTGTTGAAACAATGTAATACATCCTTGGAAACATGTTTTACAAAAACATTATATAAAATTTGAAACTCATATATCTCCGTTACTATAGAAGATACAGCTGTGATTTTACACTCAATGTAATCAGGTCGAAGCTCTCTATTTGCTCATACCAAAAAATTTAATCCATGTGTAATATTCATGCTTAGTTACCATGGAAACTCTCATAACAATAAAGTAAACAATCTATTTGTGCATGATTGTAGTCGTCGTCGTGGATATTTGAAATAACCACTTTGATTGTTGAAACAATGTAATACATCCTTGGAAACATGTTTTACAAAAACATTATATAATATTTCAAACTCATATATCTACGTTACTATAGAAGATACAGCTGTGATTTTACACTCAATGTAATCAGGTTGAAGCTCTCTATTGGCTCATCCGCAAAAAATTAATCCATGTGTAATATTCATGCTTAGTTATAATGGAAACTCTCATAACAATAAAGTAAACAATCTATTTGTGCATGATTGTAGTCGTCGTCGTGGAGATTTGAAATAACCACTTTGATTGTTGAAACAATGTAATACATCCTTGGAAACATGTTTTACAAAAACATTATATAAAATTTCAAACTCATATATCTCCGTTACTATAGAAGATACAGCTGTGATTTTACACTCAATGTAATCAGGTCGAAGCTCTCTATTTGCTCATACCAAAAAATTTAATCCATGTGAAATATTCATGCTTAGTTACCATGGAAACTCTCATAACAATAAAGTAAACAATCTATTTGTGCATGATTGTAGTCGTCGTCGTGGAGATTTGAAATAACCACTTTGATTGTTGAAACAATGTAATACATCCTTGGAAACATGTTTTACAAAAACATTATATAAAATTTCACACTCATATATCTCCGTTACTATAGAAGATACAGCTGTGATTTTACACTCAATGTAATCAGGTCGAAGCTCTCTATTTGCTCATACCAAAAAATTTAATCCATGTGAAATATTCATGCTTAGTTACCATGGAAACTCTCATAACAATAAAGTAAACAATCTATTTGTGCATGATTGTAGTCGTCGTCGTGGAGATTTGAAATAACCACTTTGATTGTTGAAACAATGTAATACATCCTTGGAAACATGTTTTACAAAAACATTATATAAAATTTCAAACTCATATATCTCCGTTACTATAGAAGATACAGCTGTGATTTTACACTCAATGTAATCAGGTCGAAGCTCTCTATTTGCTCATACCAAAAAATTTAATCCATGTGTAATATTCATGCTTAGTTACCATGGAAACTCTCATAACAATAAAGTAAACAATCTATTTGTGCATGATTGTAGTCGTCGTCGTGGAGATTTGAAATAACCACTTTGATTGTTGAAACAATGTAATACATCCTTGGAAACATGTTTTACAAAAACATTATATAAAATTTCAAACTCATATATCTCCGTTACTATAGAAGATACAGCTGTGATTTTACACTCAATGTAATCAGGTCGAAGCTCTCTATTGGCTCATACGAAAAAATTTAATCCATGTGTAATATTCATGCTTAGTTACCATGGAAACTCTCATAACAATAAAGTAAACAATCTATTTGTGCATGATTGTAGTCGTCGTCGTGGAGATTTGAAATAACCACTTTGATTGTTGAAACAATGTAATACATCCTTGGAAACATGTTTTACAAAAACATTATATAAAATTTCACACTCATATATCTCCGTTACTATAGAAGATACAGTTGTGATTTTACACTCAATGTAATCAGGTCGAAGCTCTCTATTGGCTCATACGAAAAAATTTAATCCATGTGTAATATTCATGCTTAGTTACCATGGAAACTCTCATAACAATAAAGTAAACAATCTATTTGTGCATGATTGTAGTCGTCGTCGTGGAGATTTGAAATAACCACTTTGATTGTTGAAACAATGTAATACATCCTTGGAAACATGTTTTACAAAAACATTATATAAAATTTCAAACTCATATATCTCCGTTACTATAGAAGATACAGCTGTGATTTTACACTCAATGTAATCAGGTCGAAGCTCTCTATTTGCTCATACCAAAAAATTTAATCCATGTGAAATATTCATGCTTAGTTACCATGGAAACTCTCATAACAATAAAGTAAACAATCTATTTGTGCATGATTGTAGTCGTCGTCGTGGAGATTTGAAATAACCACTTTGATTGTTGAAACAATGTAATACATCCTTGGAAACATGTTTTACAAAAACATTATATAAAATTTCAAACTCATATATCTCCGTTACTATAGAAGATACAGCTGTGATTTTACACTCAATGTAATCAGGTCGAAGCTCTCTATTTGCTCATACCAAAAAATTTAATCCATGTGTAATATTCATGCTTAGTTACCATGGAAACTCTCATAACAATAAAGTAAACAATCTATTTGTGCATGATTGTAGTCGTCGTCGTGGATATTTGAAATAACCACTTTGATTGTTGAAACAATGTAATACATCCTTGGAAACATGTTTTACAAAAACATTATATAATATTTCAAACTCATATATCTCCGTTACTATAGAAGATACAGCTGTGATTTTACACTCAATGTAATCAGGTTGAAGCTCTCTATTGGCTCATCCGCAAAAAATTAATCCATGTGTAATATTCATGCTTAGTTATAATGGAAACTCTCATAACAATAAAGTAAACAATCTATTTGTGCATGATTGTAGTCGTCGTCGTGGAGATTTGAAATAACCACTTTGATTGTTGAAACAATGTAATACATCCTTGGAAACATGTTTTACAAAAACATTATATAAAATTTCAAACTCATATATCTCCGTTACTATAGAAGATACAGCTGTGATTTTACACTCAATGTAATCAGGTCGAAGCTCTCTATTGGCTCATACAAAAAATTTAATCCATGTGTAATATTCATGCTTAGTTACCATGGAAACTCTCATAACAATAAAGTAAACAATCTATTTGTGCATGATTGTAGTCGTCGTCGTGGAGATTTGAAATAACCACTTTGATTGTTGAAACAATGTAATACATCCTTGGAAACATGTTTTACAAAAACATTATATAAAATTTCAAACTCATATATCTCCGTTACTATAGAAGATACAGCTGTGATTTTACACTCAATGTAATCAGGTCGAAGCTCTCTATTTGCTCATACCAAAAAATTTAATCCATGTGAAATATTCATGCTTAGTTACCATGGAAACTCTCATAACAATAAAGTAAACAATCTATTTGTGCATGATTGTAGTCGTCGTCGTGGAGATTTGAAATAACCACTTTGATTGTTGAAACAATGTAATACATCCTTGGAAACATGTTTTACAAAAACATTATATAAAATTTCACACTCATATATCTCCGTTACTATAGAAGATACAGCTGTGATTTTACACTCAATGTAATCAGGTCGAAGCTCTCTATTTGCTCATACCAAAAAATTTAATCCATGTGAAATATTCATGCTTAGTTACCATGGAAACTCTCATAACAATAAAGTAAACAATCTATTTGTGCATGATTGTAGTCGTCGTCGTGGAGATTTGAAATAACCACTTTGATTGTTGAAACAATGTAATACATCCTTGGAAACATGTTTTACAAAAACATTATATAAAATTTCAAACTCATATATCTCCGTTACTATAGAAGATACAGCTGTGATTTTACACTCAATGTAATCAGGTCGAAGCTCTCTATTTGCTCATACCAAAAAATTTAATCCATGTGTAATATTCATGCTTAGTTACCATGGAAACTCTCATAACAATAAAGTAAACAATCTATTTGTGCATGATTGTAGTCGTCGTCGTGGAGATTTGAAATAACCACTTTGATTGTTGAAACAATGTAATACATCCTTGGAAACATGTTTTACAAAAACATTATATAAAATTTCAAACTCATATATCTCCGTTACTATAGAAGATACAGCTGTGATTTTACACTCAATGTAATCAGGTCGAAGCTCTCTATTGGCTCATACGAAAAAATTTAATCCATGTGTAATATTCATGCTTAGTTACCATGGAAACTCTCATAACAATAAAGTAAACAATCTATTTGTGCATGATTGTAGTCGTCGTCGTGGAGATTTGAAATAACCACTTTGATTGTTGAAACAATGTAATACATCCTTGGAAACATGTTTTACAAAAACATTATATAAAATTTCACACTCATATATCTCCGTTACTATAGAAGATACAGTTGTGATTTTACACTCAATGTAATCAGGTCGAAGCTCTCTATTGGCTCATACGAAAAAATTTAATCCATGTGTAATATTCATGCTTAGTTACCATGGAAACTCTCATAACAATAAAGTAAACAATCTATTTGTGCATGATTGTAGTCGTCGTCGTGGAGATTTGAAATAACCACTTTGATTGTTGAAACAATGTAATACATCCTTGGAAACATGTTTTACAAAAACATTATATAAAATTTCAAACTCATATATCTCCGTTACTATAGAAGATACAGCTGTGATTTTACACTCAATGTAATCAGGTCGAAGCTCTCTATTTGCTCATACCAAAAAATTTAATCCATGTGAAATATTCATGCTTAGTTACCATGGAAACTCTCATAACAATAAAGTAAACAATCTATTTGTGCATGATTGTAGTCGTCGTCGTGGAGATTTGAAATAACCACTTTGATTGTTGAAACAATGTAATACATCCTTGGAAACATGTTTTACAAAAACATTATATAAAATTTCAAACTCATATATCTCCGTTACTATAGAAGATACAGCTGTGATTTTACACTCAATGTAATCAGGTCGAAGCTCTCTATTTGCTCATACCAAAAAATTTAATCCATGTGAAATATTCATGCTTAGTTACCATGGAAACTCTCATAACAATAAAGTAAACAATCAATTTGTGCATGATTGTAGTCGTCGTCGTGGAGATTTGAAATAACCACTTTGATTGTTGAAACAATGTAATACATCCTTGGAAACATGTTTTACAAAAACATTATATAAAATTTCAAACTCATATATCTCCGTTACTATAGAAGATACAGCTGTGATTTTACACTCAATGTAATCAGGTCGAAGCTCTCTATTTGCTCATACCAAAAAATGTAATCCATGTGAAATATTCATGCTTAGTTACCATGGAAACTCTCATAACAATAAAGTAAACAATCAATTTGTGCATGATTGTAGTCGTCGTCGTGGAGATTTGAAATAACCACTTTGATTGTTGAAACAATGTAATACATCCTTGGAAACATGTTTTACAAAAACATTATATAAAATTTCAAACTCATATATCTCCGTTACTATAGAAGATACAGCTGTGATTTTACACTCAATGTAATCAGGTCGAAGCTCTCTATTGGCTCATACGAAAAAATTTAATCCATGTGTAATATTCATGCTTAGTTACCATGGAAACTCTCATAACAATAAAGTAAACAATCTATTTGTGCATGATTGTAGTCGTCGTCGTGGAGATTTGAAATAACCACTTTGATTGTTGAAACAATGTAATACATCCTTGGAAACATGTTTTACAAAAACATTATATAAAATTTCAAACTCATATATCTCCGTTACTATAGAAGATACAGCTGTGATTTTACACTCAATGTAATCAGGTCGAAGCTCTCTATTTGCTCATACCAAAAAATTTAATTCATGTGTAATATTCATGCTTAGTTACCATGGAAACTCTCATAACAATAAAGTAAACAATCTATTTGTGCATGATTGTAGTCGTCGTCGTGGATATTTGAAATAACCACTTTGATTGTTGAAACAATGTAATACATCCTTGGAAACATGTTTTACAAAAACATTATATAAAATTTCAAACTCATATATCTCCGTTACTATAGAAGATACAGCTGTGATTTTACACTCAATGTAATCAGGTCGAAGCTCTCTATTGGCTCATACAAAAAATTTAATCCATGTGTAATATTCATGCTTAGTTACCATGGAAACTCTCATAACAATAAAGTAAACAATCTATTTGTGCATGATTGTAGTCGTCGTCGTGGAGATTTGAAATAACCACTTTGATTGTTGAAACAATGTAATACATCCTTGGAAACATGTTTTACAAAAACATTATATAAAATTTCACACTCATATATCTCCGTTACTATAGAAGATACAGTTGTGATTTTACACTCAATGTAATCAGGTCGAAGCTCTCTATTGGCTCATACGAAAAAATTTAATCCATGTGTAATATTCATGCTTAGTTACCATGGAAACTCTCATAACAATAAAGTAAACAATCTATTTGTGCATGATTGTAGTCGTCGTCGTGGAGATTTGAAATAACCACTTTGATTGTTGAAACAATGTAATACATCCTTGGAAACATGTTTTACAAAAACATTATATAAAATTTCAAACTCATATATCTCCGTTACTATAGAAGATACAGCTGTGATTTTACACTCAATGTAATCAGGTCGAAGCTCTCTATTTGCTCATACCAAAAAATTTAATCCATGTGAAATATTCATGCTTAGTTACCATGGAAACTCTCATAACAATAAAGTAAACAATCTATTTGTGCATGATTGTAGTCGTCGTCGTGGAGATTTGAAATAACCACTTTGATTGTTGAAACAATGTAATACATCCTTGGAAACATGTTTTACAAAAACATTATATAAAATTTCAAACTCATATATCTCCGTTACTATAGAAGATACAGCTGTGATTTTACACTCAATGTAATCAGGTCGAAGCTCTCTATTTGCTCATACCAAAAAATTTAATCCATGTGAAATATTCATGCTTAGTTACCATGGAAACTCTCATAACAATAAAGTAAACAATCAATTTGTGCATGATTGTAGTCGTCGTCGTGGAGATTTGAAATAACCACTTTGATTGTTGAAACAATGTAATACATCCTTGGAAACATGTTTTACAAAAACATTATATAAAATTTCAAACTCATATATCTCCGTTACTATAGAAGATACAGCTGTGATTTTACACTCAATGTAATCAGGTCGAAGCTCTCTATTTGCTCATACCAAAAAATTTAATCCATGTGAAATATTCATGCTTAGTTACCATGGAAACTCTCATAACAATAAAGTAAACAATCAATTTGTGCATGATTGTAGTCGTCGTCGTGGAGATTTGAAATAACCACTTTGATTGTTGAAACAATGTAATACATCCTTGGAAACATGTTTTACAAAAACATTATATAAAATTTCAAACTCATATATCTCCGTTACTATAGAAGATACAGCTGTGATTTTACACTCAATGTAATCAGGTCGAAGCTCTCTATTGGCTCATACGAAAAAATTTAATCCATGTGTAATATTCATGCTTAGTTACCATGGAAACTCTCATAACAATAAAGTAAACAATCTATTTGTGCATGATTGTAGTCGTCGTCGTGGAGATTTGAAATAACCACTTTGATTGTTGAAACAATGTAATACATCCTTGGAAACATGTTTTACAAAAACATTATATAAAATTTCAAACTCATATATCTCCGTTACTATAGAAGATACAGCTGTGATTTTACACTCAATGTAATCAGGTCGAAGCTCTCTATTTGCTCATACCAAAAAATTTAATCCATGTGTAATATTCATGCTTAGTTACCATGGAAACTCTCATAACAATAAAGTAAACAATCTATTTGTGCATGATTGTAGTCGTCGTCGTGGATATTTGAAATAACCACTTTGATTGTTGAAACAATGTAATACATCCTTGGAAACATGTTTTACAAAAACATTATATAATATTTCAAACTCATATATCTCCGTTACTATAGAAGATACAGCTGTGATTTTACACTCAATGTAATCAGGTTGAAGCTCTCTATTGGCTCATCCGCAAAAAATTAATCCATGTGTAATATTCATGCTTAGTTATAATGGAAACTCTCATAACAATAAAGTAAACAATCTATTTGTGCATGATTGTAGTCGTCGTCGTGGAGATTTGAAATAACCACTTTGATTGTTGAAACAATGTAATACATCCTTGGAAACATGTTTTACAAAAACATTATATAAAATTTCAAACTCATATATCTCCGTTACTATAGAAGATACAGCTGTGATTTTACACTCAATGTAATCAGGTCGAAGCTCTCTATTGGCTCATACAAAAAATTTAATCCATGTGTAATATTCATGCTTAGTTACCATGGAAACTCTCATAACAATAAAGTAAACAATCTATTTGTGCATGATTGTAGTCGTCGTCGTGGAGATTTGAAATAACCACTTTGATTGTTGAAACAATGTAATACAACCTTGGAAACATGTTTTACAAAAACATTATATAAAATTTCAAACTCATATATCTCCGTTACTATAGAAGATACAGCTGTGATTTTACACTCAATGTAATCAGGTCGAAGCTCTCTATTTGCTCATACCAAAAAATTTAATCCATGTGTAATATTCATGCTTAGTTACCATGGAAACTCTCATAACAATAAAGTAAACAATCTATTTGTGCATGATTGTAGTCGTCGTCGTGGAGATTTGAAATAACCACTTTGATTGTTGAAACAATGTAATACATCCTTGGAAACATGTTTTACAAAAACATTATATAAAATTTCAAACTCATATATCTCCGTTACTATAGAAGATACAGCTGTGATTTTACACTCAATGTAATCAGGTCGAAGCTCTCTATTGGCTCATACGAAAAAATTTAATCCATGTGTAATATTCATGCTTAGTTACCATGGAAACTCTCATAACAATAAAGTAAACAATCTATTTGTGCATGATTGTAGTCGTCGTCGTGGAGATTTGAAATAACCACTTTGATTGTTGAAACAATGTAATACATCCTTGGAAACATGTTTTACAAAAACATTATATAAAATTTCACACTCATATATCTCCGTTACTATAGAAGATACAGTTGTGATTTTACACTCAATGTAATCAGGTCGAAGCTCTCTATTGGCTCATACGAAAAAATTTAATCCATGTGTAATATTCATGCTTAGTTACCATGGAAACTCTCATAACAATAAAGTAAACAATCTATTTGTGCATGATTGTAGTCGTCGTCGTGGAGATTTGAAATAACCACTTTGATTGTTGAAACAATGTAATACATCCTTGGAAACATGTTTTACAAAAACATTATATAAAATTTCAAACTCATATATCTCCGTTACTATAGAAGATACAGCTGTGATTTTACACTCAATGTAATCAGGTCGAAGCTCTCTATTTGCTCATACCAAAAAATTTAATCCATGTGAAATATTCATGCTTAGTTACCATGGAAACTCTCATAACAATAAAGTAAACAATCAATTTGTGCATGATTGTAGTCGTCGTCGTGGAGATTTGAAATAACCACTTTGATTGTTGAAACAATGTAATACATCCTTGGAAACATGTTTTACAAAAACATTATATAAAATTTCAAACTCATATATCTCCGTTACTATAGAAGATACAGCTGTGATTTTACACTCAATGTAATCAGGTCGAAGCTCTCTATTGGCTCATACGAAAAAAATTAATCCATGTGTAATATTCATGCTTAGTTACCATGGAAACTCTCATAACAATAAAGTAAACAATCTATTTGTGCATGATTGTAGTCGTCGTCGTGGAGATTTGAAATAACCACTTTGATTGTTGAAACAATGTAATACATCCTTGGAAACATGTTTTACAAAAACATTATATAAAATTTGAAACTCATATATCTCCGTTACTATAGAAGATACAGCTGTGATTTTACACTCAATGTAATCAGGTCGAAGCTCTCTATTGGCTCATACGAAAAAATTTAATCCATGTGTAATATTCATGCTTAGTTACCATGGAAACTCTCATAACAATAAAGTAAACAATCTATTTGTGCATGATTGTAGTCGTCGTCGTGGAGATTTGAAATAACCACTTTGATTGTTGAAACAATGTAATAGATCCTTGGAAACATGTTTTACAAAAACATTATATAAAATTTCAAACTCATATATCTCCGTTACTATAGAAGATACAGCTGTGATTTTACACTCAATGTAATCAGGTCGAAGCTCTCTATTTGCTCATACCAAAAAATTTAATCCATGTGAAATATTCATGCTTAGTTACCATGGAAACTCTCATAACAATAAAGTAAACAATCAATTTGTGCATGATTGTAGTCGTCGTCGTGGAGATTTGAAATAACCACTTTGATTGTTGAAACAATGTAATACATCCTTGGAAACATGTTTTACAAAAACATTATATAAAATTTCAAACTCATATATCTCCGTTACTATAGAAGATACAGCTGTGATTTTACACTCAATGTAATCAGGTCGAAGCTCTCTATTGGCTCATACGAAAAAATTTAATCCATGTGTAATATTCATGCTTAGTTACCATGGAAACTCTCATAACAATAAAGTAAACAATCTATTTGTGCATGATTGTAGTCGTCGTCGTGGAGATTTGAAATAACCACTTTGATTGTTGAAACAATGTAATACATCCTTGGAAACATGTTTTACAAAAACATTATATAAAATTTCAAACTCATATATCTCCGTTACTATAGAAGATACAGCTGTGATTTTACACTCAATGTAATCAGGTCGAAGCTCTCTATTGGCTCATACAAAAAATTTAATCCATGTGTAATATTCATGCTTAGTTACCATGGAAACTCTCATAACAATAAAGTAAACAATCTATTTGTGCATGATTGTAGTCGTCGTCGTGGAGATTTGAAATAACCACTTTGATTGTTGAAACAATGTAATACAACCTTGGAAACATGTTTTACAAAAACATTATATAAAATTTCAAACTCATATATCTCCGTTACTATAGAAGATACAGCTGTGATTTTACACTCAATGTAATCAGGTCGAAGCTCTCTATTTGCTCATACCAAAAAATTTAATCCATGTGTAATATTCATGCTTAGTTACCATGGAAACTCTCATAACAATAAAGTAAACAATCTATTTGTGCATGATTGTAGTCGTCGTCGTGGAGATTTGAAATAACCACTTTGATTGTTGAAACAATGTAATACATCCTTGGAAACATGTTTTACAAAAACATTATATAAAATTTCAAACTCATATATCTCCGTTACTATAGAAGATACAGCTGTGATTTTACACTCAATGTAATCAGGTCGAAGCTCTCTATTGGCTCATACGAAAAAATTTAATCCATGTGTAATATTCATGCTTAGTTACCATGGAAACTCTCATAACAATAAAGTAAACAATCTATTTGTGCATGATTGTAGTCGTCGTCGTGGAGATTTGAAATAACCACTTTGATTGTTGAAACAATGTAATACATCCTTGGAAACATGTTTTACAAAAACATTATATAAAATTTCACACTCATATATCTCCGTTACTATAGAAGATACAGTTGTGATTTTACACTCAATGTAATCAGGTCGAAGCTCTCTATTGGCTCATACGAAAAAATTTAATCCATGTGTAATATTCATGCTTAGTTACCATGGAAACTCTCATAACAATAAAGTAAACAATCTATTTGTGCATGATTGTAGTCGTCGTCGTGGAGATTTGAAATAACCACTTTGATTGTTGAAACAATGTAATACATCCTTGGAAACATGTTTTACAAAAACATTATATAAAATTTCAAACTCATATATCTCCGTTACTATAGAAGATACAGCTGTGATTTTACACTCAATGTAATCAGGTCGAAGCTCTCTATTTGCTCATACCAAAAAATTTAATCCATGTGAAATATTCATGCTTAGTTACCATGGAAACTCTCATAACAATAAAGTAAACAATCAATTTGTGCATGATTGTAGTCGTCGTCGTGGAGATTTGAAATAACCACTTTGATTGTTGAAACAATGTAATACATCCTTGGAAACATGTTTTACAAAAACATTATATAAAATTTCAAACTCATATATCTCCGTTACTATAGAAGATACAGCTGTGATTTTACACTCAATGTAATCAGGTCGAAGCTCTCTATTGGCTCATACGAAAAAAATTAATCCATGTGTAATATTCATGCTTAGTTACCATGGAAACTCTCATAACAATAAAGTAAACAATCTATTTGTGCATGATTGTAGTCGTCGTCGTGGAGATTTGAAATAACCACTTTGATTGTTGAAACAATGTAATACATCCTTGGAAACATGTTTTACAAAAACATTATATAAAATTTCAAACTCATATATCTCCGTTACTATAGAAGATACAGCTGTGATTTTACACTCAATGTAATCAGGTCGAAGCTCTCTATTGGCTCATACGAAAAAATTTAATCCATGTGTAATATTCATGCTTAGTTACCATGGAAACTCTCATAACAATAAAGTAAACAATCTATTTGTGCATGATTGTAGTCGTCGTCGTGGAGATTTGAAATAACCACTTTGATTGTTGAAACAATGTAATAGATCCTTGGAAACATGTTTTACAAAAACATTATATAAAATTTCAAACTCATATATCTCCGTTACTATAGAAGATACAGCTGTGATTTTACACTCAATGTAATCAGGTCGAAGCTCTCTATTTGCTCATACCAAAAAATTTAATCCATGTGAAATATTCATGCTTAGTTACCATGGAAACTCTCATAACAATAAAGTAAACAATCAATTTGTGCATGATTGTAGTCGTCGTCGTGGAGATTTGAAATAACCACTTTGATTGTTGAAACAATGTAATACATCCTTGGAAACATGTTTTACAAAAACATTATATAAAATTTCAAACTCATATATCTCCGTTACTATAGAAGATACAGCTGTGATTTTACACTCAATGTAATCAGGTCGAAGCTCTCTATTGGCTCATACGAAAAAATTTAACCCATGTGTAATATTCATGCTTAGTTACCATGGAAACTCTCATAACAATAAAGTAAACAATCTATTTGTGCATGATTGTAGTCGTCGTCGTGGAGATTTGAAATAACCACTTTGATTGTTGAAACAATGTAATACATCCTTGGAAACATGTTTTACAAAAACATTATATAAAATTTCAAACTCATATATCTCCGTTACTATAGAAGATACAGCTGTGATTTTACACTCAATGTAATCAGGTCGAAGCTCTCTATTTGCTCATACCAAAAAATTTAATCCATGTGTAATATTCATGCTTAGTTACCATGGAAACTCTCATAACAATAAAGTAAACAATCTATTTGTGCATGATTGTAGTCGTCGTCGTGGATATTTGAAATAACCACTTTGATTGTTGAAACAATGTAATACATCCTTGGAAACATGTTTTACAAAAACATTATATAATATTTCAAACTCATATATCTCCGTTACTATAGAAGATACAGCTGTGATTTTACACTCAATGTAATCAGGTTGAAGCTCTCTATTGGCTCATCCGCAAAAAATTAATCCATGTGTAATATTCATGCTTAGTTATAATGGAAACTCTCATAACAATAAAGTAAACAATCTATTTGTGCATGATTGTAGTCGTCGTCGTGGAGATTTGAAATAACCACTTTGATTGTTGAAACAATGTAATACATCCTTGGAAACATGTTTTACAAAAACATTATATAAAATTTCAAACTCATATATCTCCGTTACTATAGAAGATACAGCTGTGATTTTACACTCAATGTAATCAGGTCGAAGCTCTCTATTGGCTCATACAAAAAATTTAATCCATGTGTAATATTCATGCTTAGTTACCATGGAAACTCTCATAACAATAAAGTAAACAATCTATTTGTGCATGATTGTAGTCGTCGTCGTGGAGATTTGAAATAACCACTTTGATTGTTGAAACAATGTAATACAACCTTGGAAACATGTTTTACAAAAACATTATATAAAATTTCAAACTCATATATCTCCGTTACTATAGAAGATACAGCTGTGATTTTACACTCAATGTAATCAGGTCGAAGCTCTCTATTTGCTCATACCAAAAAATTTAATCCATGTGTAATATTCATGCTTAGTTACCATGGAAACTCTCATAACAATAAAGTAAACAATCTATTTGTGCATGATTGTAGTCGTCGTCGTGGAGATTTGAAATAACCACTTTGATTGTTGAAACAATGTAATACATCCTTGGAAACATGTTTTACAAAAACATTATATAAAATTTCAAACTCATATATCTCCGTTACTATAGAAGATACAGCTGTGATTTTACACTCAATGTAATCAGGTCGAAGCTCTCTATTGGCTCATACGAAAAAATTTAATCCATGTGTAATATTCATGCTTAGTTACCATGGAAACTCTCATAACAATAAAGTAAACAATCTATTTGTGCATGATTGTAGTCGTCGTCGTGGAGATTTGAAATAACCACTTTGATTGTTGAAACAATGTAATACATCCTTGGAAACATGTTTTACAAAAACATTATATAAAATTTCACACTCATATATCTCCGTTACTATAGAAGATACAGTTGTGATTTTACACTCAATGTAATCAGGTCGAAGCTCTCTATTGGCTCATACGAAAAAATTTAATCCATGTGTAATATTCATGCTTAGTTACCATGGAAACTCTCATAACAATAAAGTAAACAATCTATTTGTGCATGATTGTAGTCGTCGTCGTGGAGATTTGAAATAACCACTTTGATTGTTGAAACAATGTAATACATCCTTGGAAACATGTTTTACAAAAACATTATATAAAATTTCAAACTCATATATCTCCGTTACTATAGAAGATACAGCTGTGATTTTACACTCAATGTAATCAGGTCGAAGCTCTCTATTTGCTCATACCAAAAAATTTAATCCATGTGAAATATTCATGCTTAGTTACCATGGAAACTCTCATAACAATAAAGTAAACAATCAATTTGTGCATGATTGTAGTCGTCGTCGTGGAGATTTGAAATAACCACTTTGATTGTTGAAACAATGTAATACATCCTTGGAAACATGTTTTACAAAAACATTATATAAAATTTCAAACTCATATATCTCCGTTACTATAGAAGATACAGCTGTGATTTTACACTCAATGTAATCAGGTCGAAGCTCTCTATTGGCTCATACGAAAAAATTTAATCCATGTGTAATATTCATGCTTAGTTACCATGGAAACTCTCATAACAATAAAGTAAACAATCTATTTGTGCATGATTGTAGTCGTCGTCGTGGAGATTTGAAATAACCACTTTGATTGTTGAAACAATGTAATAGATCCTTGGAAACATGTTTTACAAAAACATTATATAAAATTTCAAACTCATATATCTCCGTTACTATAGAAGATACAGCTGTGATTTTACACTCAATGTAATCAGGTCGAAGCTCTCTATTTGCTCATACCAAAAAATTTAATCCATGTGAAATATTCATGCTTAGTTACCATGGAAACTCTCATAACAATAAAGTAAACAATCAATTTGTGCATGATTGTAGTCGTCGTCGTGGAGATTTGAAATAACCACTTTGATTGTTGAAACAATGTAATACATCCTTGGAAACATGTTTTACAAAAACATTATATAAAATTTCAAACTCATATATCTCCGTTACTATAGAAGATACAGCTGTGATTTTACACTCAATGTAATCAGGTCGAAGCTCTCTATTGGCTCATACGAAAAAATTTAATCCATGTGTAATATTCATGCTTAGTTACCATGGAAACTCTCATAACAATAAAGTAAACAATCTATTTGTGCATGATTGTAGTCGTCGTCGTGGAGATTTGAAATAACCACTTTGATTGTTGAAACAATGTAATACATCCTTGGAAACATGTTTTACAAAAACATTATATAAAATTTCAAACTCATATATCTCCGTTACTATAGAAGATACAGCTGTGATTTTACACTCAATGTAATCAGGTCGAAGCTCTCTATTGGCTCATACGAAAAAATTTAATCCATGTGTAATATTCATGCTTAGTTACCATGGAAACTCTCATAACAATAAAGTAAACAATCTATTTGTGCATGATTGTAGTCGTCGTCGTGGAGATTTGAAATAACCACTTTGATTGTTGAAAAAATGTAATACATCCTTGGAAACATGTTTTACAAAAACATTATACAAAATTTCACACTCATATATCTCCGTTACTATAGAAGATACAGTTGTGATTTTACACTCAATGTTATCAGGTCGAAGCTCTCTATTGGCTCATACGAAAAAATTTAATCCATGTGTAATATTCATGCTTAGTTACCATGGAAACTCTCAAAACAATAAAGTAAACAATCTATTTGTGCATGATTGTAGTCGTCGTCGTGGAGATTTGAAATAACCACTTTGATTGTTGAAACAATGTAATACATCCTAAGGAATCACGTTGTACAAAAACATTATATAAAATTTCAAACTCATATATCTCCGTTACTATAGAAGACACAGCTGTGATTTTACACTCAATGTAATCAAGTCGAAGCTCTCTATTGGCTCATACGAAAAAATTTAATCCATGTGTAATATTCATGCTTAGTTACCATGGAAACTCTCATAACAATAAAGTAAACAATCTATTTGTGCATGATTGTAGTCGTCGTCGTGGAGATTTGAAATAACCACTTTAATTGTTGAAACAATGTAATACATCCTTGGAAACATGTTTTACAAAAACATTATATAAAATTTCAAACTCATATATCTCCGTTACTATAGAAGATACAGCTGTGATTTTACACTCAATGTAATCAGGTCGAAGCTCTCTATTTGCTCATACCAAAAAATTTAATCCATGTGAAATATTCATGCTTAGTTACCATGGAAACTCTCATAACAATAAAGTAAACAATCTATTTGTGCATGATTGTAGTCGTCGTCGTGGAGATTTGAAATAACCACTTTGATTGTTGAAACAATGTAATACATCCTAAGGAATCACTTTGTACAAAAACATTATATAAAATTTCAAACTCGCATATCTCCGTTACTATAGAAGACACAGCTGTGATTTTACACTCAATGTAATCAGGTCGAAGCTCTCTATTGGCTCATACGAAAAAATTTAATCCATGTGTAATATTCATGCTTAGTTACCATGGAAACTCTCATAACAATAAAGTAAACAATCTATTTGTGCATGATTGTAGTCGTCGTCGTGGAGATTTGAAATAACCACTTTGATTGTTGAAACAATGTAATACATCCTTGGAAACATGTTTTACAAAAACATTATATAAAATTTCAAACTCATATATCTCCGTTACTATAGAAGATACAGCTGTGATTTTACACTCAATGTAATCAGGTCGAAGCTCTCTATTGGCTCATACGAAAAAATTTAATCCATGTGTAATATTCATGCTTAGTTACCATGGAAACTCTCATAACAATAAAGTAAACAATCTATTTGTGCATGATTGTAGTCGTCGTCGTGGAGATTTGAAATAACCACTTTGATTGTTGAAACAATGTAATACATCCTTGGAAACATGTTTTACAAAAACATTATATAAAATTTCAAACTCATATATCTCCGTTACTATAGAAGATACAGCTGTGATTTTACACTCAATGTAATCAGGTCGAAGCTCTCTATTGGCTCATACGAAAAAATTTAATCCATGTGTAATATTCATGCTTAGTTACCATGGAAACTCTCATAACAATAAAGTAAACAATCTATTTGTGCATGATTGTAGTCGTCGTCGTGGAGATTTGAAATAACCACTTTGATTGTTGAAAAAATGTAATACATCCTTGGAAACATGTTTTACAAAAACATTATACAAAATTTCACACTCATATATCTCCGTTACTATAGAAGATACAGTTGTGATTTTACACTCAATGTAATCAGGTCGAAGCTCTCTATTGGCTCATACGAAAAAATTTAATCCATGTGTAATATTCATGCTTAGTTACCATGGAAACTCTCATAACAATAAAGTAAACAATCTATTTGTGCATGATTGTAGTCGTCGTCGTGGAGATTTGAAATAACCACTTTGATTGTTGAAACAATGTAATACATCCTTGGAAACATGTTTTACAAAAACATTATATAAATTTCAAACTCATATATCTCCGTTACTATAGAAGATACAGCTGTGATTTTACACTCAATGTAATCAGGTCGAAGCTCTCTATTTGCTCATACCAAAATATTTGATCCATGTGTAATATTCATGCTTAGTTACCATGGAAACTCTCATAACAATAAAGTAAACAATCTATTTGTGCATGATTGTAGTCGTCGTCGTGGAGATTTGAAATAACCACTTTGATTGTTGAAACAATGTAATACATCCTAAGGAATCACGTTGTACAAAAACTGTATATAAAATTTCAAACTCGCATATCTCCGTTACTATAGAAGATACAGCATTGATTTTACACTCAATGTAATCAGGTTGAAGCTCTCTATTGGCTCATCCGTAAAAAATTAATCCATGTGTAATATTCATGCTTAGTTACCATGGAAACTCCCATAACAATAAAGTAAACAATCTATTTGTGCATGATTGTAGTCGTCGTCGTGGAGATTTGAAATAACCACTTTGATTGTTGAAACAATGTAATACATCCTTGGAAACATGTTTTACAAAAACATTATGTAAAATTTCAAACTCATATATCTCCGTTACTATAGAAGATACAGCTGTGATTTTACACTCAATGTAATCAGGTCGAAGCTCTCTATTGGCTCATACGAAAAAATTTAATACATGTGTAATATTCATGCTTAGTTACCATGGAAACTCTCATAACAATAAAGTAAACAATCTATTTGTGCATGATTGTAGTCGTCGTCGTGGAGATTTGAAATAACCACTTTGATTGTTGAAACAATGTAATACATCCTTGGAAACATGTTTTACAAAAACATTATATAAAATTTCAAACTCATATATCTCCGTTACTATAGAAGATACAGCTGTGATTTTACACTCAATGTAATCAGGTCGAAGCTCTCTATTGGCTCATACGAAAAAATTTAATCCATGTGTAATATTCATGCTTAGTTACCATGGAAACTCTCATAACAATAAAGTAAACAATCTATTTGTGCATGATTGTAGTCGTCGTCGTGGAGATTTGAAATAACCACTTTGATTGTTGAAACAATGTAATACATCCTTGGAAACATGTTTTACAAAAACATTATATAAAATTTCAAACTCATATATCTCCGTTACTATAGAAGATACAGCTGTGATTTTACACTCAATGTAATCAGGTCGAAGCTCTCTATTGGCTCATACAAAAAATTTAATCCATGTGTAATATTCATGCTTAGTTACCATGGAAACTCTCATAACAATAAAGTAAACAATCTATTTGTGCATGATTGTAGTCGTCGTCGTGGAGATTTGAAATAACCACTTTGATTGTTGAAACAATGTAATACAACCTTGGAAACATGTTTTACAAAAACATTATATAAAATTTCAAACTCATATATCTCCGTTACTATAGAAGATACAGCTGTGATTTTACACTCAATGTAATCAGGTCGAAGCTCTCTATTTGCTCATACCAAAAAATTTAATCCATGTGTAATATTCATGCTTAGTTACCATGGAAACTCTCATAACAATAAAGTAAACAATCTATTTGTGCATGATTGTAGTCGTCGTCGTGGAGATTTGAAATAACCACTTTGATTGTTGAAACAATGTAATACATCCTTGGAAACATGTTTTACAAAAACATTATATAAAATTTCAAACTCATATATCTCCGTTACTATAGAAGATACAGCTGTGATTTTACACTCAATGTAATCAGGTCGAAGCTCTCTATTGGCTCATACGAAAAAATTTAATCCATGTGTAATATTCATGCTTAGTTACCATGGAAACTCTCATAACAATAAAGTAAACAATCTATTTGTGCATGATTGTAGTCGTCGTCGTGGAGATTTGAAATAACCACTTTGATTGTTGAAACAATGTAATACATCCTTGGAAACATGTTTTACAAAAACATTATATAAAATTTCACACTCATATATCTCCGTTACTATAGAAGATACAGTTGTGATTTTACACTCAATGTAATCAGGTCGAAGCTCTCTATTGGCTCATACGAAAAAATTTAATCCATGTGTAATATTCATGCTTAGTTACCATGGAAACTCTCATAACAATAAAGTAAACAATCTATTTGTGCATGATTGTAGTCGTCGTCGTGGAGATTTGAAATAACCACTTTGATTGTTGAAACAATGTAATACATCCTTGGAAACATGTTTTACAAAAACATTATATAAAATTTCAAACTCATATATCTCCGTTACTATAGAAGATACAGCTGTGATTTTACACTCAATGTAATCAGGTCGAAGCTCTCTATTTGCTCATACCAAAAAATTTAATCCATGTGAAATATTCATGCTTAGTTACCATGGAAACTCTCATAACAATAAAGTAAACAATCAATTTGTGCATGATTGTAGTCGTCGTCGTGGAGATTTGAAATAACCACTTTGATTGTTGAAACAATGTAATACATCCTTGGAAACATGTTTTACAAAAACATTATATAAAATTTCAAACTCATATATCTCCGTTACTATAGAAGATACAGCTGTGATTTTACACTCAATGTAATCAGGTCGAAGCTCTCTATTGGCTCATACGAAAAAAATTAATCCATGTGTAATATTCATGCTTAGTTACCATGGAAACTCTCATAACAATAAAGTAAACAATCTATTTGTGCATGATTGTAGTCGTCGTCGTGGAGATTTGAAATAACCACTTTGATTGTTGAAACAATGTAATACATCCTTGGAAACATGTTTTACAAAAACATTATATAAAATTTGAAACTCATATATCTCCGTTACTATAGAAGATACAGCTGTGATTTTACACTCAATGTAATCAGGTCGAAGCTCTCTATTGGCTCATACGAAAAAATTTAATCCATGTGTAATATTCATGCTTAGTTACCATGGAAACTCTCATAACAATAAAGTAAACAATCTATTTGTGCATGATTGTAGTCGTCGTCGTGGAGATTTGAAATAACCACTTTGATTGTTGAAACAATGTAATAGATCCTTGGAAACATGTTTTACAAAAACATTACATAAAATTTCAAACTCATATATCTCCGTTACTATAGAAGATACAGCTGTGATTTTACACTCAATGTAATCAGGTCGAAGCTCTCTATTTGCTCATACCAAAAAATTTAATCCATGTGAAATATTCATGCTTAGTTACCATGGAAACTCTCATAACAATAAAGTAAACAATCAATTTGTGCATGATTGTAGTCGTCGTCGTGGAGATTTGAAATAACCACTTTGATTGTTGAAACAATGTAATACATCCTTGGAAACATGTTTTACAAAAACATTATATAAAATTTCAAACTCATATATCTCCGTTACTATAGAAGATACAGCTGTGATTTTACACTCAATGTAATCAGGTCGAAGCTCTCTATTGGCTCATACGAAAAAATTTAATCCATGTGTAATATTCATGCTTAGTTACCATGGAAACTCTCATAACAATAAAGTAAACAATCTATTTGTGCATGATTGTAGTCGTCGTCGTGGAGATTTGAAATAACCACTTTGATTGTTGAAACAATGTAATACATCCTTGGAAACATGTTTTACAAAAACATTATATAAAATTTCAAACTCATATATCTCCGTTACTATAGAAGATACAGCTGTGATTTTAAACTCAATGTAATCAGGTCGAAGCTCTCTATTGGCTCATACGAAAAAATTTAATCCATGTGTAATATTCATGCTTAGTTACCATGGAAACTCTCATAACAATAAAGTAAACAATCTATTTGTGCATGATTGTAGTCGTCGTCGTGGAGATTTGAAATAACCACTTTGATTGTTGAAAAAATGTAATACATCCTTGGAAACATGTTTTACAAAAACATTATACAAAATTTCACACTCATATATCTCCGTTACTATAGAAGATACAGTTGTGATTTTACACTCAATGTTATCAGGTCGAAGCTCTCTATTGGCTCATACGAAAAAATTTAATCCATGTGTAATATTCATGCTTAGTTACCATGGAAACTCTCAAAACAATAAAGTAAACAATCTATTTGTGCATGATTGTAGTCGTCGTCGTGGAGATTTGAAATAACCACTTTGATTGTTGAAACAATGTAATACATCCTAAGGAATCACGTTGTACAAAAACATTATATAAAATTTCAAACTCATATATCTCCGTTACTATAGAAGACACAGCTGTGATTTTACACTCAATGTAATCAAGTCGAAGCTCTCTATTGGCTCATACGAAAAAATTTAATCCATGTGTAATATTCATGCTTAGTTACCATGGAAACTCTCATAACAATAAAGTAAACAATCTATTTGTGCATGATTGTAGTCGTCGTCGTGGAGATTTGAAATAACCACTTTAATTGTTGAAACAATGTAATACATCCTTGGAAACATGTTTTACAAAAACATTATATAAAATTTCAAACTCATATATCTCCGTTACTATAGAAGATACAGCTGTGATTTTACACTCAATGTAATCAGGTCGAAGCTCTCTATTTGCTCATACCAAAAAATTTAATCCATGTGAAATATTCATGCTTAGTTACCATGGAAACTCTCATAACAATAAAGTAAACAATCTATTTGTGCATGATTGTAGTCGTCGTCGTGGAGATTTGAAATAACCACTTTGGTTGTTGAAACAATGTAATACATCCTAAGGAATCACTTTGTACAAAAACATTATATAAAATTTCAAACTCGCATATCTCCGTTACTATAGAAGACACAGCTGTGATTTTACACTCAATGTAATCAGGTCGAAGCTCTCTATTGGCTCATACGAAAAAATTTAATCCATGTGTAATATTCATGCTTAGTTACCATGGAAACTCTCATAACAATAAAGTAAACAATCTATTTGTGCATGATTGTAGTCGTCGTCGTGGAGATTTGAAATAACCACTTTGATTGTTGAAACAATGTAATACATCCTTGGAAACATGTTTTACAAAAACATTATATAAAATTTCAAACTCATATATCTCCGTTACTATAGAAGATACAGCTGTGATTTTACACTCAATGTAATCAGGTCGAAGCTCTCTATTTGCTCATACCAAAAAATTTAATCCATGTGAAATATTCATGCTTAGTTACCATGGAAACTCTCATAACAATAAAGTAAACAATCAATTTGTGCATGATTGTAGTCGTCGTCGTGGAGATTTGAAATAACCACTTTGATTGTTGAAACAATGTAATACATCCTTGGAAACTTGTTTTACAAAAACATTATATAAAATTTCAAACACATATATCTCCGTTACTATAGAAGATACAGCTGTGATTTTACACTCAATGTAATCAGGTCGAAGCTCTCTATTGGCTCATACGAAAAAATTTAATCCATGTGTAATATTCATGCTTAGTTACCATGGAAACTCTCATAACAATAAAGTAAACAATCTATTTGTGCATGATTGTAGTCGTCGTCGTGGAGATTTGAAATAACCACTTTGATTGTTGAAACAATGTAATACATCCTTGGAAACATGTTTTACAAAAACATTATATAAAATTTCAAACTCATATATCTCCGTTACTATAGAAGATACAGCTGTGATTTTACACTCAATGTAATCAGGTCGAAGCTCTCTATTGGCTCATACGAAAAAATTTAATCCATGTGTAATATTCATGCTTAGTTACCATGGAAACTCTCATAACAATAAAGTAAACAATCTATTTGTGCATGATTGTAGTCGTCGTCGTGGAGATTTGAAATAACCACTTTGATTGTTGAAAAAATGTAATACATCCTTGGAAACATGTTTTACAAAAACATTATACAAAATTTCACACTCATATATCTCCGTTACTATAGAAGATACAGTTGTGATTTTACACTCAATGTAATCAGGTCGAAGCTCTCTATTGGCTCATACGAAAAAATTTAATCCATGTGTAATATTCATGCTTAGTTACCATGGAAACTCTCATAACAATAAAGTAAACAATCTATTTGTGCATGATTGTAGTCGTCGTCGTGGAGATTTGAAATAACCACTTTGATTGTTGAAACAATGTAATACATCCTTGGAAACATGTTTTACAAAAACATTATATAAATTTCAAACTCATATATCTCCGTTACTATAGAAGATACAGCTGTGATTTTACACTCAATGTAATCAGGTCGAAGCTCTCTATTTGCTCATACCAAAATATTTGATCCATGTGTAATATTCATGCTTAGTTACCATGGAAACTCTCATAACAATAAAGTAAACAATCTATTTGTGCATGATTGTAGTCGTCGTCGTGGAGATTTGAAATAACCACTTTGATTGTTGAAACAATGTAATACATCCTAAGGAATCACGTTGTACAAAAACTGTATATAAAATTTCAAACTCGCATATCTCCGTTACTATAGAAGATACAGCATTGATTTTACACTCAATGTAATCAGGTTGAAGCTCTCTATTGGCTCATCCGTAAAAAATTAATCCATGTGTAATATTCATGCTTAGTTACCATGGAAACTCCCATAACAATAAAGTAAACAATCTATTTGTGCATGATTGTAGTCGTCGTCGTGGAGATTTGAAATAACCACTTTGATTGTTGAAACAATGTAATACATCCTTGGAAACATGTTTTACAAAAACATTATGTAAAATTTCAAACTCATATATCTCCGTTACTATAGAAGATACAGCTGTGATTTTACACTCAATGTAATCAGGTCGAAGCTCTCTATTGGCTCATACGAAAAAATTTAATACATGTGTAATATTCATGCTTAGTTACCATGGAAACTCTCATAACAATAAAGTAAACAATCTATTTGTGCATGATTGTAGTCGTCGTCGTGGAGATTTGAAATAACCACTTTGATTGTTGAAACAATGTAATACATCCTTGGAAACATGTTTTACAAAAACATTATATAAAATTTCAAACTCATATATCTCCGTTACTACAGAAGATACAGCTGTGATTTTACACTCAATGTAATCAGGTCGAAGCTCTCTCTTTGCTCACACCAAAAAATTTAATCCATGTGTAATATTCATGCTTAGTTACCATGGAAACTCTCATAACAATAAAGTAAACAATCTATTTGTGCATGATTGTAGTCGTCGTCGTGGAGATTTGAAATAACCACTTTGATTGTTGAAACAATGTAATACATCCTTGGAAACATGTTTTACAAAAATATTATATAAAATTTCAAACTCATATATCTCCGTTACTATAGAAGATACAGCTGTGATTTTACACTCAATGTAATCAGGTCGAAGCTCTCTATTGGCTCATACGAAAAAAATTAATCCATGTGTAATATTCATGCTTAGTTACCATGGAAACTCTCATAACAATAAAGTAAACAATCTATTTGTGCATGATTGTAGTCGTCGTCGTGGAGATTTGAAATAACCACTTTGATTGTTGAAACAATGTAATACATCCTTGGAAACATGTTTTACAAAAACATTATATAAAATTTCACACTCATATATCTCCGTTACTATAGAAGACACAGCTGTGATTTTACACTCAATGTAATCAGGTCGAAGCTCTCTATTGGCTCATACGAAAAAATTTAATCCATGTGTAATATTCATGCTTAGTTACCATGGAAACTCTCAAAACAATAAAGTAAACAATCTATTTGTGCATGATTGTAGTCGTCGTCGTGGAGATTTGAAATAACCACTTTGATTGTTGAAACAATGTAATACATCCTTGGAAACATGTTTTACAAAAACATTATGTAAAATTTCAAACTCATATATCTCCGTTACTATAGAAGATACAGCTGTGATTTTACACTCAATGTAATCAGGTCGAAGCTCTCTATTGGCTCATACGAAAAAATTTAATACATGTGTAATATTCATGCTTAGTTACCATGGAAACTCTCATAACAATAAAGTAAACAATCTATTTGTGCATGATTGTAGTCGTCGTCGTGGAGATTTGAAATAACCACTTTGATTGTTGAAACAATGTAATACATCCTTGGAAACATGTTTTACAAAAACATTATATAAAATTTCAAACTCATATATCTCCGTTACTACAGAAGATACAGCTGTGATTTTACACTCAATGTAATCAGGTCGAAGCTCTCTCTTTGCTCACACCAAAAAATTTAATCCATGTGTAATATTCATGCTTAGTTACCATGGAAACTCTCATAACAATAAAGTAAACAATCTATTTGTGCATGATTGTAGTCGTCGTCGTGGAGATTTGAAATAACCACTTTGATTGTTGAAACAATGTAATACATCCTTGGAAACATGTTTTACAAAAATATTATATAAAATTTCAAACTCATATATCTCCGTTACTATAGAAGATACAGCTGTGATTTTACACTCAATGTAATCAGGTCGAAGCTCTCTATTGGCTCATACGAAAAAAATTAATCCATGTGTAATATTCATGCTTAGTTACCATGGAAACTCTCATAACAATAAAGTAAACAATCTATTTGTGCATGATTGTAGTCGTCGTCGTGGAGATTTGAAATAACCACTTTGATTGTTGAAACAATGTAATACATCCTTGGAAACATGTTTTACAAAAACATTATATAAAATTTCACACTCATATATCTCCGTTACTATAGAAGACACAGCTGTGATTTTACACTCAATGTAATCAGGTCGAAGCTCTCTATTGGCTCATACGAAAAAATTTAATCCATGTGTAATATTCATGCTTAGTTACCATGGAAACTCTCAAAACAATAAAGTAAACAATCTATTTGTGCATGATTGTAGTCGTCGTCGTGGAGATTTGAAATAACCACTTTGATTGTTGAAACAATGTAATACATCCTAAGGAATCACGTTGTACAAAAACATTATATAAAATTTCAAACTCATATATCTCCGTTACTATAGAAGATACAGCTGTGATTTTACACTCAATGTAATCAGGTCGAAGCTCTCTATTGGCTCATACGAAAAAATTTAATCCATGTGTAATATTCATGCTTAGTTAACATGGAAACTCTCATAACAATAAAGTAAACAATCTATTTGTGCATGATTGTAGTCGTCGTCGTGGAGATTTGAAATAACCACTTTGATTGTTGAAACAATGTAATACATCCTTGGAAACATGTTTTACAAAAACATTATATAAAATTTCAAACTCATATATCTCCGTTACTATAGAAGATACAGCTGTGATTTTACACTCAATGTAATCAGGTCGAAGCTCTCTATTGGCTCATACGAAAAAATTTAATCCATGTGTAATATTCATGCTTAGTTACCATGGAAACTCTCATAACAATAAAGTAAACAATCTATTTGTTCATGATTGTAGTCGTCGTCGTGGAGATTTGAAATAACCACTTTGATTGTTGAAACAATGATATACATCCTAAGGAATCACGTTGTACAAAAACATTATATAAAATTTCAAACTCATATATCTCCGTTACTATAGAAGACACAGCTGTGATTTTACACTCAATGTAATCAGGTCGAAGCTCTCTATTGGCTCATACGAAAAAATTTAATCCATGTGTAATATTCATGCTTAGTTACCATGGAAACTCTCATAACAATAAAGTAAACAATCTATTTGTGCATGATTGTAGTCGTCGTCGTGGAGATTTGAAATAACCACTTTGATTGTTGAAACAATGTAATACATCCTTGGAAACATGTTTTACAAAAACATTATATAAAATTTCAAACTCATATATCTCCGTTACTATAGAAGATACAGCTGTGATTTTACACTCAATGTAATCAGGTCGAAGCTCTCTATTTGCTCATACCAAAAAATTTAATCCATGTGAAATATTCATGCTTAGTTACCATGGAAACTCTCATAACAATAAAGTAAACAATCAATTTGTGCATGATTGTAGTCGTCGTCGTGGAGATTTGAAATAACCACTTTGATTGTTGAAACAATGTAATAGATCCTTGGAAACATGTTTTACAAAAACATTATATAAAATTTCAAACTCATATATCTCCGTTACTATAGAAGATACAGCTGTGATTTTACACTCAATGTAATCAGGTCGAAGCTCTCTATTTGCTCATACCAAAAAATTTAATCCATATGAAATATTCATGCTTAGTTACCATGGAAACTCTCATAACAATAAAGTAAACAATCAATTTGTGCATGATTGTAGTCGTCGTCGTGGAGATTTGAAATAACCACTTTGATTGTTGAAACAATGTAATACATCCTTGGAAACATGTTTTACAAAAACATTATATAAAATTTCAAACTCATATATCTCCGTTACTATAGAAGATACAGCTGTGATTTTACACTCAATGTAATCAGGTCGAAGCTCTCTATTGGCTCATACGAAAAAATTTAATCCATGTGTAATATTCATGCTTAGTTACCATGGAAACTCTCATAACAATAAAGTAAACAATCTATTTGTGCATGATTGTAGTCGTCGTCGTGGAGATTTGAAATAACCACTTTGATTGTTGAAACAATGTAATACATCCTTGGAAACATGTTTTACAAAAACATTATATAAAATTTCAAACTCATATATCTCCGTTACTATAGAAGATACAGCTGTGATTTTACACTCAATGTAATCAGGTCGAAGCTCTCTATTGGCTCATACGAAAAAATTTAATCCATGTGTAATATTCATGCTTAGTTACCATGGAAACTCTCATAACAATAAAGTAAACAATCTATTTGTGCATGATTGTAGTCGTCGTCGTGGAGATTTGAAATAACCACTTTGATTGTTGAAAAAATGTAATACATCCTTGGAAACATGTTTTACAAAAACATTATACAAAATTTCACACTCATATATCTCCGTTACTATAGAAGATACAGTTGTGATTTTACACTCAATGTTATCAGGTCGAAGCTCTCTATTGGCTCATACGAAAAAATTTAATCCATGTGTAATATTCATGCTTAGTTACCATGGAAACTCTCAAAACAATAAAGTAAACAATCTATTTGTGCATGATTGTAGTCGTCGTCGTGGAGATTTGAAATAACCACTTTGATTGTTGAAACAATGTAATACATCCTAAGGAATCACGTTGTACAAAAACATTATATAAAATTTCAAACTCATATATCTCCGTTACTATAGAAGACACAGCTGTGATTTTACACTCAATGTAATCAAGTCGAAGCTCTCTATTGGCTCATACGAAAAAATTTAATCCATGTGTAATATTCATGCTTAGTTACCATGGAAACTCTCATAACAATAAAGTAAACAATCTATTTGTGCATGATTGTAGTCGTCGTCGTGGAGATTTGAAATAACCACTTTAATTGTTGAAACAATGTAATACATCCTTGGAAACATGTTTTACAAAAACATTATATAAAATTTCAAACTCATATATCTCCGTTACTATAGAAGATACAGCTGTGATTTTACACTCAATGTAATCAGGTCGAAGCTCTCTATTTGCTCATACCAAAAAATTTAATCCATGTGAAATATTCATGCTTAGTTACCATGGAAACTCTCATAACAATAAAGTAAACAATCAATTTGTGCATGATTGTAGTCGTCGTCGTGGAGATTTGAAATAACCACTTTGATTGTTGAAACAATGTAATACATCCTTGTAAACATGTTTTACAAAAACATTATATAAAATTTCAAACTCATATTTCTCCGTTACTATAGAAGATACAGCTGTGATTTTACACTCAATGTAATCAGGTCGAAGCTCTCTATTGGCTCATACGAAAAAAATTAATCCATGTGTAATATTCATGCTTAGTTACCATGGAAACTCTCATAACAATAAAGTAAACAATCTATTTGTGCATGATTGTAGTCGTCGTGGAGATTTGAAATAACCACTTTGATTGTTGAAACAATGTAATACATCCTTGGAAACATGTTTTACAAAAACATTATATAAAATTTGAAACTCATATATCTCCGTTACTATAGAAGATACAGCTGTGATTTTACACTCAATGTAATTAGGTCGAAGCTCTCTATTGGCTCATACGAAAAAATTTAATCCATGTGTAATATTCATGCTTAGTTACCATGGAAACTCTCATAACAATAAAGTAAACAATCTATTTGTGCATGATTGTAGTCGTCGTCGTGGAGATTTGAAATAACCACCTTGATTGTTGAAACAATGTAATACATCCTTGGAAACATGTTTTACAAAAACATTATATAAAATTTCAAACTCATATATCTCCGTTACTATAGAAGATACAGCTGTGATTTTACACTCAATGTAATCAGGTCGAAGCTCTCTATTTGCTCATACCAAAAAATTTAATCCATGTGAAATATTCATGCTTAGTTACCATGGAAACTCTCATAACAATAAAGTAAACAATCAATTTGTGCATGATTGTAGTCGTCGTCGTGGAGATTTGAAATAACCACTTTGATTGTTGAAACAATGTAATACATCCTTGGAAACTTGTTTTACAAAAACATTATATAAAATTTCAAACTCATATATCTCCGTTACTATAGAAGATACAGCTGTGATTTTACACTCAATGTAATCAGGTCGAAGCTCTCTATTGGCTCATACGAAAAAATTTAATCCATGTGTAATATTCATGCTTAGTTACCATGGAAACTCTCATAACAATAAAGTAAACAATCTATTTGTGCATGATTGTAGTCGTCGTCGTGGAGATTTGAAATAACCACTTTGATTGTTGAAACAATGTAATACATCCTTGGAAACATGTTTTACAAAAACATTATATAAAATTTCAAACTCATATATCTCCGTTACTATAGAAGATACAGCTGTGATTTTACACTCAATGTAATCAGGTCGAAGCTCTCTATTGGCTCATACGAAAAAATTTAATCCATGTGTAATATTCATGCTTAGTTACCATGGAAACTCTCATAACAATAAAGTAAACAATCTATTTGTGCATGATTGTAGTCGTCGTCGTGGAGATTTGAAATAACCACTTTGATTGTTGAAAAAATGTAATACATCCTTGGAAACATGTTTTACAAAAACATTATACAAAATTTCACACTCATATATCTCCGTTACTATAGAAGATACAGTTGTGATTTTACACTCAATGTAATCAGGTCGAAGCTCTCTATTGGCTCATACGAAAAAATTTAATCCATGTGTAATATTCATGCTTAGTTACCATGGAAACTCTCATAACAATAAAGTAAACAATCTATTTGTGCATGATTGTAGTCGTCGTCGTGGAGATTTGAAATAACCACTTTGATTGTTGAAACAATGTAATACATCCTTGGAAACATGTTTTACAAAAACATTATATAAATTTCAAACTCATATATCTCCGTTACTATAGAAGATACAGCTGTGATTTTACACTCAATGTAATCAGGTCGAAGCTCTCTATTTGCTCATACCAAAATATTTGATCCATGTGTAATATTCATGCTTAGTTACCATGGAAACTCTCATAACAATAAAGTAAACAATCTATTTGTGCATGATTGTAGTCGTCGTCGTGGAGATTTGAAATAACCACTTTGATTGTTGAAACAATGTAATACATCCTAAGGAATCACGTTGTACAAAAACTGTATATAAAATTTCAAACTCGCATATCTCCGTTACTATAGAAGATACAGCATTGATTTTACACTCAATGTAATCAGGTTGAAGCTCTCTATTGGCTCATCCGTAAAAAATTAATCCATGTGTAATATTCATGCTTAGTTACCATGGAAACTCCCATAACAATAAAGTAAACAATCTATTTGTGCATGATTGTAGTCGTCGTCGTGGAGATTTGAAATAACCACTTTGATTGTTGAAACAATGTAATACATCCTTGGAAACATGTTTTACAAAAACATTATATAAAATTTCAAACTCATATATCTCCGTTACTACAGAAGATACAGCTGTGATTTTACACTCAATGTAATCAGGTCGAAGCTCTCTCTTTGCTCACACCAAAAAATTTAATCAATGTGTAATATTCATGCTTAGTTACCATGGAAACTCTCATAACAATAAAGTAAACAATCTATTTGTGCATGATTGTAGTCGTCGTCGTGGAGATTTGAAATAACCACTTTGATTGTTGAAACAATGTAATACATCCTTGGAAACATGTTTTACAAAAATATTATATAAAATTTCAAACTCATATATCTCCGTTACTATAGAAGATACAGCTGTGATTTTACACTCAATGTAATCAGGTCGAAGCTCTCTATTGGCTCATACGAAAAAAATTAATCCATGTGTAATATTCATGCTTAGTTACCATGGAAACTCTCATAACAATAAAGTAAACAATCTATTTGTGCATGATTGTAGTCGTCGTCGTGGAGATTTGAAATAACCACTTTGATTGTTGAAACAATGTAATACATCCTTGGAAACATGTTTTACAAAAACATTATATAAAATTTCACACTCATATATCTCCGTTACTATAGAAGACACAGCTGTGATTTTACACTCAATGTAATCAGGTCGAAGCTCTCTATTGGCTCATACGAAAAAATTTAATCCATGTGTAATATTCATGCTTAGTTACCATGGAAACTCTCATAACAATAAAGTAAACAATCTATTTGTGCATGATTGTAGTCGTCGTCGTGGAGATTTGAAATAACCACTTTGATTGTTGAAAAAATGTAATACATCCTTGGAAACATGTTTTACAAAAACATTATACAAAATTTCACACTCATATATCTCCGTTACTATAGAAGATACAGTTGTGATTTTACACTCAATGTTATCAGGTCGAAGCTCTCTATTGGCTCATACGAAAAAATTTAATCCATGTGTAATATTCATGCTTAGTTACCATGGAAACTCTCAAAACAATAAAGTAAACAATCTATTTGTGCATGATTGTAGTCGTCGTCGTGGAGATTTGAAATAACCACTTTGATTGTTGAAACAATGTAATACATCCTAAGGAATCACGTTGTACAAAAACATTATATAAAATTTCAAACTCATATATCTCCGTTACTATAGAAGACACAGCTGTGATTTTACACTCAATGTAATCAAGTCGAAGCTCTCTATTGGCTCATACGAAAAAATTTAATCCATGTGAAATATTCATGCTTAGTTACCATGGAAACTCTCATAACAATAAAGTAAACAATCAATTTGTGCATGATTGTAGTCGTCGTGGAGATTTGAAATAACCACTTTGATTGTTGAAACAATGTAATACATCCTTGGAAACATGTTTTACAAAAACATTATATAAAATTTGAAACTCATATATCTCCGTTACTATAGAAGATACAGCTGTGATTTTACACTCAATGTAATCAGGTCGAAGCTCTCTATTGGCTCATACGAAAAAATTTAATCCATGTGTAATATTCATGCTTAGTTACCATGGAAACTCTCATAACAATAAAGTAAACAATCTATTTGTGCATGATTGTAGTCGTCGTCGTGGAGATTTGAAATAACCACCTTGATTGTTGAAACAATGTAATACATCCTTGGAAACATGTTTTACAAAAACATTATATAAAATTTCAAACTCATATATCTCCGTTACTATAGAAGATACAGCTGTGATTTTACACTCAATGTAATCAGGTCGAAGCTCTCTATTTGCTCATACCAAAAAATTTAATCCATGTGAAATATTCATGCTTAGTTACCATGGAAACTCTCATAACAATAAAGTAAACAATCAATTTGTGCATGATTGTAGTCGTCGTCGTGGAGATTTGAAATAACCACTTTGATTGTTGAAACAATGTAATACATCCTTGGAAACTTGTTTTACAAAAACATTATATAAAATTTCAAACTCATATATCTCCGTTACTATAGAAGATACAGCTGTGATTTTACACTCAATGTAATCAGGTCGAAGCTCTCTATTGGCTCATACGAAAAAATTTAATCCATGTGTAATATTCATGCTTAGTTACCATGGAAACTCTCATAACAATAAAGTAAACAATCTATTTGTGCATGATTGTAGTCGTCGTCGTGGAGATTTGAAATAACCACTTTGATTGTTGAAACAATGTAATACATCCTTGGAAACATGTTTTACAAAAACATTATATAAAATTTCAAACTCATATATCTCCGTTACTATAGAAGATACAGCTGTGATTTTACACTCAATGTAATCAGGTCGAAGCTCTCTATTGGCTCATACGAAAAAATTTAATCCATGTGTAATATTCATGCTTAGTTACCATGGAAACTCTCATAACAATAAAGTAAACAATCTATTTGTGCATGATTGTAGTCGTCGTCGTGGAGATTTGAAATAACCACTTTGATTGTTGAAAAAATGTAATACATCCTTGGAAACATGTTTTACAAAAACATTATACAAAATTTCACACTCATATATCTCCGTTACTATAGAAGATACAGTTGTGATTTTACACTCAATGTAATCAGGTCGAAGCTCTCTATTGGCAAATACGAAAAAATTTAATCCATGTGTAATATTCATGCTTAGTTACCATGGAAACTCTCATAACAATAAAGTAAACAATCTATTTGTGCATGATTGTAGTCGTCGTCGTGGAGATTTGAAATAACCACTTTGATTGTTGAAACAATGTAATACATCCTTGGAAACATGTTTTACAAAAACATTATATAAATTTCAAACTCATATATCTCCGTTACTATAGAAGATACAGCTGTGATTTTACACTCAATGTAATCAGGTCGAAGCTCTCTATTTGCTCATACCAAAATATTTGATCCATGTGTAATATTCATGCATAGTTAACATGGAAACTCTCATAACAATAAAGTAAACAATCTATTTGTGCATGATTGTAGTCGTCGTCGTGGAGATTTGAAATAACCACTTTGATTGTTGAAACAATGTAATACATCCTAAGGAATCACGTTGTACAAAAACTGTATATAAAATTTCAAACTCGCATATCTCCGTTACTATAGAAGATACAGCATTGATTTTACACTCAATGTAATCAGGTTGAAGCTCTCTATTGGCTCATCCGTAAAAAATTAATCCATGTGTAATATTCATGCTTAGTTACCATGGAAACTCCCATAACAATAAAGTAAACAATCTATTTGTGCATGATTGTAGTCGTCGTCGTGGAGATTTGAAATAACCACTTTGATTGTTGAAACAATGTAATACATCCTTGGAAACATGTTTTACAAAAACATTATGTAAAATTTCAAACTCATATATCTCCGTTACTATAGAAGATACAGCTGTGATTTTACACTCAATGTAATCAGGTCGAAGCTCTCTATTGGCTCATACGAAAAAATTTAATACATGTGTAATATTCATGCTTAGTTACCATGGAAACTCTCATAACAATAAAGTAAACAATCTATTTGTGCATGATTGTAGTCGTCGTCGTGGAGATTTGAAATAACCACTTTGATTGTTGAAACAATGTAATACATCCTTGGAAACATGTTTTACAAAAACATTATATAAAATTTCAAACTCATATATCTCCGTTACTACAGAAGATACAGCTGTGATTTTACACTCAATGTAATCAGGTCGAAGCTCTCTCTTTGCTCACACCAAAAAATTTAATCCATGTGTAATATTCATGCTTAGTTACCATGGAAACTCTCATAACAATAAAGTAAACAATCTATTTGTGCATGATTGTAGTCGTCGTCGTGGAGATTTGAAATAACCACTTTGATTGTTGAAACAATGTAATACATCCTTGGAAACATGTTTTACAAAAATATTATATAAAATTTCAAACTCATATATCTCCGTTACTATAGAAGATACAGCTGTGATTTTACACTCAATGTAATCAGGTCGAAGCTCTCTATTGGCTCATACGAAAAAAATTAATCCATGTGTAATATTCATGCTTAGTTACCATGGAAACTCTCATAACAATAAAGTAAACAATCTATTTGTGCATGATTGTAGTCGTCGTCGTGGAGATTTGAAATAACCACTTTGATTGTTGAAACAATGTAATACATCCTTGGAAACATGTTTTACAAAAACATTATATAAAATTTCACACTCATATATCTCCGTTACTATAGAAGACACAGCTGTGATTTTACACTCAATGTAATCAGGTCGAAGCTCTCTATTGGCTCATACGAAAAAATTTAATCCATGTGTAATATTCATGCTTAGTTACCATGGAAACTCTCATAACAATAAAGTAAACAATCTATTTGTGCATGATTGTAGTCGTCGTCGTGGAGATTTGAAATAACCACTTTGATTGTTGAAAAAATGTAATACATCCTTGGAAACATGTTTTACAAAAACATTATACAAAATTTCACACTCATATATCTCCGTTACTATAGAAGATACAGTTGTGATTTTACACTCAATGTTATCAGGTCGAAGCTCTCTATTGGCTCATACGAAAAAATTTAATCCATGTGTAATATTCATGCTTAGTTACCATGGAAACTCTCAAAACAATAAAGTAAACAATCTATTTGTGCATGATTGTAGTCGTCGTCGTGGAGATTTGAAATAACCACTTTGATTGTTGAAACAATGTAATACATCCTAAGGAATCACGTTGTACAAAAACATTATATAAAATTTCAAACTCATATATCTCCGTTACTATAGAAGACACAGCTGTGATTTTACACTCAATGTAATCAAGTCGAAGCTCTCTATTGGCTCATACGAAAAAATTTAATCCATGTGAAATATTCATGCTTAGTTACCATGGAAACTCTCATAACAATAAAGTAAACAATCAATTTGTGCATGATTGTAGTCGTCGTGGAGATTTGAAATAACCACTTTGATTGTTGAAACAATGTAATACATCCTTGGAAACATGTTTTACAAAAACATTATATAAAATTTGAAACTCATATATCTCCGTTACTATAGAAGATACAGCTGTGATTTTACACTCAATGTAATCAGGTCGAAGCTCTCTATTGGCTCATACGAAAAAATTTAATCCATGTGTAATATTCATGCTTAGTTACCATGGAAACTCTCATAACAATAAAGTAAACAATCTATTTGTGCATGATTGTAGTCGTCGTCGTGGAGATTTGAAATAACCACCTTGATTGTTGAAACAATGTAATACATCCTTGGAAACATGTTTTACAAAAACATTATATAAAATTTCAAACTCATATATCTCCGTTACTATAGAAGATACAGCTGTGATTTTACACTCAATGTAATCAGGTCGAAGCTCTCTATTTGCTCATACCAAAAAATTTAATCCATGTGAAATATTCATGCTTAGTTACCATGGAAACTCTCATAACAATAAAGTAAACAATCAATTTGTGCATGATTGTAGTCGTCGTCGTGGAGATTTGAAATAACCACTTTGATTGTTGAAACAATGTAATACATCCTTGGAAACTTGTTTTACAAAAACATTATATAAAATTTCAAACTCATATATCTCCGTTACTATAGAAGATACAGCTGTGATTTTACACTCAATGTAATCAGGTCGAAGCTCTCTATTGGCTCATACGAAAAAATTTAATCCATGTGTAATATTCATGCTTAGTTACCATGGAAACTCTCATAACAATAAAGTAAACAATCTATTTGTGCATGATTGTAGTCGTCGTCGTGGAGATTTGAAATAACCACTTTGATTGTTGAAACAATGTAATACATCCTTGGAAACATGTTTTACAAAAACATTATATAAAATTTCAAACTCATATATCTCCGTTACTATAGAAGATACAGCTGTGATTTTACACTCAATGTAATCAGGTCGAAGCTCTCTATTGGCTCATACAAAAAAATTTAATCCATGTGTAATATTCATGCTTAGTTACCATGGAAACTCTCATAACAATAAAGTAAACAATCTATTTGTGCATGATTGTAGTCGTCGTCGTGGAGATTTGAAATAACCACTTTGATTGTTGAAAAAATGTAATACATCCTTGGAAACATGTTTTACAAAAACATTATACAAAATTTCACACTCATATATCTCCGTTACTATAGAAGATACAGTTGTGATTTTACACTCAATGTAATCAGGTCGAAGCTCTCTATTGGCTCATACGAAAAAATTTAATCCATGTGTAATATTCATGCTTAGTTACCATGGAAACTCTCATAACAATAAAGTAAACAATCTATTTGTGCATGATTGTAGTCGTCGTCGTGGAGATTTGAAATAACCACTTTGATTGTTGAAACAATGTAATACATCCTTGGAAACATGTTTTACAAAAACATTATATAAATTTCAAACTCATATATCTCCGTTACTATAGAAGATACAGCTGTGATTTTACACTCAATGTAATCAGGTCGAAGCTCTCTATTTGCTCATACCAAAATATTTGATCCATGTGTAATATTCATGCTTAGTTACCATGGAAACTCTCATAACAATAAAGTAAACAATCTATTTGTGCATGATTGTAGTCGTCGTCGTGGAGATTTGAAATAACCACTTTGATTGTTGAAACAATGTAATACATCCTAAGGAATCACGTTGTACAAAAACTGTATATAAAATTTCAAACTCGCATATCTCCGTTACTATAGAAGATACAGCATTGATTTTACACTCAATGTAATCAGGTTGAAGCTCTCTATTGGCTCATCCGTAAAAAATTAATCCATGTGTAATATTCATGCTTAGTTACCATGGAAACTCCCATAACAATAAAGTAAACAATCTATTTGTGCATGATTGTAGTCGTCGTCGTGGAGATTTGAAATAACCACTTTGATTGTTGAAACAATGTAATACATCCTTGGAAACATGTTTTACAAAAACATTATGTAAAATTTCAAACTCATATATCTCCGTTACTATAGAAGATACAGCTGTGATTTTACACTCAATGTAATCAGGTCGAAGCTCTCTATTGGCTCATACGAAAAAATTTAATACATGTGTAATATTCATGCTTAGTTACCATGTAAACTCTCATAACAATAAAGTAAACAATCTATTTGTGCATGATTGTAGTCGTCGTCGTGGAGATTTGAAATAACCACTTTGATTGTTGAAACAATGTAATACATCCTTGGAAACATGTTTTACAAAAACATTATATAAAATTTCAAACTCATATATCTCCGTTACTACAGAAGATACAGCTGTGATTTTACACTCAATGTAATCAGGTCGAAGCTCTCTCTTTGCTCACACCAAAAAATTTAATCCATGTGTAATATTCATGCTTAGTTACCATGGAAACTCTCATAACAATAAAGTAAACAATCTATTTGTGCATGATTGTAGTCGTCGTCGTGGAGATTTGAAATAACCACTTTGATTGTTGAAACAATGTAATACATCCTTGGAAACATGTTTTACAAAAATATTATATAAAATTTCAAACTCATATATCTCCGTTACTATAGAAGATACAGCTGTGATTTTACACTCAATGTAATCAGGTCGAAGCTCTCTATTGGCTCATACGAAAAAAATTAATCCATGTGTAATATTCATGCTTAGTTACCATGGAAACTCTCATAACAATAAAGTAAACAATCTATTTGTGCATGATTGTAGTCGTCGTCGTGGAGATTTGAAATAACCACTTTGATTGTTGAAACAATGTAATACATCCTTGGAAACATGTTTTACAAAAACATTATATAAAATTTCACACTCATATATCTCCGTTACTATAGAAGACACAGCTGTGATTTTACACTCAATGTAATCAGGTCGAAGCTCTCTATTGGCTCATACGAAAAAATTTAATCCATGTGTAATATTCATGCTTAGTTACCATGGAAACTCTCATAACAATAAAGTAAACAATCTATTTGTGCATGATTGTAGTCGTCGTCGTGGAGATTTGAAATAACCACTTTGATTGTTGAAAAAATGTAATACATCCTTGGAAACATGTTTTACAAAAACATTATACAAAATTTCACACTCATATATCTCCGTTACTATAGAAGATACAGTTGTGATTTTACACTCAATGTTATCAGGTCGAAGCTCTCTATTGGCTCATACGAAAAAATTTAATCCATGTGTAATATTCATGCTTAGTTACCATGGAAACTCTCAAAACAGTAAAGTAAACAATCTATTTGTGCATGATTGTAGTCGTCGTCGTGGAGATTTGAAATAACCACTTTGATTGTTGAAACAATGTAATACATCCTAAGGAATCACGTTGTACAAAAACATTATATAAAATTTCAAACTCATATATCTCCGTTACTATAGAAGACACAGCTGTGATTTTACACTCAATGAAATCAAGTCGAAGCTCTCTATTGGCTCATACGAAAAAATTTAATCCATGTGAAATATTCATGCTTAGTTACCATGGAAACTCTCATAACAATAAAGTAAACAATCAATTTGTGCATGATTGTAGTCGTCGTCGTGGAGATTTGAAATAACCACTTTGATTGTTGAAACAATGTAATACATCCTTGGAAACATGTTTTACAAAAACATTATATAAAATTTCAAACTCATATTTCTCCGTTACTATAGAAGATACAGCTGTGATTTTACACTCAATGTAATCAGGTCGAAGCTCTCTATTGGCTCATACGAAAAAAATTAATCCATGTGTAATATTCATGCTTAGTTACCATGGAAACTCTCATAACAATAAAGTAAACAATCTATTTGTGCATGATTGTAGTCGTCGTGGAGATTTGAAATAACCACTTTGATTGTTGAAACAATGTAATACATCCTTGGAAACATGTTTTACAAAAACATTATATAAAATTTGAAACTCATATATCTCCGTTACTATAGAAGATACAGCTGTGATTTTACACTCAATGTAATCAGGTCGAAGCTCTCTATTGGCTCATACGAAAAAATTTAATCCATGTGTAATATTCATGCTTAGTTACCATGGAAACTCTCATAACAATAAAGTAAACAATCTATTTGTGCATGATTGTAGTCGTCGTCGTGGAGATTTGAAATAACCACCTTGATTGTTGAAACAATGTAATACATCCTTGGAAACATGTTTTACAAAAACATTATATAAAATTTCAAACTCATATATCTCCGTTACTATAGAAGATACAGCTGTGATTTTACACTCAATGTAATCAGGTCGAAGCTCTCTATTTGCTCATACCAAAAAATTTAATCCATGTGAAATATTCATGCTTAGTTACCATGGAAACTCTCATAACAATAAAGTAAACAATCAATTTGTGCATGATTGTAGTCGTCGTCGTGGAGATTTGAAATAACCACTTTGATTGTTGAAACAATGTAATACATCCTTGGAAACTTGTTTTACAAAAACATTATATAAAATTTCAAACTCATATATCTCCGTTACTATAGAAGATACAGCTGTGATTTTACACTCAATGTAATCAGGTCGAAGCTCTCTATTGGCTCATACGAAAAAATTTAATCCATGTGTAATATTCATGCTTAGTTACCATGGAAACTCTCATAACAATAAAGTAAACAATCTATTTGTGCATGATTGTAGTCGTCGTCGTGGAGATTTGAAATAACCACTTTGATTGTTGAAACAATGTAATACATCCTTGGAAACATGTTTTACAAAAACATTATATAAAATTTCAAACTCATATATCTCCGTTACTATAGAAGATACAGCTGTGATTTTACACTCAATGTAATCAGGTCGAAGCTCTCTATTGGCTCATACGAAAAAATTTAATCCATGTGTAATATTCATGCTTAGTTACCATGGAAACTCTCATAACAATAAAGTAAACAATCTATTTGTGCATGATTGTAGTCGTCGTCGTGGAGATTTGAAATAACCACTTTGATTGTTGAAAAAATGTAATACATCCTTGGAAACATGTTTTACAAAAACATTATACAAAATTTCACACTCATATATCTCCGTTACTATAGAAGATACAGTTGTGATTTTACACTCAATGTAATCAGGTCGAAGCTCTCTATTGGCTCATACGAAAAAATTTAATCCATGTGTAATATTCATGCTTAGTTACCATGGAAACTCTCATAACAATAAAGTAAACAATCTATTTGTGCATGATTGTAGTCGTCGTCGTGGAGATTTGAAATAACCACTTTGATTGTTGAAAAAATGTAATACATCCTTGGAAACATGTTTTACAAAAACATTATACAAAATTTCACACTCATATATCTCCGTTACTATAGAAGATACAGTTGTGATTTTACACTCAATGTAATCAGGTCGAAGCTCTCTATTGGCTCATACGAAAAAATTTAATCCATGTGTAATATTCATGCTTAGTTACCATGGAAACTCTCATAACAATAAAGTAAACAATCTATTTGTGCATGATTGTAGTCGTCGTCGTGGAGATTTGAAATAACCACTTTGATTGTTGAAACAATGTAATACATCCTTGGAAACATGTTTTACAAAAACATTATATAAATTTCAAACTCATATATCTCCGTTACTATAGAAGATACAGCTGTGATTTTACACTCAATGTAATCAGGTCGAAGCTCTCTATTTGCTCATACCAAAATATTTGATCCATGTGTAATATTCATGCTTAGTTACCATGGAAACTCTCATAACAATAAAGTAAACAATCTATTTGTGCATGATTGTAGTCGTCGTCGTGGAGATTTGAAATAACCACTTTGATTGTTGAAACAATGTAATACATCCTAAGGAATCACGTTGTACAAAAACTGTATATAAAATTTCAAACTCGCATATCTCCGTTACTATAGAAGATACAGCATTGATTTTACACTCAATGTAATCAGGTTGAAGCTCTCTATTGGCTCATCCGTAAAAAATTAATCCATGTGTAATATTCATGCTTAGTTACCATGGAAACTCCCATAACAATAAAGTAAACAATCTATTTGTGCATGATTGTAGTCGTCGTCGTGGAGATTTGAAATAACCACTTTGATTGTTGAAACAATGTAATACATCCTTGGAAACATGTTTTACAAAAACATTATGTAAAATTTCAAACTCATATATCTCCGTTACTATAGAAGATACAGCTGTGATTTTACACTCAATGTAATCAGGTCGAAGCTCTCTATTGGCTCATACGAAAAAATTTAATACATGTGTAATATTCATGCTTAGTTACCATGGAAACTCTCATAACAATAAAGTAAACAATCTATTTGTGCATGATTGTAGTCGTCGTCGTGGAGATTTGAAATAACCACTTTGATTGTTGAAACAATGTAATACATCCTTGGAAACATGTTTTACAAAAACATTATATAAAATTTCAAACTCATATATCTCCGTTACTACAGAAGATACAGCTGTGATTTTACACTCAATGTAATCAGGTCGAAGCTCTCTCTTTGCTCACACCAAAAAATTTAATCCATGTGTAATATTCATGCTTAGTTACCATGGAAACTCTCATAACAATAAAGTAAACAATCTATTTGTGCATGATTGTAGTCGTCGTCGTGGAGATTTGAAATAACCACTTTGATTGTTGAAACAATGTAATACATCCTTGGAAACATGTTTTACAAAAATATTATATAAAATTTCAAACTCATATATCTCCGTTACTATAGAAGATACAGCTGTGATTTTACACTCAATGTAATCAGGTCGAAGCTCTCTATTGGCTCATACGAAAAAAATTAATCCATGTGTAATATTCATGCTTAGTTACCATGGAAACTCTCATAACAATAAAGTAAACAATCTATTTGTGCATGATTGTAGTCGTCGTCGTGGAGATTTGAAATAACCACTTTGATTGTTGAAACAATGTAATACATCCTTGGAAACATGTTTTACAAAAACATTATATAAAATTTCACACTCATATATCTCCGTTACTATAGAAGACACAGCTGTGATTTTACACTCAATGTAATCAGGTCGAAGCTCTCTATTGGCTCATACGAAAAAATTTAATCCATGTGTAATATTCATGCTTAGTTACCATGGAAACTCTCATAACAATAAAGTAAACAATCTATTTGTGCATGATTGTAGTCGTCGTCGTGGAGATTTGAAATAACCACTTTGATTGTTGAAAAAATGTAATACATCCTTGGAAACATGTTTTACAAAAACATTATACAAAATTTCACACTCATATATCTCCGTTACTATAGAAGATACAGTTGTGATTTTACACTCAATGTTATCAGGTCGAAGCTCTCTAATGGCTCATACGAAAAAATTTAATCCATGTGTAATATTCATGCTTAGTTACCATGGAAACTCTCAAAACAGTAAAGTAAACAATCTATTTGTGCATGATTGTAGTCGTCGTCGTGGAGATTTGAAATAACCACTTTGATTGTTGAAACAATGTAATACATCCTAAGGAATCACGTTGTACAAAAACATTATATAAAATTTCAAACTCATATATCTCCGTTACTATAGAAGACACAGCTGTGATTTTACACTCAATGTAATCAAGTCGAAGCTCTCTATTGGCTCATACGAAAAAATTTAATCCATGTGAAATATTCATGCTTAGTTACCATGGAAACTCTCATAACAATAAAGTAAACAATCAATTTGTGCATGATTGTAGTCGTCGTCGTGGAGATTTGAAATAACCACTTTGATTGTTGAAACAATGTAATACATCCTTGGAAACATGTTTTACAAAAACATTATATAAAATTTCAAACTCATATTTCTCCGTTACTATAGAAGATACAGCTGTGATTTTACACTCAATGTAATCAGGTCGAAGCTCTCTATTGGCTCATACGAAAAAAATTAATCCATGTGTAATATTCATGCTTAGTTACCATGGAAACTCTCATAACAATAAAGTAAACAATCTATTTGTGCATGATTGTAGTCGTCGTGGAGATTTGAAATAACCACTTTGATTGTTGAAACAATGTAATACATCCTTGGAAACATGTTTTACAAAAACATTATATAAAATTTCAAACTCATATATCTCCGTTACTATAGAAGATACAGCTGTGATTTTACACTCAATGTAATCAGGTCGAAGCTCTCTATTGGCTCATACGAAAAAATTTAATCCATGTGTAATATTCATGCTTAGTTACCATGGAAACTCTCATAACAATAAAGTAAACAATCTATTTGTGCATGATTGTAGTCGTCGTCGTGGAGATTTGAAATAACCACCTTGATTGTTGAAACAATGTAATACATCCTTGGAAACATGTTTTACAAAAACATTATATAAAATTTCAAACTCATATATCTCCGTTACTATAGAAGATACAGCTGTGATTTTACACTCAATGTAATCAGGTCGAAGCTCTCTATTTGCTCATACCAAAAAATTTAATCCATGTGAAATATTCATGCTTAGTTACCATGGAAACTCTCATAACAATAAAGTAAACAATCAATTTGTGCATGATTGTAGTCGTCGTCGTGGAGATTTGAAATAACCACTTTGATTGTTGAAACAATGTAATACATCCTTGGAAACTTGTTTTACAAAAACATTATATAAAATTTCAAACTCATATATCTCCGTTACTATAGAAGATACAGCTGTGATTTTACACTCAATGTAATCAGGTCGAAGCTCTCTATTGGCTCATACGAAAAAATTTAATCCATGTGTAATATTCATGCTTAGTTACCATGGAAACTCTCATAACAATAAAGTAAACAATCTATTTGTGCATGATTGTAGTCGTCGTCGTGGAGATTTGAAATAACCACTTTGATTGTTGAAACAATGTAATACATCCTTGGAAACATGTTTTACAAAAACATTATATAAAATTTCAAACTCATATATCTCCGTTACTATAGAAGATACAGCTGTGATTTTACACTCAATGTAATCAGGTCGAAGCTCTCTATTGGCTCATACGAAAAAATTTAATCCATGTGTAATATTCATGCTTAGTTACCATGGAAACTCTCATAACAATAAAGTAAACAATCTATTTGTGCATGATTGTAGTCGTCGTCGTGGAGATTTGAAATAACCACTTTGATTGTTGAAAAAATGTAATACATCCTTGGAAACATGTTTTACAAAAACATTATACAAAATTTCACACTCATATATCTCCGTTACTATAGAAGATACAGTTGTGATTTTACACTCAATGTAATCAGGTCGAAGCTCTCTATTGGCTCATACGAAAAAATTTAATCCATGTGTAATATTCATGCTTAGTTACCATGGAAACTCTCATAACAATAAAGTAAACAATCTATTTGTGCATGATTGTAGTCGTCGTCGTGGAGATTTGAAATAACCACTTTGATTGTTGAAACAATGTAATACATCCTTGGAAACATGTTTTACAAAAACATTATATAAATTTCAAACTCATATATCTCCGTTACTATAGAAGATACAGCTGTGATTTTACACTCAATGTAATCAGGTCGAAGCTCTCTATTTGCTCATACCAAAATATTTGATCCATGTGTAATATTCATGCTTAGTTACCATGGAAACTCTCATAACAATAAAGTAAACAATCTATTTGTGCATGATTGTAGTCGTCGTCGTGGAGATTTGAAATAACCACTTTGATTGTTGAAACAATGTAATACATCCTAAGGAATCACGTTGTACAAAAACTGTATATAAAATTTCAAACTCGCATATCTCCGTTACTATAGAAGATACAGCATTGATTTTACACTCAATGTAATCAGGTTGAAGCTCTCTATTGGCTCATCCGTAAAAAATTAATCCATGTGTAATATTCATGCTTAGTTACCATGGAAACTCCCATAACAATAAAGTAAACAATCTATTTGTGCATGATTGTAGTCGTCGTCGTGGAGATTTGAAATAACCACTTTGATTGTTGAAACAATGTAATACATCCTTGGAAACATGTTTTACAAAAACATTATGTAAAATTTCAAACTCATATATCTCCGTTACTATAGAAGATACAGCTGTGATTTTACACTCAATGTAATCAGGTCGAAGCTCTCTATTGGCTCATACGAAAAAATTTAATACATGTGTAATATTCATGCTTAGTTACCATGGAAACTCTCATAACAATAAAGTAAACAATCTATTTGTGCATGATTGTAGTCGTCGTCGTGGAGATTTGAAATAACCACTTTGATTGTTGAAACAATGTAATACATCCTTGGAAACATGTTTTACAAAAACATTATATAAAATTTCAAACTCATATATCTCCGTTACTACAGAAGATACAGCTGTGATTTTACACTCAATGTAATCAGGTCGAAGCTCTCTCTTTGCTCACACCAAAAAATTTAATCCATGTGTAATATTCATGCTTAGTTACCATGGAAACTCTCATAACAATAAAGTAAACAATCAATTTGTGCATGATTGTAGTCGTCGTCGTGGAGATTTGAAATAACCACTTTGATTGTTGAAACAATGTAATACATCCTTGGAAACTTGTTTTACAAAAACATTATATAAAATTTCAAACTCATATATCTCCGTTACTATAGAAGATACAGCTGTGATTTTACACTCAATGTAATCAGGTCGAAGCTCTCTATTGGCTCATACGAAAAAATTTAATCCATGTGTAATATTCATGCTTAGTTACCATGGAAACTCTCATAACAATAAAGTAAACAATCTATTTGTGCATGATTGTAGTCGTCGTCGTGGAGATTTGAAATAACCACTTTGATTGTTGAAACAATGTAATACATCCTTGGAAACATGTTTTACAAAAACATTATATAAAATTTCAAACTCATATATCTCCGTTACTATAGAAGATACAGCTGTGATTTTACACTCAATGTAATCAGGTCGAAGCTCTCTATTGGCTCATACGAAAAAATTTAATCCATGTGTAATATTCATGCTTAGTTACCATGGAAACTCTCATAACAATAAAGTAAACAATCTATTTGTGCATGATTGTAGTCGTCGTCGTGGAGATTTGAAATAACCACTTTGATTGTTGAAAAAATGTAATACATCCTTGGAAACATGTTTTACAAAAACATTATACAAAATTTCACACTCATATATCTCCGTTACTATAGAAGATACAGTTGTGATTTTACACTCAATGTAATCAGGTCGAAGCTCTCTATTGGCTCATACGAAAAAATTTAATCCATGTGTAATATTCATGCTTAGTTACCATGGAAACTCTCATAACAATAAAGTAAACAATCTATTTGTGCATGATTGTAGTCGTCGTCGTGGAGATTTGAAATAACCACTTTGATTGTTGAAACAATGTAATACATCCTTGGAAACATGTTTTACAAAAACATTATATAAATTTCAAACTCATATATCTCCGTTACTATAGAAGATACAGCTGTGATTTTACACTCAATGTAATCAGGTCGAAGCTCTCTATTTGCTCATACCAAAATATTTGATCCATGTGTAATATTCATGCTTAGTTACCATGGAAACTCTCATAACAATAAAGTAAACAATCTATTTGTGCATGATTGTAGTCGTCGTCGTGGAGATTTGAAATAACCACTTTGATTGTTGAAACAATGTAATACATCCTAAGGAATCACGTTGTACAAAAACTGTATATAAAATTTCAAACTCGCATATCTCCGTTACTATAGAAGATACAGCATTGATTTTACACTCAATGTAATCAGGTTGAAGCTCTCTATTGGCTCATCCGTAAAAAATTAATCCATGTGTAATATTCATGCTTAGTTACCATGGAAACTCCCATAACAATAAAGTAAACAATCTATTTGTGCATGATTGTAGTCGTCGTCGTGGAGATTTGAAATAACCACTTTGATTGTTGAAACAATGTAATACATCCTTGGAAACATGTTTTACAAAAACATTATGTAAAATTTCAAACTCATATATCTCCGTTACTATAGAAGATACAGCTGTGATTTTACACTCAATGTAATCAGGTCGAAGCTCTCTATTGGCTCATACGAAAAAATTTAATACATGTGTAATATTCATGCTTAGTTACCATGGAAACTCTCATAACAATAAAGTAAACAATCTATTTGTGCATGATTGTAGTCGTCGTCGTGGAGATTTGAAATAACCACTTTGATTGTTGAAACAATGTAATACATCCTTGGAAACATGTTTTACAAAAACATTATATAAAATTTCAAACTCATATATCTCCGTTACTACAGAAGATACAGCTGTGATTTTACACTCAATGTAATCAGGTCGAAGCTCTCTCTTTGCTCACACCAAAAAATTTAATCCATGTGTAATATTCATGCTTAGTTACCATGGAAACTCTCATAACAATAAAGTAAACAATCTATTTGTGCATGATTGTAGTCGTCGTCGTGGAGATTTGAAATAACCACTTTGATTGTTGAAACAATGTAATACATCCTTGGAAACATGTTTTACAAAAATATTATATAAAATTTCAAACTCATATATCTCCGTTACTATAGAAGATACAGCTGTGATTTTACACTCAATGTAATCAGGTCGAAGCTCTCTATTGGCTCATACGAAAAAAATTAATCCATGTGTAATATTCATGCTTAGTTACCATGGAAACTCTCATAACAATAAAGTAAACAATCTATTTGTGCATGATTGTAGTCGTCGTCGTGGAGATTTGAAATAACCACTTTGATTGTTGAAAAAATGTAATACATCCTTGGAAACATGTTTTACAAAAACATTATACAAAATTTCACACTCATATATCTCCGTTACTATAGAAGATACAGTTGTGATTTTACACTCAATGTAATCAGGTCGAAGCTCTCTATTGGCTCATACGAAAAAATTTAATCCATGTGTAATATTCATGCTTAGTTACCATGGAAACTCTCATAACAATAAAGTAAACAATCTATTTGTGCATGATTGTAGTCGTCGTCGTGGAGATTTGAAATAACCACTTTGATTGTTGAAACAATGTAATACATCCTTGGAAACATGTTTTACAAAAACATTATATAAATTTCAAACTCATATATCTCCGTTACTATAGAAGATACAGCTGTGATTTTACACTCAATGTAATCAGGTCGAAGCTCTCTATTTGCTCATACCAAAATATTTGATCCATGTGTAATATTCATGCTTAGTTACCATGGAAACTCTCATAACAATAAAGTAAACAATCTATTTGTGCATGATTGTAGTCGTCGTCGTGGAGATTTGAAATAACCACTTTGATTGTTGAAACAATGTAATACATCCTAAGGAATCACGTTGTACAAAAACTGTATATAAAATTTCAAACTCGCATATCTCCGTTACTATAGAAGATACAGCATTGATTTTACACTCAATGTAATCAGGTTGAAGCTCTCTATTGGCTCATCCGTAAAAAATTAATCCATGTGTAATATTCATGCTTAGTTACCATGGAAACTCCCATAACAATAAAGTAAACAATCTATTTGTGCATGATTGTAGTCGTCGTCGTGGAGATTTGAAATAACCACTTTGATTGTTGAAACAATGTAATACATCCTTGGAAACATGTTTTACAAAAACATTATGTAAAATTTCAAACTCATATATCTCCGTTACTATAGAAGATACAGCTGTGATTTTACACTCAATGTAATCAGGTCGAAGCTCTCTATTGGCTCATACGAAAAAATTTAATACATGTGTAATATTCATGCTTAGTTACCATGGAAACTCTCATAACAATAAAGTAAACAATCTATTTGTGCATGATTGTAGTCGTCGTCGTGGAGATTTGAAATAACCACTTTGATTGTTGAAACAATGTAATACATCCTTGGAAACATGTTTTACAAAAACATTATATAAAATTTCAAACTCATATATCTCCGTTACTACAGAAGATACAGCTGTGATTTTACACTCAATGTAATCAGGTCGAAGCTCTCTCTTTGCTCACACCAAAAAATTTAATCCATGTGTAATATTCATGCTTAGTTACCATGGAAACTCTCATAACAATAAAGTAAACAATCTATTTGTGCATGATTGTAGTCGTCGTCGTGGAGATTTGAAATAACCACTTTGATTGTTGAAACAATGTAATACATCCTTGGAAACATGTTTTACAAAAATATTATATAAAATTTCAAACTCATATATCTCCGTTACTATAGAAGATACAGCTGTGATTTTACACTCAATGTAATCAGGTCGAAGCTCTCTATTGGCTCATACGAAAAAAATTAATCCATGTGTAATATTCATGCTTAGTTACCATGGAAACTCTCATAACAATAAAGTAAACAATCTATTTGTGCATGATTGTAGTCGTCGTCGTGGAGATTTGAAATAACCACTTTGATTGTTGAAACAATGTAATACATCCTTGGAAACATGTTTTACAAAAACATTATATAAAATTTCACACTCATATATCTCCGTTACTATAGAAGACACAGCTGTGATTTTACACTCAATGTAATCAGGTCGAAGCTCTCTATTGGCTCATACGAAAAAATTTAATCCATGTGTAATATTCATGCTTAGTTACCATGGAAACTCTCATAACAATAAAGTAAACAATCTATTTGTTCATGATTGTAGTCGTCGTCGTGGAGATTTGAAATAACCACTTTGATTGTTGAAACAATGATATACATCCTAAGGAATCACGTTGTACAAAAACATTATATAAAATTTCAAACTCATATATCTCCGTTACTATAGAAGACACAGCTGTGATTTTACACTCAATGTAATCAGGTCGAAGCTCTCTATTGGCTCATACGAAAAAATTTAATCCATGTGTAATATTCATGCTTAGTTACCATGGAAACTCTCATAACAATAAAGTAAACAATCTATTTGTGCATGATTGTAGTCGTCGTCGTGGAGATTTGAAATAACCACTTTGATTGTTGAAACAATGTAATACATCCTTGGAAACATGTTTTACAAAAACATTATATAAAATTTCAAACTCATATATCTCCGTTACTATAGAAGATACAGCTGTGATTTTACACTCAATGTAATCAGGTCGAAGCTCTCTATTTGCTCATACCAAAAAATTTAATCCATGTGAAATATTCATGCTTAGTTACCATGGAAACTCTCATAACAATAAAGTAAACAATCAATTTGTGCATGATTGTAGTCGTCGTCGTGGAGATTTGAAATAATCACTTTGATTGTTGAAACAATGTAATACATCCTTGGAAACATGTTTTACAAAAACATTATATAAAATTTCAAACTCATATATCTCCGTTACTATAGAAGATACAGCTGTGATTTTACACTCAATGTAATCAGGTCGAAGCTCTCTATTGGCTCATACGAAAAAATTTAATCCATGTGTAATATTCATGCTTAGTTACAATGGAAACTCCCATAACAATAAAGTAAACAATCAATTTGTGCATGATTGTAGTCGTCGTCGTGGAGATTTGAAATAACCACTTTGATTGTTGAAACAATGTAATACATCCTAAGGAATCACGTTGTACAAAAACATTATATAAAATTTCAAACTCATATATCTCCGTTACTATAGAAGACACAGCTGTGATTTTACACTCAATGTAATCAGGTCGAAGCTCTCTATTGGCTCATACGAAAAAATTTAATCCATGTGTAATATTCATGCTTAGTTACCATGGAAACTCTCATAACAATAAAGTAAACAATCTATTTGTGCATGATTGTAGTCGTCGTCGTGGAGATTTGAAATAACCACTTTGATTGTTGAAACAATGTAATACATCCTTGGAAACATGTTTTACAAAAACATTATATAAAATTTCAAACTCATATATCTCCGTTACTATAGAAGATACAGCTGTGATTTTACACTCAATGTAATCAGGTCGAAGCTCTCTATTGGCTCATACGAAAAAATTTAATCCATGTGTAATATTCATGCTTAGTTACCATGGAAACTCTCATAACAATAAAGTAAACAATCTATTTGTGCATGATTGTAGTCGTCGTCGTGGAGATTTGAAATAACCACTTTGATTGTTGAAACAATGTAATACATCCTTGGAAACATGTTTTACAAAAACATTATATAAAATTTCACACTCATATATCTCCGTTACTATAGAAGATACAGTTGTGATTTTACACTCAATGTAATCAGGTCGAAGCTCTCTATTGGCTCATACAAAAAAATTTAATCCATGTGTAATATTCATGCTTAGTTACCATGGAAACTCTCATAACAATAAAGTAAACAATCTATTTGTGCATGATTGTAGTCGTCGTCGTGGAGATTTGAAATAACCACTTTGATTATTGAAACAATGTAATACATCCTTGGAAACATGTTTTACAAAAACATTATATAAAATTTCAAACTCATATATCTCCGTTACTATAGAAGATACAGCTGTGATTTTACACTCAATGTAATCAGGTCGAAGCTCTCTATTGGCTCATACGAAAAAATTTAATCCATGTGTAATATTCATGCTTAGTTACAATGGAAACTCCCATAACAATAAAGTAAACAATCAATTTGTGCATGATTGTAGTCGTCGTCGTGGAGATTTGAAATAACCACTTTGATTGTTGAAACAATGTAATACATCCTAAGGAATCACGTTGTACAAAAACATTATATAAAATTTCAAACTCATATATCTCCGTTACTATAGAAGACACAGCTGTGATTTTACACTCAATGTAATCAGGTCGAAGCTCTCTATTGGCTCATACGAAAAAATTTAATCCATGTGTAATATTCATGCTTAGTTACCATGGAAACTCTCATAACAATAAAGTAAACAATCTATTTGTGCATGATTGTAGTCGTCGTCGTGGAGATTTGAAATAACCACTTTGATTGTTGAAACAATGTAATACATCCTTGGAAACATGTTTTACAAAAACATTATATAAATTTCAAACTCATATATCTCCGTTACTATAGAAGATACAGCTGTGATTTTACACTCAATGTAATCAGGTCGAAGCTCTCTATTTGCTCATACCAAAATATTTGATCCATGTGTAATATTCATGCTTAGTTACCATGGAAACTCTCATAACAATAAAGTAAACAATCTATTTGTGCATGATTGTAGTCGTCGTCGTGGAGATTTGAAATAACCACTTTGATTGTTGAAACAATGTAATACATCCTAAGGAATCACGTTGTACAAAAACTGTATATAAAATTTCAAACTCGCATATCTCCGTTACTATAGAAGATACAGCATTGATTTTACACTCAATGTAATCAGGTTGAAGCTCTCTATTGGCTCATCCGTAAAAAATTTATCCATGTGTAATATTCATGCTTAGTTACCATGGAAACTCCCATAACAATAAAGTAAACAATCTATTTGTGCATGATTGTAGTCGTCGTCGTGGAGATTTGAAATAACCACTTTGATTGTTGAAACAATGTAATACATCCTTGGAAACATGTTTTACAAAAACATTATGTAAAATTTCAAACTCATATATCTCCGTTACTATAGAAGATACAGCTGTGATTTTACACTCAATGTAATCAGGTCGAAGCTCTCTATTGGCTCATACGAAAAAATTTAATACATGTGTAATATTCATGCTTAGTTACCATGGAAACTCTCATAACAATAAAGTAAACAATCTATTTGTGCATGATTGTAGTCGTCGTCGTGGAGATTTGAAATAACCACTTTGATTGTTGAAACAATGTAATACATCCTAAGGAATCACGTTGTACAAAAACTGTATATAAAATTTCAAACTCGCATTTCTCCGTTACTATAGAAGATACAGCATTGATTTTACACTCAATGTAATCAGGTTGAAGCTCTCTATTGGCTCATCCGTAAAAAATTAATCCATGTGTAATATTCATGCTTAGTTACCATGGAAACTCCCATAACAATAAAGTAAACAATCTATTTGTGCATGATTGTAGTCGTCGTCGTGGAGATTTGAAATAACCACTTTGATTGTTGAAACAATGTAATACATCCTTGGAAACATGTTTTACAAAAACATTATGTAAAATTTCAAACTCATATATCTCCGTTACTATAGAAGATACAGCTGTGATTTTACACTCAATGTAATCAGGTCGAAGCTCTCTATTGGCTCATACGAAAAAATTTAATACATGTGTAATATTCATGCTTAGTTACCATGGAAACTCTCATAACAATAAAGTAAACAATCTATTTGTGCATGATTGTAGTCGTCGTCGTGGAGATTTGAAATAACCACTTTGATTGTTGAAACAATGTAATACATCCTTGGAAACATGTTTTACAAAAACATTATATAAAATTTCAAACTCATATATCTCCGTTACTACAGAAGATACAGCTGTGATTTTACACTCAATGTAATCAGGTCGAAGCTCTCTCTTTGCTCACACCAAAAAATTTAATCCATGTGTAATATTCATGCTTAGTTACCATGGAAACTCTCATAACAATAAAGTAAACAATCTATTTGTGCATGATTGTAGTCGTCGTCGTGGAGATTTGAAATAACCACTTTGATTGTTGAAACAATGTAATACATCCTTGGAAACATGTTTTACAAAAATATTATATAAAATTTCAAACTCATATATCTCCGTTACTATAGAAGATACAGCTGTGATTTTACACTCAATGTAATCAGGTCGAAGCTCTCTATTGGCTCATACGAAAAAAATTAATCCATGTGTAATATTCATGCTTAGTTACCATGGAAACTCTCATAACAATAAAGTAAACAATCTATTTGTGCATGATTGTAGTCGTCGTCGTGGAGATTTGAAATAACCACTTTGATTGTTGAAACAATGTAATACATCCTTGGAAACATGTTTTACAAAAACATTATATAAAATTTCACACTCATATATCTCCGTTACTATAGAAGACACAGCTGTGATTTTACACTCAATGTAATCAGGTCGAAGCTCTCTATTGGCTCATCCGCAAAAAATTTAATCCATGTGTAATATTCATGCTTAGTTACCATGGAAACTCTCATAACAATAAAGTAAACAATCTATTTGTTCATGATTGTAGTCGTCGTCGTGGAGATTTGAAATAACCACTTTGATTGTTGAAACAATGATATACATCCTAAGGAATCACGTTGTACAAAAACATTATATAAAATTTCAAACTCATATATCTCCGTTACTATAGAAGACACAGCTCTGATTTTACACTCAATGTAATCAGGTCGAAGCTCTCTATTGGCTCATACGAAAAAATTTAATCCATGTGTAATATTCATGCTTAGTTACCATGGAAACTCTCATAACAATAAAGTAAACAATCTATTTGTGCATGATTGTAGTCGTCGTCGTGGAGATTTGAAATAACCACTTTGATTGTTGAAACAATGTAATACATCCTTGGAAACATGTTTTACAAAAACATTATATAAAATTTCAAACTCATATATCTCCGTTACTATAGAAGATACAGCTGTGATTTTACACTCAATGTAATCAGGTCGAAGCTCTCTATTTGCTCATACCAAAAAATTTAATCCATGTGAAATATTCATGCTTAGTTACCATGGAAACTCTCATAACAATAAAGTAAACAATCAATTTGTGCATGATTGTAGTCGTCGTCGTGGAGATTTGAAATAATCACTTTGATTGTTGAAACAATGTAATACATCCTTGGAAACATGTTTTACAAAAACATTATATAAAATTTCAAACTCGCATATCTCCGTTACTATAGAAGATACAGCATTGATTTTACACTCAATGTAATCAGGTCGAAGCTCTCTATTGGCTCATACGAAAAAATTTAATCCATGTGTAATATTCATGCTTAGTTACCATGGAAACTCTCATAACAATAAAGTAAACAATCTATTTGTGCATGATTGTAGTCGTCGTCGTGGAGATTTGAAATAACCACTTTGATTGTTGAAACAATGTAATACATCCTTGGAAACATGTTTTACAAAAACATTATATAAAATTTCAAACTCATATATCTCCGTTACTATAGAAGATACAGCTGTGATTTTACACTCAATGTAATCAGGTCGAAGCTCTCTATTGGCTCATACGAAAAAATTTAATCCATGTGTAATATTCATGCTTAGTTACCATGGAAACTCTCATAACAATAAAGTAAACAATCTATTTGTGCATGATTGTAGTCGTCGTCGTGGAGATTTGAAATAACCACTTTGATTGTTGAAACAATGTAATACATCCTTGGAAACATGTTTTACAAAAACATTATATAAAATTTCACACTCATATATCTCCGTTACTATAGAAGATACAGTTGTGATTTTACACTCAATGTAATCAGGTCGAAGCTCTCTATTGGCTCATACAAAAAAATTTAATCCATGTGTAATATTCATGCTTAGTTACCATGGAAACTCTCATAACAATAAAGTAAACAATCTATTTGTGCATGATTGTAGTCGTCGTCGTGGAGATTTGAAATAACCACTTTGATTATTGAAACAATGTAATACATCCTTGGAAACATGTTTTACAAAAACATTATATAAAATTTCAAACTCATATATCTCCGTTACTATAGAAGATACAGCTGTGATTTTACACTCAATGTAATCAGGTCGAAGCTCTCTATTGGCTCATACGAAAAAATTTAATCCATGTGTAATATTCATGCTTAGTTACCATGGAAACTCTCATAACAATAAAGTAAACAATCTATTTGTGCATGATTGTAGTCGTCGTCGTGGAGATTTGAAATAACCACTTTGATTGTTGAAACAATGTAATACATCCTAAGGAATCACGTTGTACAAAAACTGTATATAAAATTTCAAACTCGCATATCTCCGTTACTATAGAAGATACAGCATTGATTTTACACTCAATGTAATCAGGTTGAAGCTCTCTATTGGCTCATCCGTAAAAAATTAATCCATGTGTAATATTCATGCTTAGTTACCATGGAAACTCCCATAACAATAAAGTAAACAATCTATTTGTGCATGATTGTAGTCGTCGTCGTGGAGATTTGAAATAACCACTTTGATTGTTGAAACAATGTAATACATCCTTGGAAACATGTTTTACAAAAACATTATGTAAAATTTCAAACTCATATATCTCCGTTACTATAGAAGATACAGCTGTGATTTTACACTCAATGTAATCAGGTCGAAGCTCTCTATTGGCTCATACGAAAAAATTTAATACATGTGTAATATTCATGCTTAGTTACCATGGAAACTCTCATAACAATAAAGTAAACAATCTATTTGTGCATGATTGTAGTCGTCGTCGTGGAGATTTGAAATAACCACTTTGATTGTTGAAACAATGTAATACATCCTTGGAAACATGTTTTACAAAAACATTATATAAAATTTCAAACTCATATATCTCCGTTACTACAGAAGATACAGCTGTGATTTTACACTCAATGTAATCAGGTCGAAGCTCTCTCTTTGCTCACACCAAAAAATTTAATCCATGTGTAATATTCATGCTTAGTTACCATGGAAACTCTCATAACAATAAAGTAAACAATCTATTTGTGCATGATTGTAGTCGTCGTCGTGGAGATTTGAAATAACCACTTTGATTGTTGAAACAATGTAATACATCCTTGGAAACATGTTTTACAAAAATATTATATAAAATTTCAAACTCATATATCTCCGTTACTATAGAAGATACAGCTGTGATTTTACACTCAATGTAATCAGGTCGAAGCTCTCTATTGGCTCATACGAAAAAAATTAATCCATGTGTAATATTCATGCTTAGTTACCATGGAAACTCTCATAACAATAAAGTAAACAATCTATTTGTGCATGATTGTAGTCGTCGTCGTGGAGATTTGAAATAACCACTTTGATTGTTGAAACAATGTAATACATCCTTGGAAACATGTTTTACAAAAACATTATATAAAATTTCACACTCATATATCTCCGTTACTATAGAAGACACAGCTGTGATTTTACACTCAATGTAATCAGGTCGAAGCTCTCTATTGGCTCATACGAAAAAATTTAATCCATGTGTAATATTCATGCTTAGTTACCATGGAAACTCTCAAAACAATAAAGTAAACAATCTATTTGTGCATGATTGTAGTCGTCGTCGTGGAGATTTGAAATAACCACTTTGATTGTTGAAACAATGTAATACATCCTAAGGAATCACGTTGTACAAAAACATTATATAAAATTTCAAACTCATATATCTCCGTTACTATAGAAGATACAGCTGTGATTTTACACTCAATGTAATCAGGTCGAAGCTCTCTATTGGCTCATACGAAAAAATTTAATCCATGTGTAATATTCATGCTTAGTTAACATGGAAACTCTCATAACAATAAAGTAAACAATCTATTTGTGCATGATTGTAGTCGTCGTCGTGGAGATTTGAAATAACCACTTTGATTGTTGAAACAATGTAATACATCCTTGGAAACATGTTTTACAAAAACATTATATAAAATTTCAAACTCATATATCTCCGTTACTATAGAAGATACAGCTGTGATTTTACACTCAATGTAATCAGGTCGAAGCTCTCTATTGGCTCATACGAAAAAATTTAATCCATGTGTAATATTCATGCTTAGTTACCATGGAAACTCTCATAACAATAAAGTAAACAATCTATTTGTTCATGATTGTAGTCGTCGTCGTGGAGATTTGAAATAACCACTTTGATTGTTGAAACAATGATATACATCCTAAGGAATCACGTTGTACAAAAACATTATATAAAATTTCAAACTCATATATCTCCGTTACTATAGAAGACACAGCTGTGATTTTACACTCAATGTAATCAGGTCGAAGCTCTCTATTGGCTCATACGAAAAAATTTAATCCATGTGTAATATTCATGCTTAGTTACCATGGAAACTCTCATAACAATAAAGTAAACAATCTATTTGTGCATGATTGTAGTCGTCGTCGTGGAGATTTGAAATAACCACTTTGATTGTTGAAACAATGTAATACATCCTTGGAAACATGTTTTACAAAAACATTATATAAAATTTCAAACTCATATATCTCCGTTACTATAGAAGATACAGCTGTGATTTTACACTCAATGTAATCAGGTCGAAGCTCTCTATTTGCTCATACCAAAAAATTTAATCCATGTGAAATATTCATGCTTAGTTACCATGGAAACTCTCATAACAATAAAGTAAACAATCAATTTGTGCATGATTGTAGTCGTCGTCGTGGAGATTTGAAATAATCACTTTGATTGTTGAAACAATGTAATACATCCTTGGAAACATGTTTTACAAAAACATTATATAAAATTTCAAACTCATATATCTCCGTTACTATAGAAGATACAGCTGTGATTTTACACTCAATGTAATCAGGTCGAAGCTCTCTATTGGCTCATACGAAAAAATTTAATCCATGTGTAATATTCATGCTTAGTTACAATGGAAACTCCCATAACAATAAAGTAAACAATCAATTTGTGCATGATTGTAGTCGTCGTCGTGGAGATTTGAAATAACCACTTTGATTGTTGAAACAATGTAATACATCCTAAGGAATCACGTTGTACAAAAACATTATATAAAATTTCAAACTCATATATCTCCGTTACTATAGAAGACACAGCTGTGATTTTACACTCAATGTAATCAGGTCGAAGCTCTCTATTGGCTCATACGAAAAAATTTAATCCATGTGTAATATTCATGCTTAGTTACCATGGAAACTCTCATAACAATAAAGTAAACAATCTATTTGTGCATGATTGTAGTCGTCGTCGTGGAGATTTGAAATAACCACTTTGATTGTTGAAACAATGTAATACATCCTTGGAAACATGTTTTACAAAAACATTATATAAAATTTCAAACTCATATATCTCCGTTACTATAGAAGATACAGCTGTGATTTTACACTCAATGTAATCAGGTCGAAGCTCTCTATTGGCTCATACGAAAAAATTTAATCCATGTGTAATATTCATGCTTAGTTACCATGGAAACTCTCATAACAATAAAGTAAACAATCTATTTGTGCATGATTGTAGTCGTCGTCGTGGAGATTTGAAATAACCACTTTGATTGTTGAAACAATGTAATACATCCTTGGAAACATGTTTTACAAAAACATTATATAAAATTTCACACTCATATATCTCCGTTACTATAGAAGATACAGTTGTGATTTTACACTCAATGTAATCAGGTCGAAGCTCTCTATTGGCTCATACAAAAAAATTTAATCCATGTGTAATATTCATGCTTAGTTACCATGGAAACTCTCATAACAATAAAGTAAACAATCTATTTGTGCATGATTGTAGTCGTCGTCGTGGAGATTTGAAATAACCACTTTGATTATTGAAACAATGTAATACATCCTTGGAAACATGTTTTACAAAAACATTATATAAAATTTCAAACTCATATATCTCCGTTACTATAGAAGATACAGCTGTGATTTTACACTCAATGTAATCAGGTCGAAGCTCTCTATTGGCTCATACGAAAAAATTTAATCCATGTGTAATATTCATGCTTAGTTACAATGGAAACTCCCATAACAATAAAGTAAACAATCAATTTGTGCATGATTGTAGTCGTCGTCGTGGAGATTTGAAATAACCACTTTGATTGTTGAAACAATGTAATACATCCTAAGGAATCACGTTGTACAAAAACATTATATAAAATTTCAAACTCATATATCTCCGTTACTATAGAAGACACAGCTGTGATTTTACACTCAATGTAATCAGGTCGAAGCTCTCTATTGGCTCATACGAAAAAATTTAATCCATGTGTAATATTCATGCTTAGTTACCATGGAAACTCTCATAACAATAAAGTAAACAATCTATTTGTGCATGATTGTAGTCGTCGTCGTGGAGATTTGAAATAACCACTTTGATTGTTGAAACAATGTAATACATCCTTGGAAACATGTTTTACAAAAACATTATATAAAATTTCAAACTCATATATCTCCGTTACTATAGAAGATACAGCTGTGATTTTACACTCAATGTAATCAGGTCGAAGCTCTCTATTGGCTCATACGAAAAAATTTAATCCATGTGTAATATTCATGCTTAGTTACCATGGAAACTCTCATAACAATAAAGTAAACAATCTATTTGTGCATGATTGTAGTCGTCGTCGTGGAGATTTGAAATAACCACTTTGATTGTTGAAACAATGTAATACATCCTTGGAAACATGTTTTACAAAAACATTATATAAAATTTCACACTCATATATCTCCGTTACTATAGAAGATACAGTTGTGATTTTACACTCAATGTAATCAGGTCGAAGCTCTCTATTGGCTCATACAAAAAAATTTAATCCATGTGTAATATTCATGCTTAGTTACCATGGAAACTCTCATAACAATAAAGTAAACAATCTATTTGTGCATGATTGTAGTCGTCGTCGTGGAGATTTGAAATAACCACTTTGATTATTGAAACAATGTAATACATCCTTGGAAACATGTTTTACAAAAACATTATATAAAATTTCAAACTCATATATCTCCGTTACTATAGAAGACACAGCTGTGATTTTACACTCAATGTAATCAGGTCGAAGCTCTCTATTGGCTCATACGAAAAAAATTAATCCATGTGTAATATTCATGCTTAGTTACCATGGAAACTCTCATAACAATAAAGTAAACAATCTATTTGTGCATGATTGTAGTCGTCGTCGTGGAGATTTGAAATAACCACTTTGATTGTTGAAACAATGTAATACATCCTTGGAAACATGTTTTACAAAAACATTATATAAAATTTCAAACTCATATATCTCCGTTACTATAGAAGATACAGCTGTGATTTTACACTCAATGTAATCAGGTCGAAGCTCTCTATTTGCTCATACCAAAAAATTTAATCCATGTGAAATATTCAGGCTTAGTTACCATGGAAACTCTCATAACAATAAAGTAAACAATCAATTTGTGCATGATTGTAGTCGTCGTCGTGGAGATTTGAAATAACCACTTTGATTGTTGAAACAATGTAATACATCCTTGGAAACATGTTTTACAAAAACATTATATAAAATTTCAAACTCATATATCTCCGTTACTATAGAAGATACAGCTGTGATTTTACACTCAATGTAATCAGGTCGAAGCTCTCTATTGGCTCATATGAAAAAATTTAATCCATGTGTAATATTCATGCTTAGTTACCATGGAAACTCTCAAAACAATAAAGTAAACAATCTATTTGTGCATGATTGTAGTCGTCATCGTGGAGATTTGAAATAACCACTTTGATTGTTGAAACAATGTAATACATCCTAAGGAATCACGTTGTACAAAAACATTATATAAAATTTCAAACTCATATATCTCCATTACTATAGAAGATACAGCTGTGATTTTACACTCAATGTAATCAGGTCGAAGCTCTCTATTGGCTCATACGAAAAAATTTAATCCATGTGTAATATTCATGCTTAGTTACCATGGAAACTCCCATAACAATAAAGTAAACAATCAATTTGTGCATGATTGTAGTCGTCGTCGTGGAGATTTGAAATAACCACTTTGATTGTTGAAACAATGTAATACATCCTTGGAAACATGTTTTACAAAAACATTATATAAAATTTCAAACTCATATATCTCCGTTACTATAGAAGATACAGCTGTGAATTTACACTCAATGTAATCAGGTCGAAGCTCTCTATTGGCTCATACGAAAAAATTTAATCCATGTGTAATATTCATGCTTAGTTACCATGGAAACTCTCATAACAATAAAGTAAACAATCTATTTGTGCATGATTGTAGTCGTCGTCGTGGAGATTTGAAATAACCACTTTGATTGTTGAAACAATGTAATACATCCTTGGAAACATGTTTTACAAAAACATTATATAAAATTTCACACTCATATATCTCCGTTACTATAGAAGATACAGTTGTGATTTTACACTCAATGTAATCAGGTCGAAGCTCTCTATTGGCTCATACGAAAAAAATTAATCCATGTGTAATATTCATGCTTAGTTACCATGGAAACTCTCATAACAATAAAGTGAACAATCTATTTGTGCATGATTGTAGTCGTCGTCGTGGAGATTTGAAATAACCACTTTGATTGTTGAAACAATGTAATACATCCTTGGAAACATGTTTTACAAAAACATTATATAAAATTTCAAACTCATATATCTCCGTTACTATAGAAGATACAGCTGTAATTTTACACTGAATGTAATCAGGTCGAAGCTCTCTATTGGCTCATACGAAAAAATTTAATCCATGTGTAATATTCATGCTTAGTTACCATGGAAACTCTCAAAACAATAAAGTAAACAATCTATTTGTGCATGATTGTAGTCGTCGTCGTGGAGATTTGAAATAACCACTTTGATTGTTGAAACAATGTAATACATCCTAAGGAATCACGTTGTACAAAAACATTATATAAAATTTCAAACTCATATATCTCCGTTACTATAGAAGACACAGCTGTGATTTTACACTCAATGTAATCAGGTCGAAGCTCTCTATTGGCTCATAGGAAAAAATTTAATCCGTGTGTAATATTCATGCTTAGTTATCATGGAAACTCTCATAACAATAAAGTAAACAATCAATTTGTGCATGATTGTAGTCGTCGTCGTGGAGATTTGAAATAACCACTTTGATTGTTGAAACAATGTAATACGTCCTTGGAAACATGTTTTACAAAAACATTATATAAAATTTCAAACTCATATATCTACGTTACTATAGAAGATACAGCTGTGATTTTACACTCAATGTAATCAGGTCGAAGCTCTCTATTGGCTCATACGAAAAAATTTAATCCATGTGTAATATTCATGCTTAGTTAACATGGAAACTCTCATAACAATAAAGTAAACAATCTATTTGTGCATGATTGTAGTCGTCGTCGTGGAGATTTGAAATAACCACTTTGATTGTTGAAACAATGTAATACATCCTTGGAAACATGTTTTACAAAACATTATATAAAATTTCAAACTCATATATCTCCGTTACTATAGAAGATACAGCTGTGATTTTACACTCAATGTAATCAGGTCGAAGCTCTCTATTTGCTCATACCAAAAAATTTAATCCATGTGTAATATTCATGCTTAGTTACCATGGAAACTCCCATAACAATAAAGTAAACAATCAATTTGTGCATGATTGTAGTCGTCGTCGTGGAGATTTGAAATAACCACTTTGATTGTTGAAACAATGTAATACATCCTAAGGAATCACGTTGTACAAAAACATTATATAAAATTTCAAACTCATATATCTCCGTTACTATAGAAGACACAGCTGTGATTTTACACTCAATGTAATCAGGTCGAAGCTCTCTATTGGCTCATACGAAAAAATTTAATCCATGTGTAATATTCATGCTTAGTTACCATGGAAACTCTCATAACAATAAAGTAAACAATCTATTTGTGCATGATTGTAGTCGTCGTCGTGGAGATTTGAAATAACCACTTTGATTGTTGAAACAATGTAATACATCCTTGGAAACATGTTTTACAAAAACATTATATAAAATTTCAAACTCATATATCTCCGTTACTATAGAAGATACAGCTGTGATTTTACACTCAATGTAATCAGGTCGAAGCTCTCTATTGGCTCATACGAAAAAATTTAATCCATGTGTAATATTCATGCTTAGTTACCATGGAAACTCTCATAACAATAAAGTAAACAATCTATTTGTGCATGATTGTAGTCGTCGTCGTGGAGATTTGAAATAACCACTTTGATTGTTGAAACAATGTAATACATCCTTGGAAACATGTTTTACAAAAACATTATATAAAATTTCACACTCATATATCTCCGTTACTATAGAAGATACAGTTGTGATTTTACACTCAATGTAATCAGGTCGAAGCTCTCTATTGGCTCATACAAAAAAATTTAATCCATGTGTAATATTCATGCTTAGTTACCATGGAAACTCTCATAACAATAAAGTAAACAATCTATTTGTGCATGATTGTAGTCGTCGTCGTGGAGATTTGAAATAACCACTTTGATTATTGAAACAATGTAATACATCCTTGGAAACATGTTTTACAAAAACATTATATAAAATTTCAAACTCATATATCTCCGTTACTATAGAAGACACAGCTCTGATTTTACACTCAATGTAATCAGGTCGAAGCTCTCTATTGGCTCATACGAAAAAAATTAATCCATGTGTAATATTCATGCTTAGTTACCATGGAAACTCTCATAACAATAAAGTAAACAATCTATTTGTGCATGATTGTAGTCGTCGTCGTGGAGATTTGAAATAACCACTTTGATTGTTGAAACAATGTAATACATCCTTGGAAACATGTTTTACAAAAACATTATATAAAATTTCAAACTCATATATCTCCGTTACTATAGAAGATACAGCTGTGATTTTACACTCAATGTAATCAGGTCGAAGCTCTCTATTTGCTCATACCAAAAAATTTAATCCATGTGAAATATTCAGGCTTAGTTACCATGGAAACTCTCATAACAATAAAGTAAACAATCAATTTGTGCATGATTGTAGTCGTCGTCGTGGAGATTTGAAATAACCACTTTGATTGTTGAAACAATGTAATACATCCTTGGAAACATGTTTTACAAAAACATTATATAAAATTTCAAACTCATATATCTCCGTTACTATAGAAGATACAGCTGTGATTTTACACTCAATGTAATCAGGTCGAAGCTCTCTATTGGCTCATATGAAAAAATTTAATCCATGTGTAATATTCATGCTTAGTTACCATGGAAACTCTCAAAACAATAAAGTAAACAATCTATTTGTGCATGATTGTAGTCGTCATCGTGGAGATTTGAAATAACCACTTTGATTGTTGAAACAATGTAATACATCCTAAGGAATCACGTTGTACAAAAACATTATATAAAATTTCAAACTCATATATCTCCATTACTATAGAAGATACAGCTGTGATTTTACACTCAATGTAATCAGGTCGAAGCTCTCTATTGGCTCATACGAAAAAATTTAATCCATGTGTAATATTCATGCTTAGTTACCATGGAAACTCCCATAACAATAAAGTAAACAATCAATTTGTGCATGATTGTAGTCGTCGTCGTGGAGATTTGAAATAACCACTTTGATTGTTGAAACAATGTAATACATCCTTGGAAACATGTTTTACAAAAACATTATATAAAATTTCAAACTCATATATCTCCGTTACTATAGAAGATACAGCTGTGATTTTACACTCAATGTAATCAGGTCGAAGCTCTCTATTGGCTCATACGAAAAAATTTAATCCATGTGTAATATTCATGCTTAGTTACCATGGAAACTCTCATAACAATAAAGTAAACAATCTATTTGTGCATGATTGTAGTCGTCGTCGTGGAGATTTGAAATAACCACTTTGATTGTTGAAACAATGTAATACATCCTTGGAAACATGTTTTACAAAAACATTATATAAAATTTCACACTCATATATCTCCGTTACTATAGAAGATACAGTTGTGATTTTACACTCAATGTAATCAGGTCGAAGCTCTCTATTGGCTCATACGAAAAAAATTAATCCATGTGTAATATTCATGCTTAGTTACCATGGAAACTCTCATAACAATAAAGTGAACAATCTATTTGTGCATGATTGTAGTCGTCGTCGTGGAGATTTGAAATAACCACTTTGATTGTTGAAACAATGTAATACATCCTTGGAAACATGTTTTACAAAAACATTATATAAAATTTCAAACTCATATATCTCCGTTACTATAGAAGATACAGCTGTAATTTTACACTGAATGTAATCAGGTCGAAGCTCTCTATTGGCTCATACGAAAAAATTTAATCCATGTGTAATATTCATGCTTAGTTACCATGGAAACTCTCAAAACAATAAAGTAAACAATCTATTTGTGCATGATTGTAGTCGTCGTCGTGGAGATTTGAAATAACCACTTTGATTGTTGAAACAATGTAATACATCCTAAGGAATCACGTTGTACAAAAACATTATATAAAATTTCAAACTCATATATCTCCGTTACTATAGAAGACACAGCTGTGATTTTACACTCAATGTAATCAGGTCGAAGCTCTCTATTGGCTCATAGGAAAAAATTTAATCCGTGTGTAATATTCATGCTTAGTTATCATGGAAACTCTCATAACAATAAAGTAAACAATCAATTTGTGCATGATTGTAGTCGTCGTCGTGGAGATTTGAAATAACCACTTTGATTGTTGAAACAATGTAATACGTCCTTGGAAACATGTTTTACAAAAACATTATATAAAATTTCAAACTCATATATCTACGTTACTATAGAAGATACAGCTGTGATTTTACACTCAATGTAATCAGGTCGAAGCTCTCTATTGGCTCATACGAAAAAATTTAATCCATGTGTAATATTCATGCTTAGTTAACATGGAAACTCTCATAACAATAAAGTAAACAATCTATTTGTGCATGATTGTAGTCGTCGTCGTGGAGATTTGAAATAACCACTTTGATTGTTGAAACAATGTAATACATCCTTGGAAACATGTTTTACAAAACATTATATAAAATTTCAAACTCATATATCTCCGTTACTATAGAAGATACAGCTGTGATTTTACACTCAATGTAATCAGGTCGAAGCTCTCTATTTGCTCATACCAAAAAATTTAATCCATGTGTAATATTCATGCTTAGTTACCATGGAAACTCCCATAACAATAAAGTAAACAATCAATTTGTGCATGATTGTAGTCGTCGTCGTGGAGATTTGAAATAACCACTTTGATTGTTGAAACAATGTAATACATCCTAAGGAATCACGTTGTACAAAAACATTATATAAAATTTCAAACTCATATATCTCCGTTACTATAGAAGACACAGCTGTGATTTTACACTCAATGTAATCAGGTCGAAGCTCTCTATTGGCTCATACGAAAAAATTTAATCCATGTGTAATATTCATGCTTAGTTACCATGGAAACTCACATAACAATAAAGTAAACAATCTATTTGTGCATGATTGTAGTCGTCGTCGTGGAGATTTGAAATAACCACTTTGATTGTTGAAACAATGTAATACATCCTTGGAAACATGTTTTACAAAAACATTATATAAAATTTCAAACTCATATATCTCCGTTACTATAGAAGATACAGCTGTGATTTTACACTCAATGTAATCAGGTCGAAGCTCTCTATTGGCTCATACGAAAAAATTTAATCCATGTGTAATATTCATGCTTAGTTACCATGGAAACTCTCATAACAATAAAGTAAACAATATATTTGTGCATGATTGTAGTCGTCGTCGTGGAGATTTGAAATAACCACTTTGATTGTTGAAACAATGTAATACATCCTAAGGAATCACGTTGTACAAAAACATTATATAAAATTTCAAACTCATATATCTCCGTTACTATAGAAGACACAGCTGTGATTTTACACTCAATGTAATCAGGTCGAAGCTCTCTATTGGCTCATACGAAAAAATTTAATCCATGTGTAATATTCTTGCTTAGTTACCATGGAAACTCTCATAACAATAAAGTAAACAATCTATTTGTGCATGATTGTAGTCGTCGTCGTGGAGATTTGAAATAACCACTTTGATTGTTGAAACAATGTAATACATCCTAAGGAATCACGTTGTACAAAAACATTATATAAAATTTCAAACTCATATATCTCCATTACTATAGAAGATACAGCTGTGATTTTACACTCAATGTAATCAGGTCGAAGCTCTCTATTGGCTCATACGAAAAAATTTAATCCATGTGTAATATTCATGCTTAGTTACCATGGAAACTCCCATAACAATAAAGTAAACAATCAATTTGTGCATGATTGTAGTCGTCGTCGTGGAGATTTGAAATAACCACTTTGATTGTTGAAACAATGTAATACATCCTTGGAAACATGTTTTACAAAAACATTATATAAAATTTCAAACTCATATATCTCCGTTACTATAGAAGATACAGCTGTGATTTTACACTCAATGTAATCAGGTCGAAGCTCTCTATTGGCTCATACGAAAAAATTTAATCCATGTGTAATATTCATGCTTAGTTACCATGGAAACTCTCATAACAATAAAGTAAACAATCTATTTGTGCATGATTGTAGTCGTCGTCGTGGAGATTTGAAATAACCACTTTGATTGTTGAAACAATGTAATACATCCTTGGAAACATGTTTTACAAAAACATTATATAAAATTTCACACTCATATATCTCCGTTACTATAGAAGATACAGTTGTGATTTTACACTCAATGTAATCAGGTCGAAGCTCTCTATTGGCTCATACAAAAAAATTTAATCCATGTGTAATATTCATGCTTAGTTACCATGGAAACTCTCATAACAATAAAGTAAACAATCTATTTGTGCATGATTGTAGTCGTCGTCGTGGAGATTTGAAATAACCACTTTGATTGTTGAAACAATGTAATACATCCTTGGAAACATGTTTTACAAAAACATTATATAAAATTTCAAACTCATATATCTCCGTTACTATAGAAGATACAGCTGTGATTTTACACTCAATGTAATCAGGTCGAAGCTCTCTATTTGCTCATACCAAAAAATTTAATCCATGTGAAATATTCAGGCTTAGTTACCATGGAAACTCTCATAACAATAAAGTAAACAATCAATTTGTGCATGATTGTAGTCGTCGTCGTGGAGATTTGAAATAACCACTTTGATTGTTGAAACAATGTAATACATCCTTGGAAACATGTTTTACAAAAACATTATATAAAATTTCAAACTCATATATCTCCGTTACTATAGAAGATACAGCTGTGATTTTACACTCAATGTAATCAGGTCGAAGCTCTCTATTGGCTCATACGAAAAAATTTAATCCATGTGTAATATTCATGCTTAGTTACCATGGAAACTCTCAAAACAATAAAGTAAACAATCTATTTGTGCATGATTGTAGTCGTCGTCGTGGAGATTTGAAATAACCACTTTGATTGTTGAAACAATGTAATACATCCTAAGGAATCACGTTGTACAAAAACATTATATAAAATTTCAAACTCATATATCTCCATTACTATAGAAGATACAGCTGTGATTTTACACTCAATGTAATCAGGTCGAAGCTCTCTATTGGCTCATAGGAAAAAATTTAATCCATGTGTAATATTCATGCTTAGTTACCATGGAAACTCCCATAACAATAAAGTAAACAATCAATTTGTGCATGATTGTAGTCGTCGTCGTGGAGATTTGAAATAACCACTTTGATTGTTGAAACAATGTAATACATCCTTGGAAACATGTTTTACAAAAACATTATATAAAATTTCAAACTCATATATCTCCGTTACTATAGAAGATACAGCTGTGATTTTACACTCAATGTAATCAGGTCGAAGCTCTCTATTGGTTCATACGAAAAAATTTAATCCATGTGTAATATTCATGCTTAGTTACCATGGAAACTCTCATAACAATAAAGTAAACAATCTATTTGTGCATGATTGTAGTCGTCGTCGTGGAGATTTGAAATAACCACTTTGATTGTTGAAACAATGTAATACATCCTTGGAAACATGTTTTACAAAATCATTATATAAAATTTCACACTCATATATCTCCGTTACTATAGAAGATACAGTTGTGATTTTACACTCAATGTAATCAGGTCGAAGCTCTCTATTGGCTCATACGAAAAAAATTAATCCATGTGTAATATTCATGCTTAGTTACCATGGAAACTCTCATAACAATAAAGTGAACAATCTATTTGTGCATGATTGTAGTCGTCGTCGTGGAGATTTGAAATAACCACTTTGATTGTTGAAACAATGTAATACATCCTTGGAAACATGTTTTACAAAAACATTATATAAAATTTCAAACTCATATATCTCCGTTACTATAGAAGATACAGCTGTAATTTTACACTGAATGTAATCAGGTCGAAGCTCTCTATTGGCTCATACGAAAAAATTTAATCCATGTGTAATATTCATGCTTAGTTACCATGGAAACTCTCAAAACAATAAAGTAAACAATCTATTTGTGCATGATTGTAGTCGTCGTCGTGGAGATTTGAAATAACCACTTTGATTGTTGAAACAATGTAATACATCCTAAGGAATCACGTTGTACAAAAACATTATATAAAATTTCAAACTCATATATCTCCGTTACTATAGAAGACACAGCTGTGATTTTACACTCAATGTAATCAGGTCGAAGCTCTCTATTGGCTCATAGGAAAAAATTTATTCCGTGTGTAATATTCATGCTTAGTTATCATGGAAACTCTCATAACAATAAAGTAAACAATCAATTTGTGCATGATTGTAGTCGTCGTCGTGGAGATTTGAAATAACCACTTTGATTGTTGAAACAATGTAATACGTCCTTGGAAACATGTTTTACAAAAACATTATATAAAATTTCAAACTCATATATCTACGTTACTATAGAAGATACAGCTGTGATTTTACACTCAATGTAATCAGGTCGAAGCTCTCTATTGGCTCATACGAAAAAATTTAATCCATGTGTAATATTCATGCTTAGTTACCATGGAAACTCTCATAACAATAAAGTAAACAATATATTTGTGCATGATTGTAGTCGTCGTCGTGGAGATTTGAAATAACCACTTTGATTGTTGAAACAATGTAATACATCCTAAGGAATCACGTTGTACAAAAACATTATATAAAATTTCAAACTCATATATCTCCGTTACTATAGAAGACACAGCTGTGATTTTACACTCAATGTAATCAGGTCGAAGCTCTCTATTGGCTCATACGAAAAAATTTAATCCATGTGTAATATTCTTGCTTAGTTACCATGGAAACTCTCATAACAATAAAGTAAACAATCTATTTGTGCATGATTGTAGTCGTCGTCGTGGAGATTTGAAATAACCACTTTGATTGTTGAAACAATGTAATACATCCTAAGGAATCACGTTGTACAAAAACATTATATAAAATTTCAAACTCATATATCTCCATTACTATAGAAGATACAGCTGTGATTTTACACTCAATGTAATCAGGTCGAAGCTCTCTATTGGCTCATACGAAAAAATTTAATCCATGTGTAATATTCATGCTTAGTTACCATGGAAACTCCCATAACAATAAAGTAAACAATCAATTTGTGCATGATTGTAGTCGTCGTCGTGGAGATTTGAAATAACCACTTTGATTGTTGAAACAATGTAATACATCCTTGGAAACATGTTTTACAAAAACATTATATAAAATTTCAAACTCATATATCTCCGTTACTATAGAAGATACAGCTGTGATTTTACACTCAATGTAATCAGGTCGAAGCTCTCTATTGGCTCATACAAAAAAATTTAATCCATGTGTAATATTCATGCTTAGTTACCATGGAAACTCTCATAACAATAAAGTAAACAATCTATTTGTGCATGATTGTAGTCGTCGTCGTGGAGATTTGAAATAACCACTTTGATTGTTGAAACAATGTAATACATCCTTGGAAACATGTTTTACAAAAACATTATATAAAATTTCAAACTCATATATCTCCGTTACTATAGAAGATACAGCTGTGATTTTACACTCAATGTAATCAGGTCGAAGCTCTCTATTTGCTCATACCAAAAAATTTAATCCATGTGAAATATTCAGGCTTAGTTACCATGGAAACTCTCATAACAATAAAGTAAACAATCAATTTGTGCATGATTGTAGTCGTCGTCGTGGAGATTTGAAATAACCACTTTGATTGTTGAAACAATGTAATACATCCTTGGAAACATGTTTTACAAAAACATTATATAAAATTTCAAACTCATATATCTCCGTTACTATAGAAGATACAGCTGTGATTTTACACTCAATGTAATCAGGTCGAAGCTCTCTATTGGCTCATACGAAAAAATTTAATCCATGTGTAATATTCATGCTTAGTTACCATGGAAACTCTCAAAACAATAAAGTAAACAATCTATTTGTGCATGATTGTAGTCGTCGTCGTGGAGATTTGAAATAACCACTTTGATTGTTGAAACAATGTAATACATCCTAAGGAATCACGTTGTACAAAAACATTATATAAAATTTCAAACTCATATATCTCCATTACTATAGAAGATACAGCTGTGATTTTACACTCAATGTAATCAGGTCGAAGCTCTCTATTGGCTCATAGGAAAAAATTTAATCCATGTGTAATATTCATGCTTAGTTACCATGGAAACTCCCATAACAATAAAGTAAACAATCAATTTGTGCATGATTGTAGTCGTCGTCGTGGAGATTTGAAATAACCACTTTGATTGTTGAAACAATGTAATACATCCTTGGAAACATGTTTTACAAAAACATTATATAAAATTTCAAACTCATATATCTCCGTTACTATAGAAGATACAGCTGTGATTTTACACTCAATGTAATCAGGTCGAAGCTCTCTATTGGTTCATACGAAAAAATTTAATCCATGTGTAATATTCATGCTTAGTTACCATGGAAACTCTCATAACAATAAAGTAAACAATCTATTTGTGCATGATTGTAGTCGTCGTCGTGGAGATTTGAAATAACCACTTTGATTGTTGAAACAATGTAATACATCCTTGGAAACATGTTTTACAAAATCATTATATAAAATTTCACACTCATATATCTCCGTTACTATAGAAGATACAGTTGTGATTTTACACTCAATGTAATCAGGTCGAAGCTCTCTATTGGCTCATACGAAAAAAATTAATCCATGTGTAATATTCATGCTTAGTTACCATGGAAACTCTCATAACAATAAAGTGAACAATCTATTTGTGCATGATTGTAGTCGTCGTCGTGGAGATTTGAAATAACCACTTTGATTGTTGAAACAATGTAATACATCCTTGGAAACATGTTTTACAAAAACATTATATAAAATTTCAAACTCATATATCTCCGTTACTATAGAAGATACAGCTGTAATTTTACACTGAATGTAATCAGGTCGAAGCTCTCTATTGGCTCATACGAAAAAATTTAATCCATGTGTAATATTCATGCTTAGTTACCATGGAAACTCTCAAAACAATAAAGTAAACAATCTATTTGTGCATGATTGTAGTCGTCGTCGTGGAGATTTGAAATAACCACTTTGATTGTTGAAACAATGTAATACATCCTAAGGAATCACGTTGTACAAAAACATTATATAAAATTTCAAACTCATATATCTCCGTTACTATAGAAGACACAGCTGTGATTTTACACTCAATGTAATCAGGTCGAAGCTCTCTATTGGCTCATAGGAAAAAATTTATTCCGTGTGTAATATTCATGCTTAGTTATCATGGAAACTCTCATAACAATAAAGTAAACAATCAATTTGTGCATGATTGTAGTCGTCGTCGTGGAGATTTGAAATAACCACTTTGATTGTTGAAACAATGTAATACGTCCTTGGAAACATGTTTTACAAAAACATTATATAAAATTTCAAACTCATATATCTACGTTACTATAGAAGATACAGCTGTGATTTTACACTCAATGTAATCAGGTCGAAGCTCTCTATTGGCTCATACGAAAAAATTTAATCCATGTGTAATATTCATGCTTAGTTAACATGGAAACTCTCATAACAATAAAGTAAACAATCTATTTGTGCATGATTGTAGTCGTCGTCGTGGAGATTTGAAATAACCACTTTGATTGTTGAAACAATGTAATACATCCTGGGAAACATGTTTTACAAAACATTATATAAAATTTCAAACTCATATATCTCCGTTACTATAGAAGATACAGCTGTGATTTTACACTCAATGTAATCAGGTCGAAGCTCTCTATTTGCTCATACCAAAAAATTTAATCCATGTGTAATATTCATGCTTAGTTACCATGGAAACTCCCATAACAATAAAGTAAACAATCAATTTGTGCATGATTGTAGTCGTCGTCGTGGAGATTTGAAATAACCACTTTGATTGTTGAAACAATGTAATACATCCTAAGGAATCACGTTGTACAAAAACATTATATAAAATTTCAAACTCATATATCTCCGTTACTATAGAAGACACAGCTGTGATTTTACACTCAATGTAATCAGGTCGAAGCTCTCTATTGGCTCATACGAAAAAATTTAATCCATGTGTAATATTCATGCTTAGTTACCATGGAAACTCACATAACAATAAAGTAAACAATCTATTTGTGCATGATTGTAGTCGTCGTCGTGGAGATTTGAAATAACCACTTTGATTGTTGAAACAATGTAATACATCCTTGGAAACATGTTTTAAAAAAACATTATATAAAATTTCAAACTCATATATCTCCGTTACTATAGAAGATACAGCTGTGATTTTACACTCAATGTAATCAGGTCGAAGCTCTCTATTGGCTCATACGAAAAAATTTAATCCATGTGTAATATTCTTGCTTAGTTACCATGGAAACTCTCATAACAATAAAGTAAACAATCTATTTATGCATGATTGTAGTCGTCGTCGTGGAGATTTGAAATAACCACTTTGATTGTTGAAACAATGTAATACATCCTTGGAAACATGTTTTACAAAAACATTATATAAAATTTCAAACTCATATATCTCCGTTACTATAGAAGATACAGCTGTGATTTTACACTCAATGTAATCAGGTCGAAGCTCTCTATTTGCTCATACCAAAAAATTTAATCCATGTGAAATATTCAGGCTTAGTTACCATGGAAACTCTCATAACAATAAAGTAAACAATCAATTTGTGCATGATTGTAGTCGTCGTCGTGGAGATTTGAAATAACCACTTTGATTGTTGAAACAATGTAATACATCCTTGGAAACATGTTTTACAAAAACATTATATAAAATTTCAAACTCATATATCTCCGTTACTATAGAAGATACAGCTGTGATTTTACACTCAATGTAATCAGGTCGAAGCTCTCTATTGGCTCATACGAAAAAATTTAATCCATGTGTAATATTCATGCTTAGTTACCATGGAAACTCTCAAAACAATAAAGTAAACAATCTATTTGTGCATGATTGTAGTCGTCGTCGTGGAGATTTGAAATAACCACTTTGATTGTTGAAACAATGTAATACATCCTAAGGAATCACGTTGTACAAAAACATTATATAAAATTTCAAACTCATATATCTCCATTACTATAGAAGATACAGCTGTGATTTTACACTCAATGTAATCAGGTCGAAGCTCTCTATTGGCTCATAGGAAAAAATTTAATCCATGTGTAATATTCATGCTTAGTTACCATGGAAACTCCCATAACAATAAAGTAAACAATCAATTTGTGCATGATTGTAGTCGTCGTCGTGGAGATTTGAAATAACCACTTTGATTGTTGAAACAATGTAATACATCCTTGGAAACATGTTTTACAAAAACATTATATAAAATTTCAAACTCATATATCTCCGTTACTATAGAAGATACAGCTGTGATTTTACACTCAATGTAATCAGGTCGAAGCTCTCTATTGGTTCATACGAAAAAATTTAATCCATGTGTAATATTCATGCTTAGTTACCATGGAAACTCTCATAACAATAAAGTAAACAATCTATTTGTGCATGATTGTAGTCGTCGTCGTGGAGATTTGAAATAACCACTTTGATTGTTGAAACAATGTAATACATCCTTGGAAACATGTTTTACAAAATCATTATATAAAATTTCACACTCATATATCTCCGTTACTATAGAAGATACAGTTGTGATTTTACACTCAATGTAATCAGGTCGAAGCTCTCTATTGGCTCATACGAAAAAAATTAATCCATGTGTAATATTCATGCTTAGTTACCATGGAAACTCTCATAACAATAAAGTGAACAATCTATTTGTGCATGATTGTAGTCGTCGTCGTGGAGATTTGAAATAACCACTTTGATTGTTGAAACAATGTAATACATCCTTGGAAACATGTTTTACAAAAACATTATATAAAATTTCAAACTCATATATCTCCGTTACTATAGAAGATACAGCTGTAATTTTACACTGAATGTAATCAGGTCGAAGCTCTCTATTGGCTCATACGAAAAAATTTAATCCATGTGTAATATTCATGCTTAGTTACCATGGAAACTCTCAAAACAATAAAGTAAACAATCTATTTGTGCATGATTGTAGTCGTCGTCGTGGAGATTTGAAATAACCACTTTGATTGTTGAAACAATGTAATACATCCTAAGGAATCACGTTGTACAAAAACATTATATAAAATTTCAAACTCATATATCTCCGTTACTATAGAAGACACAGCTGTGATTTTACACTCAATGTAATCAGGTCGAAGCTCTCTATTGGCTCATAGGAAAAAATTTATTCCGTGTGTAATATTCATGCTTAGTTATCATGGAAACTCTCATAACAATAAAGTAAACAATCAATTTGTGCATGATTGTAGTCGTCGTCGTGGAGATTTGAAATAACCACTTTGATTGTTGAAACAATGTAATACGTCCTTGGAAACATGTTTTACAAAAACATTATATAAAATTTCAAACTCATATATCTACGTTACTATAGAAGATACAGCTGTGATTTTACACTCAATGTAATCAGGTCGAAGCTCTCTATTGGCTCATACGAAAAAATTTAATCCATGTGTAATATTCATGCTTAGTTAACATGGAAACTCTCATAACAATAAAGTAAACAATCTATTTGTGCATGATTGTAGTCGTCGTCGTGGAGATTTGAAATAACCACTTTGATTGTTGAAACAATGTAATACATCCTGGGAAACATGTTTTACAAAACATTATATAAAATTTCAAACTCATATATCTCCGTTACTATAGAAGATACAGCTGTGATTTTACACTCAATGTAATCAGGTCGAAGCTCTCTATTTGCTCATACCAAAAAATTTAATCCATGTGTAATATTCATGCTTAGTTACCATGGAAACTCCCATAACAATAAAGTAAACAATCAATTTGTGCATGATTGTAGTCGTCGTCGTGGAGATTTGAAATAACCACTTTGATTGTTGAAACAATGTAATACATCCTAAGGAATCACGTTGTACAAAAACATTATATAAAATTTCAAACTCATATATCTCCGTTACTATAGAAGACACAGCTGTGATTTTACACTCAATGTAATCAGGTCGAAGCTCTCTATTGGCTCATACGAAAAAATTTAATCCATGTGTAATATTCATGCTTAGTTACCATGGAAACTCACATAACAATAAAGTAAACAATCTATTTGTGCATGATTGTAGTCGTCGTCGTGGAGATTTGAAATAACCACTTTGATTGTTGAAACAATGTAATACATCCTTGGAAACATGTTTTAAAAAAACATTATATAAAATTTCAAACTCATATATCTCCGTTACTATAGAAGATACAGCTGTTATTTTACACTCAATGTAATCAGGTCGAAGCTCTCTATTGGCTCATACGAAAAAATTTAATCCATGTGTAATATTCTTGCTTAGTTACCATGGAAACTCTCATAACAATAAAGTAAACAATCTATTTGTGCATGATTGTAGTCGTCGTCGTGGAGATTTGAAATAACCACTTTGATTGTTGAAACAATGTAATACATCCTTGGAAACATGTTTTACAAAAACATTATATAAAATTTCACACTCATATATCTCCGTTACTATAGAAGATACAGTTGTGATTTTACACTCAATGTAATCAGGTCGAAGCTCTCTATTGGCTCATACGAAAAAATTTAATCCATGTGTAATATTCATGCTTAGTTACCATGGAAACTCTCAAAACAATAAAGTAAACAATCTATTTGTGCATGATTGTAGTCGTCGTCGTGGAGATTTGAAATAACCACTTTGATTGTTGAAACAATGTAATACATCCTAAGGAATCACGTTGTACAAAAACATTATATAAAATTTCAAACTCATATATCTCCATTACTATAGAAGATACAGCTGTGATTTTACACTCAATGTAATCAGGTCGAAGCTCTCTATTGGCTCATACGAAAAAATTTAATCCATGTGTAATATTCATGCTTAGTTACCATGGAAACTCTCATAACAATAAAGTAAACAATCTATTTGTGCATGATTGTAGTCGTCGTCGTGGAGATTTGAAATAACCACTTTGATTGTTGAAACAATGTAATACATCCTTGGAAACATGTTTTACAAAAACATTATATAAAATTTCAAACTCATATATCTCCGTTACTATAGAAGATACAGCTGTAATTTTACACTGAATGTAATCAGGTCGAAGCTCTCTATTTGCTCATACCAAAAAATTTAATCCATGTGTAATATTCATGCTTAGTTACCATGGAAACTCCCATAACAATAAAGTAAACAATCAATTTGTGCATGATTGTAGTCGTCGTCGTGGAGATTTGAAATAACCACTTTGATTGTTGAAACAATGTAATACATCCTAAGGAATCACGTTGTACAAAAACATTATATAAAATTTCAAACTCATATATCTCCGTTACTATAGAAGACACAGCTGTGATTTTACACTCAATGTAATCAGGTCGAAGCTCTCTATTGGCTCATACGAAAAAATTTAATCCATGTGTAATATTCATGCTTAGTTACCATGGAAACTCACATAACAATAAAGTAAACAATCTATTTGTGCATGATTGTAGTCGTCGTCGTGGAGATTTGAAATAACCACTTTGATTGTTGAAACAATGTAATACATCCTAAGGAATCACGTTGTACAAAAACATTATATAAAATTTCAAACTCATATATCTCCGTTACTATAGAAGACACAGCTGTGATTTTACACTCAATGTAATCAGGTCGAAGCTCTCTATTGGCTCATACGAAAAAATTTAATCCATGTGTAATATTCTTGCTTAGTTACCATGGAAACTCTCATAACAATAAAGTAAACAATCTATTTGTGCATGATTGTAGTCGTCGTCGTGGAGATTTGAAATAACCACTTTGATTGTTGAAACAATGTAATACATCCTAAGGAATCACGTTGTACAAAAACATTATATAAAATTTCAAACTCATATATCTCCATTACTATAGAAGATACAGCTGTGATTTTACACTCAATGTAATCAGGTCGAAGCTCTCTATTGGCTCATACGAAAAAATTTAATCCATGTGTAATATTCATGCTTAGTTACCATGGAAACTCTCATAACAATAAAGTAAACAATCTATTTGTGCATGATTGTAGTCGTCGTCGTGGAGATTTGAAATAACCACTTTGATTGTTGAAACAATGTAATACATCCTGGGAAACATGTTTTACAAAACATTATATAAAATTTCAAACTCATATATCTCCGTTACTATAGAAGATACAGCTGTGATTTTACACTCAATGTAATCAGGTCGAAGCTCTCTATTTGCTCATACCAAAAAATTTAATCCATGTGTAATATTCATGCTTAGTTACCATGGAAACTCCCATAACAATAAAGTAAACAATCAATTTGTGCATGATTGTAGTCGTCGTCGTGGAGATTTGAAATAACCACTTTGATTGTTGAAACAATGTAATACATCCTAAGGAATCACGTTGTACAAAAACATTATATAAAATTTCAAACTCATATATCTCCGTTACTATAGAAGACACAGCTGTGATTTTACACTCAATGTAATCAGGTCGAAGCTCTCTATTGGCTCATACGAAAAAATTTAATCCATGTGTAATATTCATGCTTAGTTACCATGGAAACTCACATAACAATAAAGTAAACAATCTATTTGTGCATGATTGTAGTCGTCGTCGTGGAGATTTGAAATAACCACTTTGATTGTTGAAACAATGTAATACATCCTTGGAAACATGTTTTAAAAAAACATTATATAAAATTTCAAACTCATATATCTCCGTTACTATAGAAGATACAGCTGTGATTTTACACTCAATGTAATCAGGTCGAAGCTCTCTATTGGCTCATACGAAAAAATTTAATCCATGTGTAATATTCTTGCTTAGTTACCATGGAAACTCTCATAACAATAAAGTAAACAATCTATTTGTGCATGATTGTAGTCGTCGTCGTGGAGATTTGAAATAACCACTTTGATTGTTGAAACAATGTAATACATCCTAAGGAATCACGTTGTACAAAAACATTATATAAAATTTCAAACTCATATATCTCCATTACTATAGAAGATACAGCTGTGATTTTACACTCAATGTAATCAGGTCGAAGCTCTCTATTGGCTCATACGAAAAAATTTAATCCATGTGTAATATTCATGCTTAGTTACCATGGAAACTCCCATAACAATAAAGTAAACAATCAATTTGTGCATGATTGTAGTCGTCGTCGTGGAGATTTGAAATAACCACTTTGATTGTTGAAACAATGTAATACATCCTTGGAAACATGTTTTACAAAAACATTATATAAAATTTCAAACTCATATATCTCCGTTACTATAGAAGATACAGCTGTGATTTTACACTCAATGTAATCAGGTCGAAGCTCTCTATTGGCTCATACGAAAAAATTTAATCCATGTGTAATATTCATGCTTAGTTACCATGGAAACTCTCATAACAATAAAGTAAACAATCTATTTGTGCATGATTGTAGTCGTCGTCGTGGAGATTTGAAATAACCACTTTGATTGTTGAAACAATGTAATACATCCTTGGAAACATGTTTTACAAAAACATTATATAAAATTTCACACTCATATATCTCCGTTACTATAGAAGATACAGTTGTGATTTTACACTCAATGTAATCAGGTCGAAGCTCTCTATTGGCTCATACGAAAAAATTTAATCCATGTGTAATATTCATGCTTAGTTACCATGGAAACTCTCAAAACAATAAAGTAAACAATCTATTTGTGCATGATTGTAGTCGTCGTCGTGGAGATTTGAAATAACCACTTTGATTGTTGAAACAATGTAATACATCCTAAGGAATCACGTTGTACAAAAACATTATATAAAATTTCAAACTCATATATCTCCATTACTATAGAAGATACAGCTGTGATTTTACACTCAATGTAATCAGGTCGAAGCTCTCTATTGGCTCATACGAAAAAATTTAATCCATGTGTAATATTCATGCTTAGTTACCATGGAAACTCTCATAACAATAAAGTAAACAATCTATTTGTGCATGATTGTAGTCGTCGTCGTGGAGATTTGAAATAACCACTTTGATTGTTGAAACAATGTAATACATCCTTGGAAACATGTTTTACAAAAACATTATATAAAATTTCAAACTCATATATCTCCGTTACTATAGAAGATACAGCTGTAATTTTACACTGAATGTAATCAGGTCGAAGCTCTCTATTTGCTCATACCAAAAAATTTAATCCATGTGTAATATTCATGCTTAGTTACCATGGAAACTCCCATAACAATAAAGTAAACAATCAATTTGTGCATGATTGTAGTCGTCGTCGTGGAGATTTGAAATAACCACTTTGATTGTTGAAACAATGTAATACATCCTAAGGAATCACGTTGTACAAAAACATTATATAAAATTTCAAACTCATATATCTCCGTTACTATAGAAGACACAGCTGTGATTTTACACTCAATGTAATCAGGTCGAAGCTCTCTATTGGCTCATACGAAAAAATTTAATCCATGTGTAATATTCATGCTTAGTTACCATGGAAACTCACATAACAATAAAGTAAACAATCTATTTGTGCATGATTGTAGTCGTCGTCGTGGAGATTTGAAATAACCACTTTGATTGTTGAAACAATGTAATACATCCTAAGGAATCACGTTGTACAAAAACATTATATAAAATTTCAAACTCATATATCTCCGTTACTATAGAAGACACAGCTGTGATTTTACACTCAATGTAATCAGGTCGAAGCTCTCTATTGGCTCATACGAAAAAATTTAATCCATGTGTAATATTCTTGCTTAGTTACCATGGAAACTCTCATAACAATAAAGTAAACAATCTATTTGTGCATGATTGTAGTCGTCGTCGTGGAGATTTGAAATAACCACTTTGATTGTTGAAACAATGTAATACATCCTAAGGAATCACGTTGTACAAAAACATTATATAAAATTTCAAACTCATATATCTCCATTACTATAGAAGATACAGCTGTGATTTTACACTCAATGTAATCAGGTCGAAGCTCTCTATTGGCTCATACGAAAAAAATTAATCCATGTGTAATATTCATGCTTAGTTACCATGGAAACTCTCATAACAATAAAGTAAACAATCTATTTGTGCATGATTGTAGTCGTCATCGTGGAGATTTGAAATAACCACTTTGATTGTTGAAACAATGTAATACATCCTTGGAAACATGTTTTACAAAAACATTATATAAAATTTCACACTCATATATCTCCGTTACTATAGAAGATACAGTTGTGATTTTACACTCAATGTAATCAGGTCGAAGCTCTCTATTGGCTCATACGAAAAAATTTAATCCATGTGTAATATTCATGCTTAGTTACCATGGAAACTCTCAAAACAATAAAGTAAACAATCTATTTGTGCATGATTGTAGTCGTCGTCGTGGAGATTTGAAATAACCACTTTGATTGTTGAAACAATGTAATACATCCTAAGGAATCACGTTGTACAAAAACATTATATAAAATTTCAAACTCATATATCTCCATTACTATAGAAGATACAGCTGTGATTTTACACTCAATGTAATCAGGTCGAAGCTCTCTATTGGCTCATACGAAAAAATTTAATCCATGTGTAATATTCATGCTTAGTTACCATGGAAACTCCCATAACAATAAAGTAAACAATCAATTTGTGCATGATTGTAGTCGTCGTCGTGGAGATTTGAAATAACCACTTTGATTGTTGAAACAATGTAATACATCCTTGGAAACATGTTTTACAAAAACATTATATAAAATTTCAAACTCATATATCTCCGTTACTATAGAAGATACAGCTGTGATTTTACACTCAATGTAATCAGGTCGAAGCTCTCTATTGGCTCATACGAAAAAATTTAATCCATGTGTAATATTCATGCTTAGTTACCATGGAAACTCTCATAACAATAAAGTAAACAATCTATTTGTGCATGATTGTAGTCGTCGTCGTGGAGATTTGAAATAACCACTTTGATTGTTGAAACAATGTAATACATCCTTGGAAACATGTTTTACAAAAACATTATATAAAATTTCACACTCATATATCTCCGTTACTATAGAAGATACAGTTGTGATTTTACACTCAATGTAATCAGGTCGAAGCTCTCTATTGGCTCATACGAAAAAATTTAATCCATGTGTAATATTCATGCTTAGTTACCATGGAAACTCTCAAAACAATAAAGTAAACAATCTATTTGTGCATGATTGTAGTCGTCGTCGTGGAGATTTGAAATAACCACTTTGATTGTTGAAACAATGTAATACATCCTAAGGAATCACGTTGTACAAAAACATTATATAAAATTTCAAACTCATATATCTCCATTACTATAGAAGATACAGCTGTGATTTTACACTCAATGTAATCAGGTCGAAGCTCTCTATTGGCTCATACGAAAAAATTTAATCCATGTGTAATATTCATGCTTAGTTACCATGGAAACTCTCAAAACAATAAAGTAAACAATCTATTTGTGCATGATTGTAGTCGTCGTCGTGGAGATTTGAAATAACCACTTTGATTGTTGAAACAATGTAATACATCCTAAGGAATCACGTTGTACAAAAACATTATATAAAATTTCAAACTCATATATCTCCATTACTATAGAAGATACAGCTGTGATTTTACACTCAATGTAATCAGGTCGAAGCTCTCTATTGGCTCATACGAAAAAATTTAATCCATGTGTAATATTCATGCTTAGTTACCATGGAAACTCCCATAACAATAAAGTAAACAATCAATTTGTGCATGATTGTAGTCGTCGTCGTGGAGATTTGAAATAACCACTTTGATTGTTGAAACAATGTAATACATCCTTGGAAACATGTTTTACAAAAACATTATATAAAATTTCAAACTCATATATCTCCGTTACTATAGAAGATACAGCTGTGATTTTACACTCAATGTAATCAGGTCGAAGCTCTCTATTGGCTCATTCGAAAAAATTTAATCCATGTGTAATATTCATGCTTAGTTACCATGGAAACTCTCATAACAATAAAGTAAACAATCTATTTGTGCATGATTGTAGTCGTCGTCGTGGAGATTTGAAATAACCACTTTGATTGTTGAAACAATGTAATACATCCTTGGAAACATGTTTTACAAAAATATTATATAAAATTTCACACTCATATATCTCCGTTACTATAGAAGATACAGTTGTGATTTTACACTCAATGTAATCAGGTCGAAGCTCTCTATTGGCTCATACGAAAAAATTTAATCCATGTGTAATATTCATGCTTAGTTACCATGGAAACTCTCAAAACAATAAAGTAAACAATCTATTTGTGCATGATTGTAGTCGTCGTCGTGGAGATTTGAAATAACCACTTTGATTGTTGAAACAATGTAATACATCCTAAGGAATCACGTTGTACAAAAACATTATATAAAATTTCAAACTCATATATCTCCATTACTATAGAAGATACAGCTGTGATTTTACACTCAATGTAATCAGGTCGAAGCTCTCTATTGGCTCATACGAAAAAATTTAATCCATGTGTAATATTCATGCTTAGTTACCATGGAAACTCCCATAACAATAAAGTAAACAATCAATTTGTGCATGATTGTAGTCGTCGTCGTGGAGATTTGAAATAACCACTTTGATTGTTGAAACAATGTAATACATCCTTGGAAACATGTTTTACAAAAACATTATATAAAATTTCAAACTCATATATCTCCGTTACTATAGAAGATACAGCTGTGATTTTACACTCAATGTAATCAGGTCGAAGCTCTCTATTGGCTCATACGAAAAAATTTAATCCATGTGTAATATTCATGCTTAGTTACCATGGAAACTCTCATAACAATAAAGTAAACAATCTATTTGTGCATGATTGTAGTCGTCGTCGTGGAGATTTGAAATAACCACTTTGATTGTTGAAACAATGTAATACATCCTTGGAAACATGTTTTACAAAAACATTATATAAAATTTCAAACTCATATATCTCCGTTACTATAGAAGATACAGCTGTAATTTTACACTGAATGTAATCAGGTCGAAGCTCTCTATTTGCTCATACCAAAAAATTTAATCCATGTGTAATATTCATGCTTAGTTACCATGGAAACTCCCATAACAATAAAGTAAACAATCAATTTGTGCATGATTGTAGTCGTCGTCGTGGAGATTTGAAATAACCACTTTGATTGTTGAAACAATGTAATACATCCTAAGGAATCACGTTGTACAAAAACATTATATAAAATTTCAAACTCATATATCTCCGTTACTATAGAAGACACAGCTGTGATTTTACACTCAATGTAATCAGGTCGAAGCTCTCTATTGGCTCATACGAAAAAATTTAATCCATGTGTAATATTCATGCTTAGTTACCATGGAAACTCACATAACAATAAAGTAAACAATCTATTTGTGCATGATTGTAGTCGTCGTCGTGGAGATTTGAAATAACCACTTTGATTGTTGAAACAATGTAATACATCCTTGGAAACATGTTTTACAAAAACATTATATAAAATTTCAAACTCATATATCTCCGTTACTATAGAAGATACAGCTGTGATTTTACACTCAATGTAATCAGGTCGAAGCTCTCTATTGGCTCATACGAAAAAATTTAATCCATGTGTAATATTCATGCTTAGTTACCATGGAAACTCTCATAACAATAAAGTAAACAATCTATTTGTGCATGATTGTAGTCGTCGTCGTGGAGATTTGAAATAACCACTTTGATTGTTGAAACAATGTAATACATCCTAAGGAATCACGTTGTACAAAAACATTATATAAAATTTCAAACTCATATATCTCCGTTACTATAGAAGACACAGCTGTGATTTTACACTCAATGTAATCAGGTCGAAGCTCTCTATTGGCTCATACGAAAAAATTTAATCCATGTGTAATATTCTTGCTTAGTTACCATGGAAACTCTCATAACAATAAAGTAAACAATCTATTTGTGCATGATTGTAGTCGTCGTCGTGGAGATTTGAAATAACCACTTTGATTGTTGAAACAATGTAATACATCCTAAGGAATCACGTTGTACAAAAACATTATATAAAATTTCAAACTCATATATCTCCATTACTATAGAAGATACAGCTGTGATTTTACACTCAATGTAATCAGGTCGAAGCTCTCTATTGGCTCATACGAAAAAATTTAATCCATGTGTAATATTCATGCTTAGTTACCATGGAAACTCCCATAACAATAAAGTAAACAATCAATTTGTGCATGATTGTAGTCGTCGTCGTGGAGATTTGAAATAACCACTTTGATTGTTGAAACAATGTAATACATCCTTAGAAACATGTTTTACAAAAACATTATATAAAATTTCAAACTCATATATCTCCGTTACTATAGAAGATACAGCTGTGATTTTACACTCAATGTAATCAGGTCGAAGCTCTCTATTGGCTCATACGAAAAAATTTAATCCATGTGTAATATTCATGCTTAGTTACCATGGAAACTCTCATAACAATAAAGTAAACAATCTATTTGTGCATGATTGTAGTCGTCGTCGTGGAGATTTGAAATAACCACTTTGATTGTTGAAACAATGTAATACATCCTTGGAAACATGTTTTACAAAAACATTATATAAAATTTCAAACTCATATATCTCCGTTACTATAGAAGATACAGCTGTGATTTTACACTCAATGTAATCAGGTCGAAGCTCTCTATTGGCTCATACGAAAAAATTTAATCCATGTGTAATATTCATGCTTAGTTACCATGGAAACTCACATAACAATAAAGTAAACAATCTATTTGTGCATGATTGTAGTCGTCGTCGTGGAGATTTGAAATAACCACTTTGATTGTTGAAACAATGTAATACATCCTTGGAAACATGTTTTACAAAAACATTATATAAAATTTCACACTCATATATCTCCGTTACTATAGAAGATACAGTTGTGATTTTACACTCAATGTAATCAGGTCGAAGCTCTCTATTGGCTCATACGAAAAAATTTAATCCATGTGTAATATTCATGCTTAGTTACCATGGAAACTCACAAAACAATAAAGTAAACAATCTATTTGTGCATGATTGTAGTCGTCGTCGTGGAGATTTGAAATAACCACTTTGATTGTTGAAACAATGTAATACATCCTAAGGAATCACGTTGTACAAAAACATTATATAAAATTTCAAACTCATATATCTCCATTACTATAGAAGATACAGCTGTGATTTTACACTCAATGTAATCAGGTCGAAGCTCTCTATTGGCTCATACGAAAAAATTTAATCCATGTGTAATATTCATGCTTAGTTACCATGGAAACTCCCATAACAATAAAGTAAACAATCAATTTGTGCATGATTGTAGTCGTCGTCGTGGAGATTTGAAATAACCACTTTGATTGTTGAAACAATGTAATACATCCTTGGAAACATGTTTTACAAAAACATTATATAAAATTTCAAACTCATATATCTCCGTTACTATAGAAGATACAGCTGTGATTTTACACTCAATGTAATCAGGTCGAAGCTCTCTATTGGCTCATACGAAAAAATTTAATCCATGTGTAATATTCATGCTTAGTTACCATGGAAACTCTCATAACAATAAAGTAAACAATCTATTTGTGCATGATTGTAGTCGTCGTCGTGGAGATTTGAAATAACCACTTTGATTGTTGAAACAATGTAATACATCCTTGGAAACATGTTTTACAAAAACATTATATAAAATTTCAAACTCATATATCTCCGTTACTATAGAAGATACAGCTGTAATTTTACACTGAATGTAATCAGGTCGAAGCTCTCTATTTGCTCATACCAAAAAATTTAATCCATGTGTAATATTCATGCTTAGTTACCATGGAAACTCCCATAACAATAAAGTAAACAATCAATTTGTGCATGATTGTAGTCGTCGTCGTGGAGATTTGAAATAACCACTTTGATTGTTGAAACAATGTAATACATCCTAAGGAATCACGTTGTACAAAAACATTATATAAAATTTCAAACTCATATATCTCCGTTACTATAGAAGACACAGCTGTGATTTTACACTCAATGTAATCAGGTCGAAGCTCTCTATTGGCTCATACGAAAAAATTTAATCCATGTGTAATATTCATGCTTAGTTACCATGGAAACTCACATAACAATAAAGTAAACAATCTATTTGTGCATGATTGTAGTCGTCGTCGTGGAGATTTGAAATAACCACTTTGATTGTTGAAACAATGTAATACATCCTTGGAAACATGTTTTACAAAAACATTATATAAAATTTCAAACTCATATATCTCCGTTACTATAGAAGATACAGCTGTGATTTTACACTCAATGTAATCAGGTCGAAGCTCTCTATTGGCTCATACGAAAAAATTTAATCCATGTGTAATATTCATGCTTAGTTACCATGGAAACTCTCATAACAATAAAGTAAACAATCTATTTGTGCATGATTGTAGTCGTCGTCGTGGAGATTTGAAATAACCACTTTGATTGTTGAAACAATGTAATACATCCTAAGGAATCACGTTGTACAAAAACATTATATAAAATTTCAAACTCATATATCTCCGTTACTATAGAAGACACAGCTGTGATTTTACACTCAATGTAATCAGGTCGAAGCTCTCTATTGGCTCATACGAAAAAATTTAATCCATGTGTAATATTCATGCTTAGTTACCATGGAAACTCACATAACAATAAAGTAAACAATCTATTTGTGCATGATTGTAGTCGTCGTCGTGGAGATTTGAAATAACCACTTTGATTGTTGAAACAATGTAATACATCCTTGGAAACATGTTTTACAAAAACATTATATAAAATTTCAAACTCATATATCTCCGTTACTATAGAAAATACAGCTGTGATTTTACACTCAATGTAATCAGGTCGAAGCTCTCTATTGGCTCATACGAAAAAATTTAATCCATGTGTAATATTCTTGCTTAGTTACCATGGAAACTCTCATAACAATAAAGTAAACAATCTATTTGTGCATGATTGTAGTCGTCGTCGTGGAGATTTGAAATAACCACTTTGATTGTTGAAACAATGTAATACATCCTAAGGAATCACGTTGTACAAAAACATTATATAAAATTTCACACTCATATATCTCCGTTACTATAGAAGATACAGTTGTGATTTTACACTCAATGTAATCAGGTCGAAGCTCTCTATTGGCTCATACGAAAAAATTTAATCCATGTGTAATATTCATGCTTAGTTACCATGGAAACTCTCAAAACAATAAAGTAAACAATCTATTTGTGCATGATTGTAGTCGTCGTCGTGGAGATTTGAAATAACCACTTTGATTGTTGAAACAATGTAATACATCCTTGGAAACATGTTTTACAAAAACATTATATAAAATTTCAAACTCATATATCTCCGTTACTATAGAAGATACAGCTGTGATTTTACACTCAATGTAATCAGGTCGAAGCTCTCTATTGGCTCATACGAAAAAATTTAATCCATGTGTAATATTCATGCTTAGTTACCATGGAAACTCTCATAACAATAAAGTAAACAATCTATTTGTGCATGATTGTAGTCGTCGTCGTGGAGATTTGAAATAACCACTTTGATTGTTGAAACAATGTAATACATCCTTGGAAACATGTTTTACAAAATCATTATATAAAATTTCACACTCATATATCTCCGTTACTATAGAAGATACAGTTGTGATTTTACACTCAATGTAATCAGGTCGAAGCTCTCTATTGGCTCATACGAAAAAAATTAATCCATGTGTAATATTCATGCTTAGTTACCATGGAAACTCTCATAACAATAAAGTGAACAATCTATTTGTGCATGATTGTAGTCGTCGTCGTGGAGATTTGAAATAACCACTTTGATTGTTGAAACAATGTAATACATCCTTGGAAACATGTTTTACAAAAACATTATATAAAATTTCAAACTCATATATCTCCGTTACTATAGAAGATACAGCTGTAATTTTACACTGAATGTAATCAGGTCGAAGCTCTCTATTGGCTCATACGAAAAAATTTAATCCATGTGTAATATTCATGCTTAGTTACCATGGAAACTCTCAAAACAATAAAGTAAACAATCTATTTGTGCATGATTGTAGTCGTCGTCGTGGAGATTTGAAATAACCACTTTGATTGTTGAAACAATGTAATACATCCTAAGGAATCACGTTGTACAAAAACATTATATAAAATTTCAAACTCATATCTCCGTTACTATAGAAGACACAGCTGTGATTTTACACTCAATGTAATCAGGTCGAAGCTCTCTATTGGCTCATAGGAAAAAATTTATTCCGTGTGTAATATTCATGCTTAGTTATCATGGAAACTCTCATAACAATAAAGTAAACAATCAATTTGTGCATGATTGTAGTCGTCGTCGTGGAGATTTGAAATAACCACTTTGATTGTTGAAACAATGTAATACGTCCTTGGAAACATGTTTTACAAAAACATTATATAAAATTTCAAACTCATATATCTACGTTACTATAGAAGATACAGCTGTGATTTTACACTCAATGTAATCAGGTCGAAGCTCTCTATTGGCTCATACGAAAAAATTTAATCCATGTGTAATATTCATGCTTAGTTAACATGGAAACTCTCATAACAATAAAGTAAACAATCTATTTGTGCATGATTGTAGTCGTCGTCGTGGAGATTTGAAATAACCACTTTGATTGTTGAAACAATGTAATACATCCTGGGAAACATGTTTTACAAAACATTATATAAAATTTCAAACTCATATATCTCCGTTACTATAGAAGATACAGCTGTGATTTTACACTCAATGTAATCAGGTCGAAGCTCTCTATTTGCTCATACCAAAAAATTTAATCCATGTGTAATATTCATGCTTAGTTACCATGGAAACTCCCATAACAATAAAGTAAACAATCAATTTGTGCATGATTGTAGTCGTCGTCGTGGAGATTTGAAATAACCACTTTGATTGTTGAAACAATGTAATACATCCTAAGGAATCACGTTGTACAAAAACATTATATAAAATTTCAAACTCATATATCTCCGTTACTATAGAAGACACAGCTGTGATTTTACACTCAATGTAATCAGGTCGAAGCTCTCTATTGGCTCATACGAAAAAATTTAATCCATGTGTAATATTCATGCTTAGTTACCATGGAAACTCACATAACAATAAAGTAAACAATCTATTTGTGCATGATTGTAGTCGTCGTCGTGGAGATTTGAAATAACCACTTTGATTGTTGAAACAATGTAATACATCCTTGGAAACATGTTTTACAAAAACATTATATAAAATTTCAAACTCATATATCTCCGTTACTATAGAAGATACAGCTGTGATTTTACACTCAATGTAATCAGGTCGAAGCTCTCTATTGGCTCATACGAAAAAATTTAATCCATGTGTAATATTCTTGCTTAGTTACCATGGAAACTCTCATAACAATAAAGTAAACAATCTATTTGTGCATGATTGTAGTCGTCGTCGTGGAGATTTGAAATAACCACTTTGATTGTTGAAACAATGTAATACATCCTAAGGAATCACGTTGTACAAAAACATTATATAAAATTTCAAACTCATATATCTCCATTACTATAGAAGATACAGCTGTGATTTTACACTCAATGTAATCAGGTCGAAGTTCTCTATTGGCTCATACGAAAAAATTTAATCCATGTGTAATATTCATGCTTAGTTACCATGGAAACTCCCATAACAATAAAGTAAACAATCAATTTGTGCATGATTGTAGTCGTCGTCGTGGAGATTTGAAATAACCACTTTGATTGTTGAAACAATGTAATACATCCTTGGAAACATGTTTTACAAAAACATTATATAAAATTTCAAACTCATATATCTCCGTTACTATAGAAGATACAGCTGTGATTTTACACTCAATGTAATCAGGTCGAAGCTCTCTATTGGCTCATACGAAAAAATTTAATCCATGTGTAATATTCATGCTTAGTTACCATGGAAACTCTCATAACAATAAAGTAAACAATCTATTTGTGCATGATTGTAGTCGTCGTCGTGGAGATTTGAAATAACCACTTTGATTGTTGAAACAATGTAATACATCCTTGGAAACATGTTTTACAAAAACATTATATAAAATTTCACACTCATATATCTCCGTTACTATAGAAGATACAGTTGTGATTTTACACTCAATGTAATCAGGTCGAAGCTCTCTATTGGCTCATACGAAAAAATTTAATCCATGTGTAATATTCATGCTTAGTTACCATGGAAACTCTCAAAACAATAAAGTAAACAATCTATTTGTGCATGATTGTAGTCGTCGTCGTGGAGATTTGAAATAACCACTTTGATTGTTGAAACAATGTAATACATCCTAAGGAATCACGTTGTACAAAAACATTATATAAAATTTCAAACTCATATATCTCCGTTACTATAGAAGATACAGCTGTGATTTTACACTCAATGTAATCAGGTCGAAGCTCTCTATTGGCTCATACGAAAAAATTTAATCCATGTGTAATATTCATGCTTAGTTACCATGGAAACTCTCATAACAATAAAGTAAACAATCTATTTGTGCATGATTGTAGTCGTCGTCGTGGAGATTTGAAATAACCACTTTGATTGTTGAAACAATGTAATACATCCTTGGAAACATGTTTTACAAAAACATTATATAAAATTTCAAACTCATATATCTCCGTTACTATAGAAGATACAGCTGTAATTTTACACTGAATGTAATCAGGTCGAAGCTCTCTATTTGCTCATACCAAAAAATTTAATCCATGTGTAATATTCATGCTTAGTTACCATGGAAACTCCCATAACAATAAAGTAAACAATCAATTTGTGCATGATTGTAGTCGTCGTCGTGGAGATTTGAAATAACCACTTTGATTGTTGAAACAATGTAATACATCCTAAGGAATCACGTTGTACAAAAACATTATATAAAATTTCAAACTCATATATCTCCGTTACTATAGAAGACACAGCTGTGATTTTACACTCAATGTAATCAGGTCGAAGCTCTCTATTGGCTCATACGAAAAAATTTAATCCATGTGTAATATTCATGCTTAGTTACCATGGAAACTCACATAACAATAAAGTAAACAATCTATTTGTGCATGATTGTAGTCGTCGTCGTGGAGATTTGAAATAACCACTTTGATTGTTGAAACAATGTAATACATCCTAAGGAATCACGTTGTACAAAAACATTATATAAAATTTCAAACTCATATATCTCCGTTACTATAGAAGACACAGCTGTGATTTTACACTCAATGTAATCAGGTCGAAGCTCTCTATTGGCTCATACGAAAAAATTTAATCCATGTGTAATATTCTTGCTTAGTTACCATGGAAACTCTCATAACAATAAAGTAAACAATCTATTTGTGCATGATTGTAGTCGTCGTCGTGGAGATTTGAAATAACCACTTTGATTGTTGAAACAATGTAATACATCCTAAGGAATCACGTTGTACAAAAACATTATATAAAATTTCAAACTCATATATCTCCATTACTATAGAAGATACAGCTGTGATTTTACACTCAATGTAATCAGGTCGAAGCTCTCTATTGGCTCATACGAAAAAATTTAATCCATGTGTAATATTCATGCTTAGTTACCATGGAAACTCCCATAACAATAAAGTAAACAATCAATTTGTGCATGATTGTAGTCGTCGTCGTGGAGATTTGAAATAACCACTTTGATTGTTGAAACAATGTAATACATCCTTGGAAACATGTTTTACAAAAACATTATATAAAATTTCAAACTCATATATCTCCGTTACTATAGAAGATACAGCTGTGATTTTACACTCAATGTAATCAGGTCGAAGCTCTCTATTGGCTCATACGAAAAAATTTAATCCATGTGTAATATTCATGCTTAGTTACCATGGAAACTCTCATAACAATAAAGTAAACAATCTATTTGTGCATGATTGTAGTCGTCATCGTGGAGATTTGAAATAACCACTTTGATTGTTGAAACAATGTAATACATCCTTGGAAACATGTTTTACAAAAACATTATATAAAATTTCACACTCATATATCTCCGTTACTATAGAAGATACAGTTGTGATTTTACACTCAATGTAATCAGGTCGAAGCTCTCTATTGGCTCATACGAAAAAATTTAATCCATGTGTAATATTCATGCTTAGTTACCATGGAAACTCTCAAAACAATAAAGTAAACAATCTATTTGTGCATGATTGTAGTCGTCGTCGTGGAGATTTGAAATAACCACTTTGATTGTTGAAACAATGTAATACATCCTAAGGAATCACGTTGTACAAAAACATTATATAAAATTTCAAACTCATATATCTCCATTACTATAGAAGATACAGCTGTGATTTTACACTCAATGTAATCAGGTCGAAGCTCTCTATTGGCTCATACGAAAAAATTTAATCCATGTGTAATATTCATGCTTAGTTACCATGGAAACTCCCATAACAATAAAGTAAACAATCAATTTGTGCATGATTGTAGTCGTCGTCGTGGAGATTTGAAATAACCACTTTGATTGTTGAAACAATGTAATACATCCTTGGAAACATGTTTTACAAAAACATTATATAAAATTTCAAACTCATATATCTCCGTTACTATAGAAGATACAGCTGTGATTTTACACTCAATGTAATCAGGTCGAAGCTCTCTATTGGCTCATACGAAAAAATTTAATCCATGTGTAATATTCATGCTTAGTTACCATGGAAACTCTCATAACAATAAAGTAAACAATCTATTTGTGCATGATTGTAGTCGTCGTCGTGGAGATTTGAAATAACCACTTTGATTGTTGAAACAATGTAATACATCCTTGGAAACATGTTTTACAAAAACATTATATAAAATTTCAAACTCATATATCTCCGTTACTATAGAAGATACAGCTGTAATTTTACACTGAATGTAATCAGGTCGAAGCACTCTATTTGCTCATACCAAAAAATTTAATCCATGTGTAATATTCATGCTTAGTTACCATGGAAACTCCCATAACAATAAAGTAAACAATCAATTTGTGCATGATTGTAGTCGTCGTCGTGGAGATTTGAAATAACCACTTTGATTGTTGAAACAATGTAATACATCCTAAGGAATCACGTTGTACAAAAACATTATATAAAATTTCAAACTCATATATCTCCGTTACTATAGAAGACACAGCTGTGATTTTACACTCAATGTAATCAGGTCGAAGCTCTCTATTGGCTCATACGAAAAAATTTAATCCATGTGTAATATTCATGCTTAGTTACCATGGAAACTCACATAACAATAAAGTAAACAATCTATTTGTGCATGATTGTAGTCGTCGTCGTGGAGATTTGAAATAACCACTTTGATTGTTGAAACAATGTAATACATCCTTGGAAACATGTTTTACAAAAACATTATATAAAATTTCAAACTCATATATCTCCGTTACTATAGAAAATACAGCTGTGATTTTACACTCAATGTAATCAGGTCGAAGCTCTCTATTGGCTCATACGAAAAAATTTAATCCATGTGTAATATTCTTGCTTAGTTACCATGGAAACTCTCATAACAATAAAGTAAACAATCTATTTGTGCATGATTGTAGTCGTCGTCGTGGAGATTTGAAATAACCACTTTGATTGTTGAAACAATGTAATACATCCTAAGGAATCACGTTGTACAAAAACATTATATAAAATTTCACACTCATATATCTCCGTTACTATAGAAGATACAGTTGTGATTTTACACTCAATGTAATCAGGTCGAAGCTCTCTATTGGCTCATACGAAAAAATTTAATCCATGTGTAATATTCATGCTTAGTTACCATGGAAACTCTCAAAACAATAAAGTAAACAATCTATTTGTGCATGATTGTAGTCGTCGTCGTGGAGATTTGAAATAACCACTTTGATTGTTGAAACAATGTAATACATCCTTGGAAACATGTTTTACAAAAACATTATATAAAATTTCAAACTCATATATCTCCGTTACTATAGAAGATACAGCTGTGATTTTACACTCAATGTAATCAGGTCGAAGCTCTCTATTGGCTCATACGAAAAAATTTAATCCATGTGTAATATTCATGCTTAGTTACCATGGAAACTCTCATAACAATAAAGTAAACAATCTATTTGTGCATGATTGTAGTCGTCGTCGTGGAGATTTGAAATAACCACTTTGATTGTTGAAACAATGTAATACATCCTTGGAAACATGTTTTACAAAATCATTATATAAAATTTCACACTCATATATCTCCGTTACTATAGAAGATACAGTTGTGATTTTACACTCAATGTAATCAGGTCGAAGCTCTCTATTGGCTCATACGAAAAAAATTAATCCATGTGTAATATTCATGCTTAGTTACCATGGAAACTCTCATAACAATAAAGTGAACAATCTATTTGTGCATGATTGTAGTCGTCGTCGTGGAGATTTGAAATAACCACTTTGATTGTTGAAACAATGTAATACATCCTTGGAAACATGTTTTACAAAAACATTATATAAAATTTCAAACTCATATATCTCCGTTACTATAGAAGATACAGCTGTAATTTTACACTGAATGTAATCAGGTCGAAGCTCTCTATTGGCTCATACGAAAAAATTTAATCCATGTGTAATATTCATGCTTAGTTACCATGGAAACTCTCAAAACAATAAAGTAAACAATCTATTTGTGCATGATTGTAGTCGTCGTCGTGGAGATTTGAAATAACCACTTTGATTGTTGAAACAATGTAATACATCCTAAGGAATCACGTTGTACAAAAACATTATATAAAATTTCAAACTCATATATCTCCGTTACTATAGAAGACACAGCTGTGATTTTACACTCAATGTAATCAGGTCGAAGCTCTCTATTGGCTCATAGGAAAAAATTTATTCCGTGTGTAATATTCATGCTTAGTTATCATGGAAACTCTCATAACAATAAAGTAAACAATCAATTTGTGCATGATTGTAGTCGTCGTCGTGGAGATTTGAAATAACCACTTTGATTGTTGAAACAATGTAATACGTCCTTGGAAACATGTTTTACAAAAACATTATATAAAATTTCAAACTCATATATCTACGTTACTATAGAAGATACAGCTGTGATTTTACACTCAATGTAATCAGGTCGAAGCTCTCTATTGGCTCATACGAAAAAATTTAATCCATGTGTAATATTCATGCTTAGTTAACATGGAAACTCTCATAACAATAAAGTAAACAATCTATTTGTGCATGATTGTAGTCGTCGTCGTGGAGATTTGAAATAACCACTTTGATTGTTGAAACAATGTAATACATCCTGGGAAACATGTTTTACAAAACATTATATAAAATTTCAAACTCATATATCTCCGTTACTATAGAAGATACAGCTGTGATTTTACACTCAATGTAATCAGGTCGAAGCTCTCTATTTGCTCATACCAAAAAATTTAATCCATGTGTAATATTCATGCTTAGTTACCATGGAAACTCCCATAACAATAAAGTAAACAATCAATTTGTGCATGATTGTAGTCGTCGTCGTGGAGATTTGAAATAACCACTTTGATTGTTGAAACAATGTAATACATCCTAAGGAATCACGTTGTACAAAAACATTATATAAAATTTCAAACTCATATATCTCCGTTACTATAGAAGACACAGCTGTGATTTTACACTCAATGTAATCAGGTCGAAGCTCTCTATTGGCTCATACGAAAAAATTTAATCCATGTGTAATATTCATGCTTAGTTACCATGGAAACTCACATAACAATAAAGTAAACAATCTATTTGTGCATGATTGTAGTCGTCGTCGTGGAGATTTGAAATAACCACTTTGATTGTTGAAACAATGTAATACATCCTTGGAAACATGTTTTACAAAAACATTATATAAAATTTCAAACTCATATATCTCCGTTACTATAGAAGATACAGCTGTGATTTTACACTCAATGTAATCAGGTCGAAGCTCTCTATTGGCTCATACGAAAAAATTTAATCCATGTGTAATATTCTTGCTTAGTTACCATGGAAACTCTCATAACAATAAAGTAAACAATCTATTTGTGCATGATTGTAGTCGTCGTCGTGGAGATTTGAAATAACCACTTTGATTGTTGAAACAATGTAATACATCCTAAGGAATCACGTTGTACAAAAACATTATATAAAATTTCAAACTCATATATCTCCATTACTATAGAAGATACAGCTGTGATTTTACACTCAATGTAATCAGGTCGAAGCTCTCTATTGGCTCATACGAAAAAATTTAATCCATGTGTAATATTCATGCTTAGTTACCATGGAAACTCCCATAACAATAAAGTAAACAATCAATTTGTGCATGATTGTAGTCGTCGTCGTGGAGATTTGAAATAACCACTTTGATTGTTGAAACAATGTAATACATCCTTGGAAACATGTTTTACAAAAACATTATATAAAATTTCAAACTCATATATCTCCGTTACTATAGAAGATACAGCTGTGATTTTACACTCAATGTAATCAGGTCGAAGCTCTCTATTGGCTCATACGAAAAAATTTAATCCATGTGTAATATTCATGCTTAGTTACCATGGAAACTCTCATAACAATAAAGTAAACAATCTATTTGTGCATGATTGTAGTCGTCGTCGTGGAGATTTGAAATAACCACTTTGATTGTTGAAACAATGTAATACATCCTTGGAAACATGTTTTACAAAAACATTATATAAAATTTCACACTCATATATCTCCGTTACTATAGAAGATACAGTTGTGATTTTACACTCAATGTAATCAGGTCGAAGCTCTCTATTGGCTCATACGAAAAAATTTAATCCATGTGTAATATTCATGCTTAGTTACCATGGAAACTCTCAAAACAATAAAGTAAACAATCTATTTGTGCATGATTGTAGTCGTCGTCGTGGAGATTTGAAATAACCACTTTGATTGTTGAAACAATGTAATACATCCTAAGGAATCACGTTGTACAAAAACATTATATAAAATTTCAAACTCATATATCTCCATTACTATAGAAGATACAGCTGTGATTTTACACTCAATGTAATCAGGTCGAAGCTCTCTATTGGCTCATACGAAAAAATTTAATCCATGTGTAATATTCATGCTTAGTTACCATGGAAACTCTCATAACAATAAAGTAAACAATCTATTTGTGCATGATTGTAGTCGTCGTCGTGGAGATTTGAAATAACCACTTTGATTGTTGAAACAATGTAATACATCCTTGGAAACATGTTTTACAAAAACATTATATAAAATTTCAAACTCATATATCTCCGTTACTATAGAAGATACAGCTGTAATTTTACACTGAATGTAATCAGGTCGAAGCTCTCTATTTGCTCATACCAAAAAATTTAATCCATGTGTAATATTCATGCTTAGTTACCATGGAAACTCCCATAACATTAAAGTAAACAATCAATTTGTGCATGATTGTAGTCGTCGTCGTGGAGATTTGAAATAACCACTTTGATTGTTGAAACAATGTAATACATCCTAAGGAATCACGTTGTACAAAAACATTATATAAAATTTCAAACTCATATATCTCCGTTACTATAGAAGACACAGCTGTGATTTTACACTCAATGTAATCAGGTCGAAGCTCTCTATTGGCTCATACGAAAAAATTTAATCCATGTGTAATATTCATGCTTAGTTACCATGGAAACTCACATAACAATAAAGTAAACAATCTATTTGTGCATGATTGTAGTCGTCGTCGTGGAGATTTGAAATAACCACTTTGATTGTTGAAACAATGTAATACATCCTAAGGAATCACGTTGTACAAAAACATTATATAAAATTTCAAACTCATATATCTCCGTTACTATAGAAGACACAGCTGTGATTTTACACTCAATGTAATCAGGTCGAAGCTCTCTATTGGCTCATACGAAAAAATTTAATCCATGTGTAATATTCTTGCTTAGTTACCATGGAAACTCTCATAACAATAAAGTAAACAATCTATTTGTGCATGATTGTAGTCGTCGTCGTGGAGATTTGAAATAACCACTTTGATTGTTGAAACAATGTAATACATCCTAAGGAATCACGTTGTACAAAAACATTATATAAAATTTCAAACTCATATATCTCCATTACTATAGAAGATACAGCTGTGATTTTACACTCAATGTAATCAGGTCGAAGCTCTCTATTGGCTCATACGAAAAAATTTAATCCATGTGTAATATTCATGCTTAGTTACCATGGAAACTCCCATAACAATAAAGTAAACAATCAATTTGTGCATGATTGTAGTCGTCGTCGTGGAGATTTGAAATAACCACTTTGATTGTTGAAACAATGTAATACATCCTTGGAAACATGTTTTACAAAAACATTATATAAAATTTCAAACTCATATATCTCCGTTACTATAGAAGATACAGCTGTGATTTTACACTCAATGTAATCAGGTCGAAGCTCTCTATTGGCTCATACGAAAAAATTTAATCCATGTGTAATATTCATGCTTAGTTACCATGGAAACTCTCATAACAATAAAGTAAACAATCTATTTGTGCATGATTGTAGTCGTCATCGTGGAGATTTGAAATAACCACTTTGATTGTTGAAACAATGTAATACATCCTTGGAAACATGTTTTACAAAAACATTATATAAAATTTCACACTCATATATCTCCGTTACTATAGAAGATACAGTTGTGATTTTACACTCAATGTAATCAGGTCGAAGCTCTCTATTGGCTCATACGAAAAAATTTAATCCATGTGTAATATTCATGCTTAGTTACCATGGAAACTCTCAAAACAATAAAGTAAACAATCTATTTGTGCATGATTGTAGTCGTCGTCGTGGAGATTTGAAATAACCACTTTGATTGTTGAAACAATGTAATACATCCTAAGGAATCACGTTGTACAAAAACATTATATAAAATTTCAAACTCATATATCTCCATTACTATAGAAGATACAGCTGTGATTTTACACTCAATGTAATCAGGTCGAAGCTCTCTATTGGCTCATACGAAAAAATTTAATCCATGTGTAATATTCATGCTTAGTTACCATGGAAACTCCCATAACAATAAAGTAAACAATCAATTTGTGCATGATTGTAGTCGTCGTCGTGGAGATTTGAAATAACCACTTTGATTGTTGAAACAATGTAATACATCCTTGGAAACATGTTTTACAAAAACATTATATAAAATTTCAAACTCATATATCTCCGTTACTATAGAAGATACAGCTGTGATTTTACACTCAATGTAATCAGGTCGAAGCTCTCTATTGGCTCATACGAAAAAATTTAATCCATGTGTAATATTCATGCTTAGTTACCATGGAAACTCTCATAACAATAAAGTAAACAATCTATTTGTGCATGATTGTAGTCGTCGTCGTGGAGATTTGAAATAACCACTTTGATTGTTGAAACAATGTAATACATCCTTGGAAACATGTTTTACAAAAACATTATATAAAATTTCAAACTCATATATCTCCGTTACTATAGAAGATACAGCTGTAATTTTACACTGAATGTAATCAGGTCGAAGCTCTCTATTTGCTCATACCAAAAAATTTAATCCATGTGTAATATTCATGCTTAGTTACCATGGAAACTCCCATAACAATAAAGTAAACAATCAATTTGTGCATGATTGTAGTCGTCGTCGTGGAGATTTGAAATAACCACTTTGATTGTTGAAACAATGTAATACATCCTAAGGAATCACGTTGTACAAAAACATTATATAAAATTTCAAACTCATATATCTCCGTTACTATAGAAGACACAGCTGTGATTTTACACTCAATGTAATCAGGTCGAAGCTCTCTATTGGCTCATACGAAAAAATTTAATCCATGTGTAATATTCATGCTTAGTTACCATGGAAACTCACATAACAATAAAGTAAACAATCTATTTGTGCATGATTGTAGTCGTCGTCGTGGAGATTTGAAATAACCACTTTGATTGTTGAAACAATGTAATACATCCTTGGAAACATGTTTTACAAAAACATTATATAAAATTTCAAACTCATATATCTCCGTTACTATAGAAGATACAGCTGTGATTTTACACTCAATGTAATCAGGTCGAAGCTCTCTATTGGCTCATACGAAAAAATTTAATCCATGTGTAATATTCATGCTTAGTTACCATGGAAACTCTCATAACAATAAAGTAAACAATCTATTTGTGCATGATTGTAGTCGTCGTCGTGGAGATTTGAAATAACCACTTTGATTGTTGAAACAATGTAATACATCCTTGGAAACATGTTTTACAAAATCATTATATAAAATTTCACACTCATATATCTCCGTTACTATAGAAGATACAGTTGTGATTTTACACTCAATGTAATCAGGTCGAAGCTCTCTATTGGCTCATACGAAAAAAATTAATCCATGTGTAATATTCATGCTTAGTTACCATGGAAACTCTCATAACAATAAAGTGAACAATCTATTTGTGCATGATTGTAGTCGTCGTCGTGGAGATTTGAAATAACCACTTTGATTGTTGAAACAATGTAATACATCCTTGGAAACATGTTTTACAAAAACATTATATAAAATTTCAAACTCATATATCTCCGTTACTATAGAAGATACAGCTGTAATTTTACACTGAATGTAATCAGGTCGAAGCTCTCTATTGGCTCATACGAAAAAATTTAATCCATGTGTAATATTCATGCTTAGTTACCATGGAAACTCTCAAAACAATAAAGTAAACAATCTATTTGTGCATGATTGTAGTCGTCGTCGTGGAGATTTGAAATAACCACTTTGATTGTTGAAACAATGTAATACATCCTAAGGAATCACGTTGTACAAAAACATTATATAAAATTTCAAACTCATATATCTCCGTTACTATAGAAGACACAGCTGTGATTTTACACTCAATGTAATCAGGTCGAAGCTCTCTATTGGCTCATAGGAAAAAATTTATTCCGTGTGTAATATTCATGCTTAGTTATCATGGAAACTCTCATAACAATAAAGTAAACAATCAATTTGTGCATGATTGTAGTCGTCGTCGTGGAGATTTGAAATAACCACTTTGATTGTTGAAACAATGTAATACGTCCTTGGAAACATGTTTTACAAAAACATTATATAAAATTTCAAACTCATATATCTACGTTACTATAGAAGCTACAGCTGTGATTTTACACTCAATGTAATCAGGTCGAAGCTCTCTATTGGCTCATACGAAAAAATTTAATCCATGTGTAATATTCATGCTTAGTTAACATGGAAACTCTCATAACAATAAAGTAAACAATCTATTTGTGCATGATTGTAGTCGTCGTCGTGGAGATTTGAAATAACCACTTTGATTGTTGAAACAATGTAATACATCCTGGGAAACATGTTTTACAAAACATTATATAAAATTTCAAACTCATATATCTCCGTTACTATAGAAGATACAGCTGTGATTTTACACTCAATGTAATCAGGTCGAAGCTCTCTATTTGCTCATACCAAAAAATTTAATCCATGTGTAATATTCATGCTTAGTTACCATGGAAACTCCCATAACAATAAAGTAAACAATCAATTTGTGCATGATTGTAGTCGTCGTCGTGGAGATTTGAAATAACCACTTTGATTGTTGAAACAATGTAATACATCCTAAGGAATCACGTTGTACAAAAACATTATATAAAATTTCAAACTCATATATCTCCGTTACTATAGAAGACACAGCTGTGATTTTACACTCAATGTAATCAGGTCGAAGCTCTCTATTGGCTCATACGAAAAAATTTAATCCATGTGTAATATTCATGCTTAGTTACCATGGAAACTCACATAACAATAAAGTAAACAATCTATTTGTGCATGATTGTAGTCGTCGTCGTGGAGATTTGAAATAACCACTTTGATTGTTGAAACAATGTAATACATCCTTGGAAACATGTTTTACAAAAACATTATATAAAATTTCAAACTCATATATCTCCGTTACTATAGAAGATACAGCTGTGATTTTACACTCAATGTAATCAGGTCGAAGCTCTCTATTGGCTCATACGAAAAAATTTAATCCATGTGTAATATTCTTGCTTAGTTACCATGGAAACTCTCATAACAATAAAGTAAACAATCTATTTGTGCATGATTGTAGTCGTCGTCGTGGAGATTTGAAATAACCACTTTGATTGTTGAAACAATGTAATACATCCTAAGGAATCACGTTGTACAAAAACATTATATAAAATTTCAAACTCATATATCTCCATTACTATAGAAGATACAGCTGTGATTTTACACTCAATGTAATCAGGTCGAAGCTCTCTATTGGCTCATACGAAAAAATTTAATCCATGTGTAATATTCATGCTTAGTTACCATGGAAACTCCCATAACAATAAAGTAAACAATCAATTTGTGCATGATTGTAGTCGTCGTCGTGGAGATTTGAAATAACCACTTTGATTGTTGAAACAATGTAATACATCCTTGGAAACATGTTTTACAAAAACATTATATAAAATTTCAAACTCATATATCTCCGTTACTATAGAAGATACAGCTGTGATTTTACACTCAATGTAATCAGGTCGAAGCTCTCTATTGGCTCATACGAAAAAATTTAATCCATGTGTAATATTCATGCTTAGTTACCATGGAAACTCTCATAACAATAAAGTAAACAATCTATTTGTGCATGATTGTAGTCGTCGTCGTGGAGATTTGAAATAACCACTTTGATTGTTGAAACAATGTAATACATCCTTGGAAACATGTTTTACAAAAACATTATATAAAATTTCACACTCATATATCTCCGTTACTATAGAAGATACAGTTGTGATTTTACACTCAATGTAATCAGGTCGAAGCTCTCTATTGGCTCATACGAAAAAATTTAATCCATGTGTAATATTCATGCTTAGTTACCATGGAAACTCTCAAAACAATAAAGTAAACAATCTATTTGTGCATGATTGTAGTCGTCGTCGTGGAGATTTGAAATAACCACTTTGATTGTTGAAACAATGTAATACATCCTAAGGAATCACGTTGTACAAAAACATTATATAAAATTTCAAACTCATATATCTCCATTACTATAGAAGATACAGCTGTGATTTTACACTCAATGTAATCAGGTCGAAGCTCTCTATTGGCTCATACGAAAAAATTTAATCCATGTGTAATATTCATGCTTAGTTACCATGGAAACTCTCATAACAATAAAGTAAACAATCTATTTGTGCATGATTGTAGTCGTCGTCGTGGAGATTTGAAATAACCACTTTGATTGTTGAAACAATGTAATACATCCTTGGAAACATGTTTTACAAAAACATTATATAAAATTTCAAACTCATATATCTCCGTTACTATAGAAGATACAGCTGTAATTTTACACTGAATGTAATCAGGTCGAAGCTCTCTATTTGCTCATACCAAAAAATTTAATCCATGTGTAATATTCATGCTTAGTTACCATGGAAACTCCCATAACATTAAAGTAAACAATCAATTTGTGCATGATTGTAGTCGTCGTCGTGGAGATTTGAAATAACCACTTTGATTGTTGAAACAATGTAATACATCCTAAGGAATCACGTTGTACAAAAACATTATATAAAATTTCAAACTCATATATCTCCGTTACTATAGAAGACACAGCTGTGATTTTACACTCAATGTAATCAGGTCGAAGCTCTCTATTGGCTCATACGAAAAAATTTAATCCATGTGTAATATTCATGCTTAGTTACCATGGAAACTCACATAACAATAAAGTAAACAATCTATTTGTGCATGATTGTAGTCGTCGTCGTGGAGATTTGAAATAACCACTTTGATTGTTGAAACAATGTAATACATCCTAAGGAATCACGTTGTACAAAAACATTATATAAAATTTCAAACTCATATATCTCCGTTACTATAGAAGACACAGCTGTGATTTTACACTCAATGTAATCAGGTCGAAGCTCTCTATTGGCTCATACGAAAAAATTTAATCCATGTGTAATATTCTTGCTTAGTTACCATGGAAACTCTCATAACAATAAAGTAAACAATCTATTTGTGCATGATTGTAGTCGTCGTCGTGGAGATTTGAAATAACCACTTTGATTGTTGAAACAATGTAATACATCCTAAGGAATCACGTTGTACAAAAACATTATATAAAATTTCAAACTCATATATCTCCATTACTATAGAAGATACAGCTGTGATTTTACACTCAATGTAATCAGGTCGAAGCTCTCTATTGGCTCATACGAAAAAATTTAATCCATGTGTAATATTCATGCTTAGTTACCATGGAAACTCCCATAACAATAAAGTAAACAATCAATTTGTGCATGATTGTAGTCGTCGTCGTGGAGATTTGAAATAACCACTTTGATTGTTGAAACAATGTAATACATCCTTGGAAACATGTTTTACAAAAACATTATATAAAATTTCAAACTCATATATCTCCGTTACTATAGAAGATACAGCTGTGATTTTACACTCAATGTAATCAGGTCGAAGCTCTCTATTGGCTCATACGAAAAAATTTAATCCATGTGTAATATTCATGCTTAGTTACCATGGAAACTCTCATAACAATAAAGTAAACAATCTATTTGTGCATGATTGTAGTCGTCATCGTGGAGATTTGAAATAACCACTTTGATTGTTGAAACAATGTAATACATCCTTGGAAACATGTTTTACAAAAACATTATATAAAATTTCACACTCATATATCTCCGTTACTATAGAAGATACAGTTGTGATTTTACACTCAATGTAATCAGGTCGAAGCTCTCTATTGGCTCATACGAAAAAATTTAATCCATGTGTAATATTCATGCTTAGTTACCATGGAAACTCTCAAAACAATAAAGTAAACAATCTATTTGTGCATGATTGTAGTCGTCGTCGTGGAGATTTGAAATAACCACTTTGATTGTTGAAACAATGTAATACATCCTAAGGAATCACGTTGTACAAAAACATTATATAAAATTTCAAACTCATATATCTCCATTACTATAGAAGATACAGCTGTGATTTTACACTCAATGTAATCAGGTCGAAGCTCTCTATTGGCTCATACGAAAAAATTTAATCCATGTGTAATATTCATGCTTAGTTACCATGGAAACTCCCATAACAATAAAGTAAACAATCAATTTGTGCATGATTGTAGTCGTCGTCGTGGAGATTTGAAATAACCACTTTGATTGTTGAAACAATGTAATACATCCTTGGAAACATGTTTTACAAAAACATTATATAAAATTTCAAACTCATATATCTCCGTTACTATAGAAGATACAGCTGTGATTTTACACTCAATGTAATCAGGTCGAAGCTCTCTATTGGCTCATACGAAAAAATTTAATCCATGTGTAATATTCATGCTTAGTTACCATGGAAACTCTCATAACAATAAAGTAAACAATCTATTTGTGCATGATTGTAGTCGTCGTCGTGGAGATTTGAAATAACCACTTTGATTGTTGAAACAATGTAATACATCCTTGGAAACATGTTTTACAAAAACATTATATAAAATTTCAAACTCATATATCTCCGTTACTATAGAAGATACAGCTGTAATTTTACACTGAATGTAATCAGGTCGAAGCTCTCTATTTGCTCATACCAAAAAATTTAATCCATGTGTAATATTCATGCTTAGTTACCATGGAAACTCCCATAACAATAAAGTAAACAATCAATTTGTGCATGATTGTAGTCGTCGTCGTGGAGATTTGAAATAACCACTTTGATTGTTGAAACAATGTAATACATCCTAAGGAATCACGTTGTACAAAAACATTATATAAAATTTCAAACTCATATATCTCCGTTACTATAGAAGACACAGCTGTGATTTTACACTCAATGTAATCAGGTCGAAGCTCTCTATTGGCTCATACGAAAAAATTTAATCCATGTGTAATATTCATGCTTAGTTACCATGGAAACTCACATAACAATAAAGTAAACAATCTATTTGTGCATGATTGTAGTCGTCGTCGTGGAGATTTGAAATAACCACTTTGATTGTTGAAACAATGTAATACATCCTTGGAAACATGTTTTACAAAAACATTATATAAAATTTCAAACTCATATATCTCCGTTACTATAGAAGATACAGCTGTGATTTTACACTCAATGTAATCAGGTCGAAGCTCTCTATTGGCTCATACGAAAAAATTTAATCCATGTGTAATATTCATGCTTAGTTACCATGGAAACTCTCATAACAATAAAGTAAACAATCTATTTGTGCATGATTGTAGTCGTCGTCGTGGAGATTTGAAATAACCACTTTGATTGTTGAAACAATGTAATACATCCTAAGGAATCACGTTGTACAAAAACATTATATAAAATTTCAAACTCATATATCTCCGTTACTATAGAAGACACAGCTGTGATTTTACACTCAATGTAATCAGGTCGAAGCTCTCTATTGGCTCATACGAAAAAATTTAATCCATGTGTAATATTCTTGCTTAGTTACCATGGAAACTCTCATAACAATAAAGTAAACAATCTATTTGTGCATGATTGTAGTCGTCGTCGTGGAGATTTGAAATAACCACTTTGATTGTTGAAACAATGTAATACATCCTTAGAAACATGTTTTACAAAAACATTATATAAAATTTCAAACTCATATATCTCCGTTACTATAGAAGATACAGCTGTGATTTTACACTCAATGTAATCAGGTCGAAGCTCTCTATTGGCTCATACGAAAAAATTTAATCCATGTGTAATATTCATGCTTAGTTACCATGGAAACTCTCATAACAATAAAGTAAACAATCTATTTGTGCATGATTGTAGTCGTCGTCGTGGAGATTTGAAATAACCACTTTGATTGTTGAAACAATGTAATACATCCTTGGAAACATGTTTTACAAAAACATTATATAAAATTTCAAACTCATATATCTCCGTTACTATAGAAGATACAGCTGTGATTTTACACTCAATGTAATCAGGTCGAAGCTCTCTATTGGCTCATACGAAAAAATTTAATCCATGTGTAATATTCATGCTTAGTTACCATGGAAACTCACATAACAATAAAGTAAACAATCTATTTGTGCATGATTGTAGTCGTCGTCGTGGAGATTTGAAATAACCACTTTGATTGTTGAAACAATGTAATACATCCTTGGAAACATGTTTTACAAAAACATTATATAAAATTTCAAACTCATATATCTCCGTTACTATAGAAAATACAGCTGTGATTTTACACTCAATGTAATCAGGTCGAAGCTCTCTATTGGCTCATACGAAAAAATTTAATCCATGTGTAATATTCTTGCTTAGTTACCATGGAAACTCTCATAACAATAAAGTAAACAATCTATTTGTGCATGATTGTAGTCGTCGTCGTGGAGATTTGAAATAACCACTTTGATTGTTGAAACAATGTAATACATCCTAAGGAATCACGTTGTACAAAAACATTATATAAAATTTCACACTCATATATCTCCGTTACTATAGAAGATACAGTTGTGATTTTACACTCAATGTAATCAGGTCGAAGCTCTCTATTGGCTCATACGAAAAAATTTAATCCATGTGTAATATTCATGCTTAGTTACCATGGAAACTCTCAAAACAATAAAGTAAACAATCTATTTGTGCATGATTGTAGTCGTCGTCGTGGAGATTTGAAATAACCACTTTGATTGTTGAAACAATGTAATACATCCTTGGAAACATGTTTTACAAAAACATTATATAAAATTTCACACTCATATATCTCCGTTACTATAGAAGATACAGTTGTGATTTTACACTCAATGTAATCAGGTCGAAGCTCTCTATTGGCTCATACGAAAAAATTTAATCCATGTGTAATATTCATGCTTAGTTACCATGGAAACTCTCAAAACAATAAAGTAAACAATCTATTTGTGCATGATTGTAGTCGTCGTCGTGGAGATTTGAAATAACCACTTTGATTGTTGAAACAATGTAATACATCCTAAGGAATCACGTTGTACAAAAACATTATATAAAATTTCAAACTCATATATCTCCATTACTATAGAAGATACAGCTGTGATTTTACACTCAATGTAATCAGGTCGAAGCTCTCTATTGGCTCATACGAAAAAATTTAATCCATGTGTAATATTCATGCTTAGTTACCATGGAAACTCCCATAACAATAAAGTAAACAATCAATTTGTGCATGATTGTAGTCGTCGTCGTGGAGATTTGAAATAACCACTTTGATTGTTGAAACAATGTAATACATCCTTGGAAACATGTTTTACAAAAACATTATATAAAATTTCAAACTCATATATCTCCGTTACTATAGAAGATACAGCTGTGATTTTACACTCAATGTAATCAGGTCGAAGCTCTCTATTGGCTCATACGAAAAAATTTAATCCATGTGTAATATTCATGCTTAGTTACCATGGAAACTCTCATAACAATAAAGTAAACAATCTATTTGTGCATGATTGTAGTCGTCGTCGTGGAGATTTGAAATAACCACTTTGATTGTTGAAACAATGTAATACATCCTTGGAAACATGTTTTACAAAAACATTATATAAAATTTCAAACTCATATATCTCCGTTACTATAGAAGATACAGCTGTAATTTTACACTGAATGTAATCAGGTCGAAGCTCTCTATTTGCTCATACCAAAAAATTTAATCCATGTGTAATATTCATGCTTAGTTACCATGGAAACTCCCATAACAATAAAGTAAACAATCAATTTGTGCATGATTGTAGTCGTCGTCGTGGAGATTTGAAATAACCACTTTGATTGTTGAAACAATGTAATACATCCTAAGGAATCACGTTGTACAAAAACATTATATAAAATTTCAAACTCATATATCTCCGTTACTATAGAAGACACAGCTGTGATTTTACACTCAATGTAATCAGGTCGAAGCTCTCTATTGGCTCATACGAAAAAATTTAATCCATGTGTAATATTCATGCTTAGTTACCATGGAAACTCACATAACAATAAAGTAAACAATCTATTTGTGCATGATTGTAGTCGTCGTCGTGGAGATTTGAAATAACCACTTTGATTGTTGAAACAATGTAATACATCCTAAGGAATCACGTTGTACAAAAACATTATATAAAATTTCAAACTCATATATCTCCGTTACTATAGAAGACACAGCTGTGATTTTACACTCAATGTAATCAGGTCGAAGCTCTCTATTGGCTCATACGAAAAAATTTAATCCATGTGTAATATTCTTGCTTAGTTACCATGGAAACTCTCATAACAATAAAGTAAACAATCTATTTGTGCATGATTGTAGTCGTCGTCGTGGAGATTTGAAATAACCACTTTGATTGTTGAAACAATGTAATACATCCTAAGGAATCACGTTGTACAAAAACATTATATAAAATTTCAAACTCATATATCTCCATTACTATAGAAGATACAGCTGTGATTTTACACTCAATGTAATCAGGTCGAAGCTCTCTATTGGCTCATACGAAAAAATTTAATCCATGTGTAATATTCATGCTTAGTTACCATGGAAACTCCCATAACAATAAAGTAAACAATCAATTTGTGCATGATTGTAGTCGTCGTCGTGGAGATTTGAAATAACCACTTTGATTGTTGAAACAATGTAATACATCCTTGGAAACATGTTTTACAAAAACATTATATAAAATTTCAAACTCATATATCTCCGTTACTATAGAAGATACAGCTGTGATTTTACACTCAATGTAATCAGGTCGAAGCTCTCTATTGGCTCATACGAAAAAATTTAATCCATGTGTAATATTCATGCTTAGTTACCATGGAAACTCTCATAACAATAAAGTAAACAATCTATTTGTGCATGATTGTAGTCGTCATCGTGGAGATTTGAAATAACCACTTTGATTGTTGAAACAATGTAATACATCCTTGGAAACATGTTTTACAAAAACATTATATAAAATTTCACACTCATATATCTCCGTTACTATAGAAGATACAGTTGTGATTTTACACTCAATGTAATCAGGTCGAAGCTCTCTATTGGCTCATACGAAAAAATTTAATCCATGTGTAATATTCATGCTTAGTTACCATGGAAACTCTCAAAACAATAAAGTAAACAATCTATTTGTGCATGATTGTAGTCGTCGTCGTGGAGATTTGAAATAACCACTTTGATTGTTGAAACAATGTAATACATCCTAAGGAATCACGTTGTACAAAAACATTATATAAAATTTCAAACTCATATATCTCCATTACTATAGAAGATACAGCTGTGATTTTACACTCAATGTAATCAGGTCGAAGCTCTCTATTGGCTCATACGAAAAAATTTAATCCATGTGTAATATTCATGCTTAGTTACCATGGAAACTCCCATAACAATAAAGTAAACAATCAATTTGTGCATGATTGTAGTCGTCGTCGTGGAGATTTGAAATAACCACTTTGATTGTTGAAACAATGTAATACATCCTTGGAAACATGTTTTACAAAAACATTATATAAAATTTCAAACTCATATATCTCCGTTACTATAGAAGATACAGCTGTGATTTTACACTCAATGTAATCAGGTCGAAGCTCTCTATTGGCTCATACGAAAAAATTTAATCCATGTGTAATATTCATGCTTAGTTACCATGGAAACTCTCATAACAATAAAGTAAACAATCTATTTGTGCATGATTGTAGTCGTCGTCGTGGAGATTTGAAATAACCACTTTGATTGTTGAAACAATGTAATACATCCTTGGAAACATGTTTTACAAAAACATTATATAAAATTTCAAACTCATATATCTCCGTTACTATAGAAGATACAGCTGTAATTTTACACTGAATGTAATCAGGTCGAAGCTCTCTATTTGCTCATACCAAAAAATTTAATCCATGTGTAATATTCATGCTTAGTTACCATGGAAACTCCCATAACAATAAAGTAAACAATCAATTTGTGCATGATTGTAGTCGTCGTCGTGGAGATTTGAAATAACCACTTTGATTGTTGAAACAATGTAATACATCCTAAGGAATCACGTTGTACAAAAACATTATATAAAATTTCAAACTCATATATCTCCGTTACTATAGAAGACACAGCTGTGATTTTACACTCAATGTAATCAGGTCGAAGCTCTCTATTGGCTCATACGAAAAAATTTAATCCATGTGTAATATTCATGCTTAGTTACCATGGAAACTCACATAACAATAAAGTAAACAATCTATTTGTGCATGATTGTAGTCGTCGTCGTGGAGATTTGAAATAACCACTTTGATTGTTGAAACAATGTAATACATCCTTGGAAACATGTTTTACAAAAACATTATATAAAATTTCAAACTCATATATCTCCGTTACTATAGAAGATACAGCTGTGATTTTACACTCAATGTAATCAGGTCGAAGCTCTCTATTGGCTCATACGAAAAAATTTAATCCATGTGTAATATTCATGCTTAGTTACCATGGAAACTCTCATAACAATAAAGTAAACAATCTATTTGTGCATGATTGTAGTCGTCGTCGTGGAGATTTGAAATAACCACTTTGATTGTTGAAACAATGTAATACATCCTAAGGAATCACGTTGTACAAAAACATTATATAAAATTTCAAACTCATATATCTCCGTTACTATAGAAGACACAGCTGTGATTTTACACTCAATGTAATCAGGTCGAAGCTCTCTATTGGCTCATACGAAAAAATTTAATCCATGTGTAATATTCTTGCTTAGTTACCATGGAAACTCTCATAACAATAAAGTAAACAATCTATTTGTGCATGATTGTAGTCGTCGTCGTGGAGATTTGAAATAACCACTTTGATTGTTGAAACAATGTAATACATCCTAAGGAATCACGTTGTACAAAAACATTATATAAAATTTCAAACTCATATATCTCCATTACTATAGAAGATACAGCTGTGATTTTACACTCAATGTAATCAGGTCGAAGCTCTCTATTGGCTCATACGAAAAAATTTAATCCATGTGTAATATTCATGCTTAGTTACCATGGAAACTCCCATAACAATAAAGTAAACAATCAATTTGTGCATGATTGTAGTCGTCGTCGTGGAGATTTGAAATAACCACTTTGATTGTTGAAACAATGTAATACATCCTTAGAAACATGTTTTACAAAAACATTATATAAAATTTCAAACTCATATATCTCCGTTACTATAGAAGATACAGCTGTGATTTTACACTCAATGTAATCAGGTCGAAGCTCTCTATTGGCTCATACGAAAAAATTTAATCCATGTGTAATATTCATGCTTAGTTACCATGGAAACTCTCATAACAATAAAGTAAACAATCTATTTGTGCATGATTGTAGTCGTCGTCGTGGAGATTTGAAATAACCACTTTGATTGTTGAAACAATGTAATACATCCTTGGAAACATGTTTTACAAAAACATTATATAAAATTTCAAACTCATATATCTCCGTTACTATAGAAGATACAGCTGTGATTTTACACTCAATGTAATCAGGTCGAAGCTCTCTATTGGCTCATACGAAAAAATTTAATCCATGTGTAATATTCATGCTTAGTTACCATGGAAACTCACATAACAATAAAGTAAACAATCTATTTGTGCATGATTGTAGTCGTCGTCGTGGAGATTTGAAATAACCACTTTGATTGTTGAAACAATGTAATACATCCTTGGAAACATGTTTTACAAAAACATTATATAAAATTTCAAACTCATATATCTCCGTTACTATAGAAAATACAGCTGTGATTTTACACTCAATGTAATCAGGTCGAAGCTCTCTATTGGCTCATACGAAAAAATTTAATCCATGTGTAATATTCTTGCTTAGTTACCATGGAAACTCTCATAACAATAAAGTAAACAATCTATTTGAGCATGATTGTAGTCGTCGTCGTGGAGATTTGAAATAACCACTTTGATTGTTGAAACAATGTAATACATCCTAAGGAATCACGTTGTACAAAAACATTATATAAAATTTCACACTCATATATCTCCGTTACTATAGAAGATACAGTTGTGATTTTACACTCAATGTAATCAGGTCGAAGCTCTCTATTGGCTCATACGAAAAAATTTAATCCATGTGTAATATTCATGCTTAGTTACCATGGAAACTCTCAAAACAATAAAGTAAACAATCTATTTGTGCATGATTGTAGTCGTCGTCGTGGAGATTTGAAATAACCACTTTGATTGTTGAAACAATGTAATACATCCTTGGAAACATGTTTTACAAAAACATTATATAAAATTTCACACTCATATATCTCCGTTACTATAGAAGATACAGTTGTGATTTTACACTCAATGTAATCAGGTCGAAGCTCTCTATTGGCTCATACGAAAAAATTTAATCCATGTGTAATATTCATGCTTAGTTACCATGGAAACTCTCAAAACAATAAAGTAAACAATCTATTTGTGCATGATTGTAGTCGTCGTCGTGGAGATTTGAAATAACCACTTTGATTGTTGAAACAATGTAATACATCCTAAGGAATCACGTTGTACAAAAACATTATATAAAATTTCAAACTCATATATCTCCATTACTATAGAAGATACAGCTGTGATTTTACACTCAATGTAATCAGGTCGAAGCTCTCTATTGGCTCATACGAAAAAATTTAATCCATGTGTAATATTCATGCTTAGTTACCATGGAAACTCCCATAACAATAAAGTAAACAATCAATTTGTGCATGATTGTAGTCGTCGTCGTGGAGATTTGAAATAACCACTTTGATTGTTGAAACAATGTAATACATCCTTGGAAACATGTTTTACAAAAACATTATATAAAATTTCAAACTCATATATCTCCGTTACTATAGAAGATACAGCTGTGATTTTACACTCAATGTAATCAGGTCGAAGCTCTCTATTGGCTCATACGAAAAAATTTAATCCATGTGTAATATTCATGCTTAGTTACCATGGAAACTCTCATAACAATAAAGTAAACAATCTATTTGTGCATGATTGTAGTCGTCGTCGTGGAGATTTGAAATAACCACTTTGATTGTTGAAACAATGTAATACATCCTTGGAAACATGTTTTACAAAAACATTATATAAAATTTCAAACTCATATATCTCCGTTACTATAGAAGATACAGCTGTAATTTTACACTGAATGTAATCAGGTCGAAGCTCTCTATTTGCTCATACCAAAAAATTTAATCCATGTGTAATATTCATGCTTAGTTACCATGGAAACTCCCATAACAATAAAGTAAACAATCAATTTGTGCATGATTGTAGTCGTCGTCGTGGAGATTTGAAATAACCACTTTGATTGTTGAAACAATGTAATACATCCTAAGGAATCACGTTGTACAAAAACATTATATAAAATTTCAAACTCATATATCTCCGTTACTATAGAAGACACAGCTGTGATTTTACACTCAATGTAATCAGGTCGAAGCTCTCTATTGGCTCATACGAAAAAATTTAATCCATGTGTAATATTCATGCTTAGTTACCATGGAAACTCACATAACAATAAAGTAAACAATCTATTTGTGCATGATTGTAGTCGTCGTCGTGGAGATTTGAAATAACCACTTTGATTGTTGAAACAATGTAATACATCCTTGGAAACATGTTTTACAAAAACATTATATAAAATTTCAAACTCATATATCTCCGTTACTATAGAAGATACAGCTGTGATTTTACACTCAATGTAATCAGGTCGAAGCTCTCTATTGGCTCATACGAAAAAATTTAATCCATGTGTAATATTCATGCTTAGTTACCATGGAAACTCTCATAACAATAAAGTAAACAATCTATTTGTGCATGATTGTAGTCGTCGTCGTGGAGATTTGAAATAACCACTTTGATTGTTGAAACAATGTAATACATCCTAAGGAATCACGTTGTACAAAAACATTATATAAAATTTCAAACTCATATATCTCCATTACTATAGAAGATACAGCTGTGATTTTACACTCAATGTAATCAGGTCGAAGCTCTCTATTGGCTCATACGAAAAAATTTAATCCATGTGTAATATTCATGCTTAGTTACCATGGAAACTCCCATAACAATAAAGTAAACAATCAATTTGTGCATGATTGTAGTCGTCGTCGTGGAGATTTGAAATAACCACTTTGATTGTTGAAACAATGTAATACATCCTTAGAAACATGTTTTACAAAAACATTATATAAAATTTCAAACTCATATATCTCCGTTACTATAGAAGATACAGCTGTGATTTTACACTCAATGTAATCAGGTCGAAGCTCTCTATTGGCTCATACGAAAAAATTTAATCCATGTGTAATATTCATGCTTAGTTACCATGGAAACTCTCATAACAATAAAGTAAACAATCTATTTGTGCATGATTGTAGTCGTCGTCGTGGAGATTTGAAATAACCACTTTGATTGTTGAAACAATGTAATACATCCTTGGAAACATGTTTTACAAAAACATTATATAAAATTTCAAACTCATATATCTCCGTTACTATAGAAGATACAGCTGTGATTTTACACTCAATGTAATCAGGTCGAAGCTCTCTATTGGCTCATACGAAAAAATTTAATCCATGTGTAATATTCTTGCTTAGTTACCATGGAAACTCTCATAACAATAAAGTAAACAATCTATTTGTGCATGATTGTAGTCGTCGTCGTGGAGATTTGAAATAACCACTTTGATTGTTGAAACAATGTAATACATCCTAAGGAATCACGTTGTACAAAAACATTATATAAAATTTCAAACTCATATATCTCCATTACTATAGAAGATACAGCTGTGATTTTACACTCAATGTAATCAGGTCGAAGCTCTCTATTGGCTCATACGAAAAAATTTAATCCATGTGTAATATTCATGCTTAGTTACCATGGAAACTCTCATAACAATAAAGTAAACAATCTATTTGTGCATGATTGTAGTCGTCGTCGTGGAGATTTGAAATAACCACTTTGATTGTTGAAACAATGTAATACATCCTTGGAAACATGTTTTACAAAAACATTATATAAAATTTCAAACTCATATATCTCCGTTACTATAGAAGATACAGCTGTAATTTTACACTGAATGTAATCAGGTCGAAGCTCTCTATTTGCTCATACCAAAAAATTTAATCCATGTGTAATATTCATGCTTAGTTACCATGGAAACTCCCATAACAATAAAGTAAACAATCAATTTGTGCATGATTGTAGTCGTCGTCGTGGAGATTTGAAATAACCACTTTGATTGTTGAAACAATGTAATACATCCTAAGGAATCACGTTGTACAAAAACATTATATAAAATTTCAAACTCATATATCTCCGTTACTATAGAAGACACAGCTGTGATTTTACACTCAATGTAATCAGGTCGAAGCTCTCTATTGGCTCATACGAAAAAATTTAATCCATGTGTAATATTCATGCTTAGTTACCATGGAAACTCACATAACAATAAAGTAAACAATCTATTTGTGCATGATTGTAGTCGTCGTCGTGGAGATTTGAAATAACCACTTTGATTGTTGAAACAATGTAATACATCCTTGGAAACATGTTTTACAAAAACATTATATAAAATTTCAAACTCATATATCTCCGTTACTATAGAAGATACAGCTGTGATTTTACACTCAATGTAATCAGGTCGAAGCTCTCTATTGGCTCATACGAAAAAATTTAATCCATGTGTAATATTCATGCTTAGTTACCATGGAAACTCTCATAACAATAAAGTAAACAATCTATTTGTGCATGATTGTAGTCGTCGTCGTGGAGATTTGAAATAACCACTTTGATTGTTGAAACAATGTAATACATCCTAAGGAATCACGTTGTACAAAAACATTATATAAAATTTCAAACTCATATATCTCCGTTACTATAGAAGACACAGCTGTGATTTTACACTCAATGTAATCAGGTCGAAGCTCTCTATTGGCTCATACGAAAAAATTTAATCCATGTGTAATATTCTTGCTTAGTTACCATGGAAACTCTCATAACAATAAAGTAAACAATCTATTTGTGCATGATTGTAGTCGTCGTCGTGGAGATTTGAAATAACCACTTTGATTGTTGAAACAATGTAATACATCCTAAGGAATCACGTTGTACAAAAACATTATATAAAATTTCAAACTCATATATCTCCATTACTATAGAAGATACAGCTGTGATTTTACACTCAATGTAATCAGGTCGAAGCTCTCTATTGGCTCATACGAAAAAATTTAATCCATGTGTAATATTCATGCTTAGTTACCATGGAAACTCCCATAACAATAAAGTAAACAATCAATTTGTGCATGATTGTAGTCGTCGTCGTGGAGATTTGAAATAACCACTTTGATTGTTGAAACAATGTAATACATCCTTAGAAACATGTTTTACAAAAACATTATATAAAATTTCAAACTCATATATCTCCGTTACTATAGAAGATACAGCTGTGATTTTACACTCAATGTAATCAGGTCGAAGCTCTCTATTGGCTCATACGAAAAAATTTAATCCATGTGTAATATTCATGCTTAGTTACCATGGAAACTCTCATAACAATAAAGTAAACAATCTATTTGTGCATGATTGTAGTCGTCGTCGTGGAGATTTGAAATAACCACTTTGATTGTTGAAACAATGTAATACATCCTTGGAAACATGTTTTACAAAAACATTATATAAAATTTCAAACTCATATATCTCCGTTACTATAGAAGATACAGCTGTGATTTTACACTCAATGTAATCAGGTCGAAGCTCTCTATTGGCTCATACGAAAAAATTTAATCCATGTGTAATATTCATGCTTAGTTACCATGGAAACTCACATAACAATAAAGTAAACAATCTATTTGTGCATGATTGTAGTCGTCGTCGTGGAGATTTGAAATAACCACTTTGATTGTTGAAACAATGTAATACATCCTTGGAAACATGTTTTACAAAAACATTATATAAAATTTCAAACTCATATATCTCCGTTACTATAGAAAATACAGCTGTGATTTTACACTCAATGTAATCAGGTCGAAGCTCTCTATTGGCTCATACGAAAAAATTTAATCCATGTGTAATATTCATGCTTAGTTACCATGGAAACTCTCAAAACAATAAAGTAAACAATCTATTTGTGCATGATTGTAGTCGTCGTCGTGGAGATTTGAAATAACCACTTTGATTGTTGAAACAATGTAATACATCCTAAGGAATCACGTTGTACAAAAACATTATATAAAATTTCAAACTCATATATCTCCTTTACTATAGAAGATACAGCTGTGATTTTACACTCAATGTAATCAGGTCGAAGCTCTCTATTGGCTCATACGAAAAAATTTAATCCATGTGTAATATTCATGCTTAGTTACCATGGAAACTCCCATAACAATAAAGTAAACAATCAATTTGTGCATGATTGTAGTCGTCGTCGTGGAGATTTGAAATAACCACTTTGATTGTTGAAACAATGTAATACATCCTTGGAAACATGTTTTACAAAAACATTATATAAAATTTCAAACTCATATATCTCCGTTACTATAGAAGATACAGCTGTGATTTTACACTCAATGTAATCAGGTCGAAGCTCTCTATTGGCTCATACGAAAAAATTTAATCCATGTGTAATATTCATGCTTAGTTACCATGGAAACTCTCATAACAATAAAGTAAACAATCTATTTGTGCATGATTGTAGTCGTCGTCGTGGAGATTTGAAATAACCACTTTGATTGTTGAAACAATGTAATACATCCTTGGAAACATGTTTTACAAAAACATTATATAAAATTTTAAACTCATATATCTCCGTTACTATAGAAGATACAGCTGTAATTTTACACTGAATGTAATCAGGTCGAAGCTCTCTATTTGCTCATACCAAAAAATTTAATCCATGTGTAATATTCATGCTTAGTTACCATGGAAACTCCCATAACAATAAAGTAAACAATCAATTTGTGCATGATTGTAGTCGTCGTTGTGGAGATTTGAAATAACCACTTTGATTGTTGAAACAATGTAATACATCCTAAGGAATCACGTTGTACAAAAACATTATATAAAATTTCAAACTCATATATCTCCGTTACTATAGAAGACACAGCTGTGATTTTACACTCAATGTAATCAGGTCGAAGCTCTCTATTGGCTCATACGAAAAAATTTAATCCATGTGTAATATTCATGCTTAGTTACCATGGAAACTCACATAACAATAAAGTAAACAATCTATTTGTGCATGATTGTAGTCGTCGTCGTGGAGATTTGAAATAACCACTTTGATTGTTGAAACAATGTAATACATCCTAAGGAATCACGTTGTACAAAAACATTATATAAAATTTCAAACTCATATATCTCCGTTACTATAGAAGACACAGCTGTGATTTTACACTCAATGTAATCAGGTCGAAGCTCTCTATTGGCTCATACGAAAAAATTTAATCCATGTGTAATATTCTTGCTTAGTTACCATGGAAACTCTCATAACAATAAAGTAAACAATCTATTTGTGCATGATTGTAGTCGTCGTCGTGGAGATTTGAAATAACCACTTTGATTGTTGAAACAATGTAATACATCCTAAGGAATCACGTTGTACAAAAACATTATATAAAATTTCAAACTCATATATCTCCATTACTATAGAAGATACAGCTGTGATTTTACACTCAATGTAATCAGGTCGAAGCTCTCTATTGGCTCATACGAAAAAATTTAATCCATGTGTAATATTCATGCTTAGTTACCATGGAAACTCCCATAACAATAAAGTAAACAATCAATTTGTGCATGATTGTAGTCGTCGTCGTGGAGATTTGAAATAACCACTTTGATTGTTGAAACAATGTAATACATCCTTGGAAACATGTTTTACAAAAACATTATATAAAATTTCAAACTCATATATCTCCGTTACTATAGAAGATACAGCTGTGATTTTACACTCAATGTAATCAGGTCGAAGCTCTCTATTGGCTCATACGAAAAAATTTAATCCATGTGTAATATTCATGCTTAGTTACCATGGAAACTCTCATAACAATAAAGTAAACAATCTATTTGTGCATGATTGTAGTCGTCATCGTGGAGATTTGAAATAACCACTTTGATTGTTGAAACAATGTAATACATCCTTGGAAACATGTTTTACAAAAACATTATATAAAATTTCACACTCATATATCTCCGTTACTATAGAAGATACAGTTGTGATTTTACACTCAATGTAATCAGGTCGAAGCTCTCTATTGGCTCATACGAAAAAATTTAATCCATGTGTAATATTCATGCTTAGTTACCATGGAAACTCTCAAAACAATAAAGTAAACAATCTATTTGTGCATGATTGTAGTCGTCGTCGTGGAGATTTGAAATAACCACTTTGATTGTTGAAACAATGTAATACATCCTAAGGAATCACGTTGTACAAAAACATTATATAAAATTTCAAACTCATATATCTCCATTACTATAGAAGATACAGCTGTGATTTTACACTCAATGTAATCAGGTCGAAGCTCTCTATTGGCTCATACGAAAAAATTTAATCCATGTGTAATATTCATGCTTAGTTACCATGGAAACTCCCATAACAATAAAGTAAACAATCAATTTGTGCATGATTGTAGTCGTCGTCTTGGAGATTTGAAATAACCACTTTGATTGTTGAAACAATGTAATACATCCTTGGAAACATGTTTTACAAAAACATTATATAAAATTTCAAACTCATATATCTCCGTTACTATAGAAGATACAGCTGTGATTTTACACTCAATGTAATCAGGTCGAAGCTCTCTATTGGCTCATACCAAAAAATTTAATCCATGTGTAATATTCATGCTTAGTTACCATGGAAACTCACATAACAATAAAGTAAACAATCTATTTGTGCATGATTGTAGTCGTCGTCGTGGAGATTTGAAATAACCACTTTGATTGTTGAAACAATGTAATACATCCTTGGAAACATGTTTTACAAAAACATTATATAAAATTTCAAACTCATATATCTCCGTTACTATAGAAGATAGAGCTGTGATTTTACACTGAATGTAATCAGGTCGAAGCTCTCTATTTGCTCATACCAAAAAATTTAATCCATGTGTAATATTCATGCTTAGTTACCATGGAAACTCCCATAACAATAAAGTAAACAATCAATTTGTGCATGATTGTAGTCGTCGTCGTGGAGATTTGAAATAACCACTTTGATTGTTGAAACAATGTAATACATCCTAAGGAATCACGTTGTACAAAAACATTATATAAAATTTCAAACTCATATATCTCCGTTACTATAGAAGACACAGCTGTGATTTTACACTCAATGTAATCAGGTCGAAGCTCTCTATTGGCTCATACGAAAAAATTTAATCCATGTGTAATATTCATGCTTAGTTACCATGGAAACTCACATAACAATAAAGTAAACAATCTATTTGTGCATGATTGTAGTCGTCGTCGTGGAGATTTGAAATAACCACTTTGATTGTTGAAACAATGTAATACATCCTTGGAAACATGTTTTACAAAAACATTATATAAAATTTCAAACTCATATATCTCCGTTACTATAGAAGATACAGCTGTGATTTTACACTCAATGTAATCAGGTCGAAGCTCTCTATTGGCTCATACGAAAAAATTTAATCCATGTGTAATATTCATGCTTAGTTACCATGGAAACTCTCATAACAATAAAGTAAACAATCTATTTGTGCATGATTGTAGTCGTCGTCGTGGAGATTTGAAATAACCACTTTGATTGTTGAAACAATGTAATACATCCTTGGAAACATGTTTTACAAAAACATTATATAAAATTTTAAACTCATATATCTCCGTTACTATAGAAGATACAGCTGTAATTTTACACTGAATGTAATCAGGTCGAAGCTCTCTATTTGCTCATACCAAAAAATTTAATCCATGTGTAATATTCATGCTTAGTTACCATGGAAACTCCCATAACAATAAAGTAAACAATCAATTTGTGCATGATTGTAGTCGTCGTTGTGGAGATTTGAAATAACCACTTTGATTGTTGAAACAATGTAATACATCCTAAGGAATCACGTTGTACAAAAACATTATATAAAATGTCAAACTCATATATCTCCGTTACTATAGAAGACACAGCTGTGATTTTACACTCAATGTAATCAGGTCGAAGCTCTCTATTGGCTCATACGAAAAAATTTAATCCATGTGTAATATTCATGCTTAGTTACCATGGAAACTCACATAACAATAAAGTAAACAATCTATTTGTGCATGATTGTAGTCGTCGTCGTGGAGATTTGAAATAACCACTTTGATTGTTGAAACAATGTAATACATCCTAAGGAATCACGTTGTACAAAAACATTATATAAAATTTCAAACTCATATATCTCCGTTACTATAGAAGACACAGCTGTGATTTTACACTCAATGTAATCAGGTCGAAGCTCTCTATTGGCTCATACGAAAAAATTTAATCCATGTGTAATATTCTTGCTTAGTTACCATGGAAACTCTCATAACAATAAAGTAAACAATCTATTTGTGCATGATTGTAGTCGTCGTCGTGGAGATTTGAAATAACCACTTTGATTGTTGAAACAATGTAATACATCCTAAGGAATCACGTTGTACAAAAACATTATATAAAATTTCAAACTCATATATCTCCATTACTATAGAAGATACAGCTGTGATTTTACACTCAATGTAATCAGGTCGAAGCTCTCTATTGGCTCATACGAAAAAATTTAATCCATGTGTAATATTCATGCTTAGTTACCATGGAAACTCCCATAACAATAAAGTAAACAATCAATTTGTGCATGATTGTAGTCGTCGTCGTGGAGATTTGAAATAACCACTTTGATTGTTGAAACAATGTAATACATCCTTGGAAACATGTTTTACAAAAACATTATATAAAATTTCAAACTCATATATCTCCGTTACTATAGAAGATACAGCTGTGATTTTACACTCAATGTAATCAGGTCGAAGCTCTCTATAGGCTCATACGAAAAAATTTAATCCATGTGTAATATTCATGCTTAGTTACCATGGAAACTCTCATAACAATAAAGTAAACAATCTATTTGTGCATGATTGTAGTCGTCATCGTGGAGATTTGAAATAACCACTTTGATTGTTGAAACAATGTAATACATCCTTGGAAACATGTTTTACAAAAACATTATATAAAATTTCACACTCATATATCTCCGTTACTATAGAAGATACAGTTGTGATTTTACACTCAATGTAATCAGGTCGAAGCTCTCTATTGGCTCATACGAAAAAATTTAATCCATGTGTAATATTCATGCTTAGTTACCATGGAAACTCTCAAAACAATAAAGTAAACAATCTATTTGTGCATGATTGTAGTCGTCGTCGTGGAGATTTGAAATAACCACTTTGATTGTTGAAACAATGTAATACATCCTAAGGAATCACGTTGTACAAAAACATTATATAAAATTTCAAACTCATATATCTCCATTACTATAGAAGATACAGCTGTGATTTTACACTCAATGTAATCAGGTCGAAGCTCTCTATTGGCTCATACGAAAAAATTTAATCCATGTGTAATATTCATGCTTAGTTACCATGGAAACTCCCATAACAATAAAGTAAACAATCAATTTGTGCATGATTGTAGTCGTCGTCTTGGAGATTTGAAATAACCACTTTGATTGTTGAAACAATGTAATACATCCTTGGAAACATGTTTTACAAAAACATTATATAAAATTTCAAACTCATATATCTCCGTTACTATAGAAGATACAGCTGTGATTTTACACTCAATGTAATCAGGTCGAAGCTCTCTATTGGCTCATACCAAAAAATTTAATCCATGTGTAATATTCATGCTTAGTTACCATGGAAACTCACATAACAATAAAGTAAACAATCTATTTGTGCATGATTGTAGTCGTCGTCGTGGAGATTTGAAATAACCACTTTGATTGTTGAAACAATGTAATACATCCTTGGAAACATGTTTTACAAAAACATTATATAAAATTTCAAACTCATATATCTCCGTTACTATAGAAGATACAGCTGTGATTTTACACTGAATGTAATCAGGTCGAAGCTCTCTATTTGCTCATACCAAAAAATTTAATCCATGTGTAATATTCATGCTTAGTTACCATGGAAACTCCCATAACAATAAAGTAAACAATCAATTTGTGCATGATTGTAGTCGTCGTCGTGGAGATTTGAAATAACCACTTTGATTGTTGAAACAATGTAATACATCCTAAGGAATCACGTTGTACAAAAACATTATATAAAATTTCAAACTCATATATCTCCGTTACTATAGAAGACACAGCTGTGATTTTACACTCAATGTAATCAGGTCGAAGCTCTCTATTGGCTCATACGAAAAAATTTAATCCATGTGTAATATTCATGCTTAGTTACCATGGAAACTCACATAACAATAAAGTAAACAATCTATTTGTGCATGATTGTAGTCGTCGTCGTGGAGATTTGAAATAACCACTTTGATTGTTGAAACAATGTAATACATCCTTGGAAACATGTTTTACAAAAACATTATATAAAATTTCAAACTCATATATCTCCGTTACTATAGAAGATACAGCTGTGATTTTACACTCAATGTAATCAGGTCGAAGCTCTCTATTGGCTCATACGAAAAAATTTAATCCATGTGTAATATTCATGCTTAGTTACCATGGAAACTCTCATAACAATAAAGTAAACAATCTATTTGTGCATGATTGTAGTCGTCGTCGTGGAGATTTGAAATAACCACTTTGATTGTTGAAACAATGTAATACATCCTAAGGAATCACGTTGTACAAAAACATTATATAAAATTTCAAACTCATATATCTCCGTTACTATAGAAGACACAGCTGTGATTTTACACTCAATGTAATCAGGTCGAAGCTCTCTATTGGCTCATACGAAAAAATTTAATCCATGTGTAATATTCTTGCTTAGTTACCATGGAAACTCTCATAACAATAAAGTAAACAATCTATTTGTGCATGATTGTAGTCGTCGTCGTGGAGATTTGAAATAACCACTTTGATTGTTCAAACAATGTAATACATCCTAAGGAATCACGTTGTACAAAAACATTATATAAAATTTCAAACTCATATATCTCCATTACTATAGAAGATACAGCTGTGATTTTACACTCAATGTAATCAGGTCGAAGCTCTCTATTGGCTCATACGAAAAAATTTAATCCATGTGTAATATTCATGCTTAGTTACCATGGAAACTCCCATAACAATAAAGTAAACAATCAATTTGTGCATGATTGTAGTCGTCGTCGTGGAGATTTGAAATAACCACTTTGATTGTTGAAACAATGTAATACATCCTTAGAATGAATGTTTTACATTAAACATATTATAAATCTTACTATAGATCTCCGTCTTAGATACACTGATTGTAATCAGGTCAGTTAGTTCAGTCTCTCAATTGCTCATGTCGAAAATTTAATCCATGTCGTAATATTTCATGCTTAGTTACCATGGAAACTCTCATAACAATAAAGTAAACAATCTATTTGTGCATGATTGTAGTCGTCGTCGTGGAGATTTGAAATAACCACTTTGATTGTTGAAACAATGTAATACATCCTTGGAAACATGTTTTACAAAAACATTATATAAAATTTCAAACTCATATATCTCCGTTACTATAGAAGATACAGCTGTAATTTTACACTGAATGTAATCAGGTCGAAGCTCTCTATTTGCTCATACCAAAAAATTTAATCCATGTGTAATATTCATGCTTAGTTACCATGGAAACTCCCATAACAATAAAGTAAACAATCAATTTGTGCATGATTGTAGTCGTCGTCGTGGAGATTTGAAATAACCACTTTGATTGTTGAAACAATGTAATACATCCTAAGGAATCACGTTGTACAAAAACATTATATAAAATTTCAAACTCATATATCTCCGTTACTATAGAAGACACAGCTGTGATTTTACACTCAATGTAATCAGGTCGAAGCTCTCTATTGGCTCATACGAAAAAATTTAATCCATGTGTAATATTCATGCTTAGTTACCATGGAAACTCACATAACAATAAAGTAAACAATCTATTTGTGCATGATTGTAGTCGTCGTCGTGGAGATTTGAAATAACCACTTTGATTGTTGAAACAATGTAATACATCCTTGGAAACATGTTTTACAAAAACATTATATAAAATTTCAAACTCATATATCTCCGTTACTATAGAAGATACAGCTGTGATTTTACACTCAATGTAATCAGGTCGAAGCTCTCTATTGGCTCATACGAAAAAATTTAATCCATGTGTAATATTCATGCTTAGTTACCATGGAAACTCTCATAACAATAAAGTAAACAATCTATTTGTGCATGATTGTAGTCGTCATCGTGGAGATTTGAAATAACCACTTTGATTGTTGAAACAATGTAATACATCCTTGGAAACATGTTTTACAAAAACATTATATAAAATTTCACACTCATATATCTCCGTTACTATAGAAGATACAGTTGTGATTTTACACTCAATGTAATCAGGTCGAAGCTCTCTATTGGCTCATACGAAAAAATTTAATCCATGTGTAATATTCATGCTTAGTTACCATGGAAACTCTCAAAACAATAAAGTAAACAATCTATTTGTGCATGATTGTAGTCGTCGTCGTGGAGATTTGAAATAACCACTTTGATTGTTGAAACAATGTAATACATCCTAAGGAATCACGTTGTACAAAAACATTATATAAAATTTCAAACTCATATATCTCCATTACTATAGAAGATACAGCTGTGATTTTACACTCAATGTAATCAGGTCGAAGCTCTCTATTGGCTCATACGAAAAAATTTAATCCATGTGTAATATTCATGCTTAGTTACCATGGAAACTCCCATAACAATAAAGTAAACAATCAATTTGTGCATGATTGTAGTCGTCGTCTTGGAGATTTGAAATAACCACTTTGATTGTTGAAACAATGTAATACATCCTTGGAAACATGTTTTACAAAAACATTATATAAAATTTCAAACTCATATATCTCCGTTACTATAGAAGATACAGCTGTGATTTTACACTCAATGTAATCAGGTCGAAGCTCTCTATTGGCTCATACCAAAAAATTTAATCCATGTGTAATATTCATGCTTAGTTACCATGGAAACTCACATAACAATAAAGTAAACAATCTATTTGTGCATGATTGTAGTCGTCGTCGTGGAGATTTGAAATAACCACTTTGATTGTTGAAACAATGTAATACATCCTTGGAAACATGTTTTACAAAAACATTATATAAAATTTCAAACTCATATATCTCCGTTACTATAGAAGATAGAGCTGTGATTTTACACTGAATGTAATCAGGTCGAAGCTCTCTATTTGCTCATACCAAAAAATTTAATCCATGTGTAATATTCATGCTTAGTTACCATGGAAACTCCCATAACAATAAAGTAAACAATCAATTTGTGCATGATTGTAGTCGTCGTCGTGGAGATTTGAAATAACCACTTTGATTGTTGAAACAATGTAATACATCCTAAGGAATCACGTTGTACAAAAACATTATATAAAATTTCAAACTCATATATCTCCGTTACTATAGAAGACACAGCTGTGATTTTACACTCAATGTAATCAGGTCGAAGCTCTCTATTGGCTCATACGAAAAAATTTAATCCATGTGTAATATTCATGCTTAGTTACCATGGAAACTCACATAACAATAAAGTAAACAATCTATTTGTGCATGATTGTAGTCGTCGTCGTGGAGATTTGAAATAACCACTTTGATTGTTGAAACAATGTAATACATCCTTGGAAACATGTTTTACAAAAACATTATATAAAATTTCAAACTCATATATCTCCGTTACTATAGAAGATACAGCTGTGATTTTACACTCAATGTAATCAGGTCGAAGCTCTCTATTGGCTCATACGAAAAAATTTAATCCATGTGTAATATTCATGCTTAGTTACCATGGAAACTCTCATAACAATAAAGTAAACAATCTATTTGTGCATGATTGTAGTCGTCGTCGTGGAGATTTGAAATAACCACTTTGATTGTTGAAACAATGTAATACATCCTTGGAAACATGTTTTACAAAAACATTATATAAAATTTTAAACTCATATATCTCCGTTACTATAGAAGATACAGCTGTAATTTTACACTGAATGTAATCAGGTCGAAGCTCTCTATTTGCTCATACCAAAAAATTTAATCCATGTGTAATATTCATGCTTAGTTACCATGGAAACTCCCATAACAATAAAGTAAACAATCAATTTGTGCATGATTGTAGTCGTCGTTGTGGAGATTTGAAATAACCACTTTGATTGTTGAAACAATGTAATACATCCTAAGGAATCACGTTGTACAAAAACATTATATAAAATTTCAAACTCATATATCTCCGTTACTATAGAAGACACAGCTGTGATTTTACACTCAATGTAATCAGGTCGAAGCTCTCTATTGGCTCATACGAAAAAATTTAATCCATGTGTAATATTCATGCTTAGTTACCATGGAAACTCACATAACAATAAAGTAAACAATCTATTTGTGCATGATTGTAGTCGTCGTCGTGGAGATTTGAAATAACCACTTTGATTGTTGAAACAATGTAATACATCCTAAGGAATCACGTTGTACAAAAACATTATATAAAATTTCAAACTCATATATCTCCGTTACTATAGAAGACACAGCTGTGATTTTACACTCAATGTAATCAGGTCGAAGCTCTCTATTGGCTCATACGAAAAAATTTAATCCATGTGTAATATTCTTGCTTAGTTACCATGGAAACTCTCATAACAATAAAGTAAACAATCTATTTGTGCATGATTGTAGTCGTCGTCGTGGAGATTTGAAATAACCACTTTGATTGTTGAAACAATGTAATACATCCTAAGGAATCACGTTGTACAAAAACATTATATAAAATTTCAAACTCATATATCTCCATTACTATAGAAGATACAGCTGTGATTTTACACTCAATGTAATCAGGTCGAAGCTCTCTATTGGCTCATACGAAAAAATTTAATCCATGTGTAATATTCATGCTTAGTTACCATGGAAACTCCCATAACAATAAAGTAAACAATCAATTTGTGCATGATTGTAGTCGTCGTCGTGGAGATTTGAAATAACCACTTTGATTGTTGAAACAATGTAATACATCCTTGGAAACATGTTTTACAAAAACATTATATAAAATTTCAAACTCATATATCTCCGTTACTATAGAAGATACAGCTGTGATTTTACACTCAATGTAATCAGGTCGAAGCTCTCTATTGGCTCATACGAAAAAATTTAATCCATGTGTAATATTCATGCTTAGTTACCATGGAAACTCTCATAACAATAAAGTAAACAATCTATTTGTGCATGATTGTAGTCGTCATCGTGGAGATTTGAAATAACCACTTTGATTGTTGAAACAATGTAATACATCCTTGGAAACATGTTTTACAAAAACATTATATAAAATTTCACACTCATATATCTCCGTTACTATAGAAGATACAGTTGTGATTTTACACTCAATGTAATCAGGTCGAAGCTCTCTATTGGCTCATACGAAAAAATTTAATCCATGTGTAATATTCATGCTTAGTTACCATGGAAACTCTCAAAACAATAAAGTAAACAATCTATTTGTGCATGATTGTAGTCGTCGTCGTGGAGATTTGAAATAACCACTTTGATTGTTGAAACAATGTAATACATCCTAAGGAATCACGTTGTACAAAAACATTATATAAAATTTCAAACTCATATATCTCCATTACTATAGAAGATACAGCTGTGATTTTACACTCAATGTAATCAGGTCGAAGCTCTCTATTGGCTCATACGAAAAAATTTAATCCATGTGTAATATTCATGCTTAGTTACCATGGAAACTCCCATAACAATAAAGTAAACAATCAATTTGTGCATGATTGTAGTCGTCGTCTTGGAGATTTGAAATAACCACTTTGATTGTTGAAACAATGTAATACATCCTTGGAAACATGTTTTACAAAAACATTATATAAAATTTCAAACTCATATATCTCCGTTACTATAGAAGATACAGCTGTGATTTTACACTCAATGTAATCAGGTCGAAGCTCTCTATTGGCTCATACCAAAAAATTTAATCCATGTGTAATATTCATGCTTAGTTACCATGGAAACTCACATAACAATAAAGTAAACAATCTATTTGTGCATGATTGTAGTCGTCGTCGTGGAGATTTGAAATAACCACTTTGATTGTTGAAACAATGTAATACATCCTTGGAAACATGTTTTACAAAAACATTATATAAAATTTCAAACTCATATATCTCCGTTACTATAGAAGATACAGCTGTGATTTTACACTGAATGTAATCAGGTCGAAGCTCTCTATTTGCTCATACCAAAAAATTTAATCCATGTGTAATATTCATGCTTAGTTACCATGGAAACTCCCATAACAATAAAGTAAACAATCAATTTGTGCATGATTGTAGTCGTCGTCGTGGAGATTTGAAATAACCACTTTGATTGTTGAAACAATGTAATACATCCTAAGGAATCACGTTGTACAAAAACATTATATAAAATTTCAAACTCATATATCTCCGTTACTATAGAAGACACAGCTGTGATTTTACACTCAATGTAATCAGGTCGAAGCTCTCTATTGGCTCATACGAAAAAATTTAATCCATGTGTAATATTCATGCTTAGTTACCATGGAAACTCACATAACAATAAAGTAAACAATCTATTTGTGCATGATTGTAGTCGTCGTCGTGGAGATTTGAAATAACCACTTTGATTGTTGAAACAATGTAATACATCCTTGGAAACATGTTTTACAAAAACATTATATAAAATTTCAAACTCATATATCTCCGTTACTATAGAAGATACAGCTGTGATTTTACACTCAATGTAATCAGGTCGAAGCTCTCTATTGGCTCATACGAAAAAATTTAATCCATGTGTAATATTCATGCTTAGTTACCATGGAAACTCTCATAACAATAAAGTAAACAATCTATTTGTGCATGATTGTAGTCGTCGTCGTGGAGATTTGAAATAACCACTTTGATTGTTGAAACAATGTAATACATCCTAAGGAATCACGTTGTACAAAAACATTATATAAAATTTCAAACTCATATATCTCCGTTACTATAGAAGACACAGCTGTGATTTTACACTCAATGTAATCAGGTCGAAGCTCTCTATTGGCTCATACGAAAAAATTTAATCCATGTGTAATATTCTTGCTTAGTTACCATGGAAACTCTCATAACAATAAAGTAAACAATCTATTTGTGCATGATTGTAGTCGTCGTCGTGGAGATTTGAAATAACCACTTTGATTGTTCAAACAATGTAATACATCCTAAGGAATCACGTTGTACAAAAACATTATATAAAATTTCAAACTCATATATCTCCATTACTATAGAAGATACAGCTGTGATTTTACACTCAATGTAATCAGGTCGAAGCTCTCTATTGGCTCATACGAAAAAATTTAATCCATGTGTAATATTCATGCTTAGTTACCATGGAAACTCCCATAACAATAAAGTAAACAATCAATTTGTGCATGATTGTAGTCGTCGTCGTGGAGATTTGAAATAACCACTTTGATTGTTGAAACAATGTAATACATCCTTAGAAACATGTTTTACAAAAACATTATATAAAATTTCAAACTCATATATCTCCGTTACTATAGAAGATACAGCTGTGATTTTACACTCAATGTAATCAGGTCGTAGCTCTCTATTGGCTCATACGAAAAAATTTAATCCATGTGTAATATTCATGCTTAGTTACCATGGAAACTCTCATAACAATAAAGTAAACAATCTATTTGTGCATGATTGTAGTCGTCGTCGTGGAGATTTGAAATAACCACTTTGATTGTTGAAACAATGTAATACATCCTTGGAAACATGTTTTACAAAAACATTATATAAAATTTCAAACTCATATATCTCCGTTACTATAGAAGATACAGCTGTAATTTTACACTGAATGTAATCAGGTCGAAGCTCTCTATTTGCTCATACCAAAAAATTTAATCCATGTGTAATATTCATGCTTAGTTACCATGGAAACTCCCATAACAATAAAGTAAACAATCAATTTGTGCATGATTGTAGTCGTCGTCGTGGAGATTTGAAATAACCACTTTGATTGTTGAAACAATGTAATACATCCTAAGGAATCACGTTGTACAAAAACATTATATAAAATTTCAAACTCATATATCTCCGTTACTATAGAAGACACAGCTGTGATTTTACACTCAATGTAATCAGGTCGAAGCTCTCTATTGGCTCATACGAAAAAATTTAATCCATGTGTAATATTCATGCTTAGTTACCATGGAAACTCACATAACAATAAAGTAAACAATCTATTTGTGCATGATTGTAGTCGTCGTCGTGGAGATTTGAAATAACCACTTTGATTGTTGAAAAAATGTAATACATCCTAAGGAATCACGTTGTACAAAAACATTATATAAAATTTCAAACTCATATATCTCCGTTACTATAGAAGACACAGCTGTGATTTTACACTCAATGTAATCAGGTCGAAGCTCTCTATTGGCTCATACGAAAAAATTTAATCCATGTGTAATATTCTTGCTTAGTTACCATGGAAACTCTCATAACAATAAAGTAAACAATCTATTTGTGCATGATTGTAGTCGTCGTCGTGGAGATTTGAAATAACCACTTTGATTGTTGAAACAATGTAATACATCCTAAGGAATCACGTTGTACAAAAACATTATATAAAATTTCAAACTCATATATCTCCATTACTATAGAAGATACAGCTGTGATTTTACACTCAATGTAATCAGGTCGAAGCTCTCTATTGGCTCATACGAAAAAATTTAATCCATGTGTAATATTCATGCTTAGTTACCATGGAAACTCCCATAACAATAAAGTAAACAATCAATTTGTGCATGATTGTAGTCGTCGTCGTGGAGATTTGAAATAACCACTTTGATTGTTGAAACAATGTAATACATCCTTGGAAACATGTTTTACAAAAACATTATATAAAATTTCAAACTCATATATCTCCGTTACTATAGAAGATACAGCTGTGATTTTACACTCAATGTAATCAGGTCGAAGCTCTCTATTGGCTCATACGAAAAAATTTAATCCATGTGTAATATTCATGCTTAGTTACAATGGAAACTCCCATAACAATAAAGTAAACAATCAATTTGTGCATGATTGTAGTCGTCGTCGTGGAGATTTGAAATAACCACTTTGATTGTTGAAACAATGTAATACATCCTAAGGAATCACGTTGTACAAAAACATTATATAAAATTTCAAACTCATATATCTCCGTTACTATAGAAGACACAGCTGTGATTTTACACTCAATGTAATCAGGTCGAAGCTCTCTATTGGCTCATACGAAAAAATTTAATCCATGTGTAATATTCATGCTTAGTTACCATGGAAACTCTCATAACAATAAAGTAAACAATCTATTTGTGCATGATTGTAGTCGTCGTCGTGGAGATTTGAAATAACCACTTTGATTGTTGAAACAATGTAATACATCCTTGGAAACATGTTTTACAAAAACATTATATAAAATTTCAAACTCATATATCTCCGTTACTATAGAAGATACAGCTGTGATTTTACACTCAATGTAATCAGGTCGAAGCTCTCTATTGGCTCATACGAAAAAATTTAATCCATGTGTAATATTCATGCTTAGTTACCATGGAAACTCCCATAACAATAAAGTAAACAATCAATTTGTGCATGATTGTAGTCGTCGTCTTGGAGATTTGAAATAACCACTTTGATTGTTGAAACAATGTAATACATCCTTGGAAACATGTTTTACAAAAACATTATATAAAATTTCAAACTCATATGTCTCCGTTACTATAGAAGATACAGCTGTGATTTTACACTCAATGTAATCAGGTCGAAGCTCTCTATTGGCTCATACGAAAAAATTTAATCCATGTGTAATATTCATGCTTAGTTACCATGGAAACTCTCATAACAATAAAGTAAACAATCTATTTGTGCATGATTGTAGTCGTCGTCGTGGAGATTTGAAATAACCACTTTGATTGTTGAAACAATGTAATACATCCTTGGAAACATGTTTTACAAACACATTTTATAAAATTTCAAACTCATATATCTCCGTTACTATAGAAGATACAGCTGTAATTTTACACTGAATGTAATCAGGTCGAAGCTCTCTATTTGCTCATACCAAAAAATTTAATCCATGTGTAATATTCATGCTTAGTTACCATGGAAACTCCCATAACAATAAAGTAAACAATCAATTTGTGCATGATTGTAGTCGTCGTCGTGGAGATTTGAAATAACCACTTTGATTGTTGAAACAATGTAATACATCCTAAGGAATCACGTTGTACAAAAACATTATATAAAATTTCAAACTCATATATCTCCGTTACTATAGAAGACACAGCTGTGATTTTACACTCAATGTAATCAGGTCGAAGCTCTCTATTGGCTCATACGAAAAAATTTAATCCATGTGTAATATTCATGCTTAGTTACCATGGAAACTCACATAACAATAAAGTAAACAATCTATTTGTGCATGATTGTAGTCGTCGTCGTGGAGATTTGAAATAACCACTTTGATTGTTGAAACAATGTAATACATCCTTGGAAACATGTTTTACAAAAACATTATATAAAATTTCAAACTCATATATCTCCGTTACTATAGAAGATACAGCTGTGATTTTACACTCAATGTAATCAGGTCGAAGCTCTCTATTGGCTCATACGAAAAAATTTAATCCATGTGTAATATTCATGCTTAGTTACCATGGAAACTCTCATAACAATAAAGTAAACAATCTATTTGTGCATGATTGTAGTCGTCGTCGTGGAGATTTGAAATAACCACTTTGATTGTTGAAACAATGTAATACATCCTAAGGAATCACGTTGTACAAAAACATTATATAAAATTTCAAACTCATATATCTCCGTTACTATAGAAGACACAGCTGTGATTTTACACTCAATGTAATCAGGTCGAAGCTCTCTATTGGCTCATACGAAAAAATTTAATCCATGTGTAATATTCTTGCTTAGTTACCATGGAAACTCTCATAACAATAAAGTAAACAATCTATTTGTGCATGATTGTAGTCGTCGTCGTGGAGATTTGAAATAACCACTTTGATTGTTCAAACAATGTAATACATCCTAAGGAATCACGTTGTACAAAAACATTATATAAAATTTCAAACTCATATATCTCCATTACTATAGAAGATACAGCTGTGATTTTACACTCAATGTAATCAGGTCGAAGCTCTCTATTGGCTCATACGAAAAAATTTAATCCATGTGTAATATTCATGCTTAGTTACCATGGAAACTCCCATAACAATAAAGTAAACAATCAATTTGTGCATGATTGTAGTCGTCGTCGTGGAGATTTGAAATAACCACTTTGATTGTTGAAACAATGTAATACATCCTTAGAAACATGTTTTACAAAAACATTATATAAAATTTCAAACTCATATATCTCCGTTACTATAGAAGATACAGCTGTGATTTTACACTCAATGTAATCAGGTCGAAGCTCTCTATTGGCTCATACGAAAAAATTTAATCCATGTGTAATATTCATGCTTAGTTACCATGGAAACTCTCATAACAATAAAGTAAACAATCTATTTGTGCATGATTGTAGTCGTCGTCGTGGAGATTTGAAATAACCACTTTGATTGTTGAAACAATGTAATACATCCTTGGAAACATGTTTTACAAAAACATTATATAAAATTTCAAACTCATATATCTCCGTTACTATAGAAGATACAGCTGTAATTTTACACTGAATGTAATCAGGTCGAAGCTCTCTATTTGCTCATACCAAAAAATTTAATCCATGTGTAATATTCATGCTTAGTTACCATGGAAACTCCCATAACAATAAAGTAAACAATCAATTTGTGCATGATTGTAGTCGTCGTCGTGGAGATTTGAAATAACCACTTTGATTGTTGAAACAATGTAATACATCCTAAGGAATCACGTTGTACAAAAACATTATATAAAATTTCAAACTCATATATCTCCGTTACTATAGAAGACACAGCTGTGATTTTACACTCAATGTAATCAGGTCGAAGCTCTCTATTGGCTCATACGAAAAAATTTAATCCATGTGTAATATTCATGCTTAGTTACCATGGAAACTCACATAACAATAAAGTAAACAATCTATTTGTGCATGATTGTAGTCGTCGTCGTGGAGATTTGAAATAACCACTTTGATTGTTGAAACAATGTAATACATCCTAAGGAATCACGTTGTACAAAAACATTATATAAAATTTCAAACTCATATATCTCCGTTACTATAGAAGACACAGCTGTGATTTTACACTCAATGTAATCAGGTCGAAGCTCTCTATTGGCTCATACGAAAAAATTTAATCCATGTGTAATATTCTTGCTTAGTTACCATGGAAACTCTCATAACAATAAAGTAAACAATCTATTTGTGCATGATTGTAGTCGTCGTCGTGGAGATTTGAAATAACCACTTTGATTGTTGAAACAATGTAATACATCCTAAGGAATCACGTTGTACAAAAACATTATATAAAATTTCAAACTCATATATCTCCATTACTATAGAAGAAACAGCTGTGATTTTACACTCAATGTAATCAGGTCGAAGCTCTCTATTGGCTCATACGAAAAAATTTAATCCATGTGTAATATTCATGCTTAGTTACCATGGAAACTCCCATAACAATAAAGTAAACAATCAATTTGTGCATGATTGTAGTCGTCGTCGTGGAGATTTGAAATAACCACTTTGATTGTTGAAACAATGTAATACATCCTTGGAAACATGTTTTACAAAAACATTATATAAAATTTCAAACTCATATATCTCCGTTACTATAGAAGATACAGCTGTGATTTTACACTCAATGTAATCAGGTCGAAGCTCTCTATTGGCTCATACGAAAAAATTTAATCCATGTGTAATATTCATGCTTAGTTACAATGGAAACTCCCATAACAATAAAGTAAACAATCAATTTGTGCATGATTGTAGTCGTCGTCGTGGAGATTTGAAATAACCACTTTGATTGTTGAAACAATGTAATACATCCTAAGGAATCACGTTGTACAAAAACATTATATAAAATTTCAAACTCATATATCTCCGTTACTATAGAAGACACAGCTGTGATTTTACACTCAATGTAATCAGGTCGAAGCTCTCTATTGGCTCATACGAAAAAATTTAATCCATGTGTAATATTCATGCTTAGTTACCATGGAAACTCTCATAACAATAAAGTAAACAATCTATTTGTGCATGATTGTAGTCGTCGTCGTGGAGATTTGAAATAACCACTTTGATTGTTGAAACAATGTAATACATCCTTGGAAACATGTTTTACAAAAACATTATATAAAATTTCAAACTCATATATCTCCGTTACTATAGAAGATACAGCTGTGATTTTACACTCAATGTAATCAGGTCGAAGCTCTCTATTGGCTCATACGAAAAAATTTAATCCATGTGTAATATTCATGCTTAGTTACCATGGAAACTCTCATAACAATAAAGTAAACAATCTATTTGTGCATGATTGTAGTCGTCGTCGTGGAGATTTGAAATAACCACTTTGATTGTTGAAACAATGTAATACATCCTTGGAAACATGTTTTACAAAAACATTATATAAAATTTCACACTCATATATCTCCGTTACTATAGAAGATACAGTTGTGATTTTACACTCAATGTAATCAGGTCGAAGCTCTCTATTGGCTCATACGAAAAAATTTAATCCATGTGTAATATTCATGCTTAGTTACCATGGAAACTCTCATAACAATAAAGTAAACAATCTATTTGTGCATGATTGTAGTCGTCGTCGTGGAGATTTGAAATAACCACTTTGATTGTTGAAACAATGTAATACATCCTTGGAAACATGTTTTACAAAAACATTATATAAAATTTCAAACTCATATATCTCCGTTACTATAGAAGATACAGCTGTAATTTTACACTGAATGTAATCAGGTCGAAGCTCTCTATTTGCTCATACCAAAAAATTTAATCCATGTGTAATATTCATGCTTAGTTACCATGGAAACTCCCATAACAATAAAGTAAACAATCAATTTGTGCATGATTGTAGTCGTCGTCGTGGAGATTTGAAATAACCACTTTGATTGTTGAAACAATGTAATACATCCTAAGGAATCACGTTGTACAAAAACATTATATAAAATTTCAAACTCATATATCTCCGTTACTATAGAAGACACAGCTGTGATTTTACACTCAATGTAATCAGGTCGAAGCTCTCTATTGGCTCATAAGAAAAAATTTAATCCATGTGTAATATTCATGCTTAGTTACCATGGAAACTCACATAACAATAAAGTAAACAATCTATTTGTGCATGATTGTAGTCGTCGTCGTGGAGATTTGAAATAACCACTTTGATTGTTGAAACAATGTAATACATCCTTGGAAACATGTTTTACAAAAACATTATATAAAATTTCAAACTCATATATCTCCGTTACTATAGAAGATACAGCTGTGATTTTACACTCAATGTAATCAGGTCGAAGCTCTCTATTGGCTCATACGAAAAAATTTAATCCATGTGTAATATTCATGCTTAGTTACCATGGAAACTCTCATAACAATAAAGTAAACAATCTATTTGTGCATGATTGTAGTCGTCGTCGTGGAGATTTGAAATAACCACTTTGATTGTTGAAACAATGTAATACATCCTAAGGAATCACGTTGTACAAAAACATTATATAAAATTTCAAACTCATATATCTCCGTTACTATAGAAGACACAGCTGTGATTTTACACTCAATGTAATCAGGTCGAAGCTCTCTATTGGCTCATACGAAAAAATTTAATCCATGTGTAATATTCTTGCTTAGTTACCATGGAAACTCTCATAACAATAAAGTAAACAATCTATTTGTGCATGATTGTAGTCGTCGTCGTGGAGATTTGAAATAACCACTTTGATTGTTGAAACAATGTAATACATCCTAAGGAATCACGTTGTACAAAAACATTATATAAAATTTCAAACTCATATATCTCCATTACTATAGAAGATACAGCTGTGATTTTACACTCAATGTAATCAGGTCGAAGCTCTCTATTGGCTCATACGAAAAAATTTAATCCATGTGTAATATTCATGCTTAGTTACCATGGAAACTCCCATAACAATAAAGTAAACAATCAATTTGTGCATGATTGTAGTCGTCGTCGTGGAGATTTGAAATAACCACTTTGATTGTTGAAACAATGTAATACATCCTTGGAAACATGTTTTACAAAAACATTATATAAAATTTCAAACTCATATATCTCCGTTACTATAGAAGATACAGCTGTGATTTTACACTCAATGTAATCAGGTCGAAGCTCTCTATTGGCTCATACGAAAAAATTTAATCCATGTGTAATATTCATGCTTAGTTACCATGGAAACTCCCATAACAATAAAGTAAACAATCAATTTGTGCATGATTGTAGTCGTCGTCGTGGAGATTTGAAATAACCACTTTGATTGTTGAAACAATGTAATACATCCTTGGAAACATGTTTTACAAAAACATTATATAAAATTTCAAACTCATATATCTCCGTTACTATAGAAGACACAGCTGTGATTTTACACTCAATGTAATCAGGTCGAAGCTCTCTATTGGCTCATACGAAAAAATTTAATCCATGTGTAATATTCATGCTTAGTTACCATGGAAACTCCCATAACAATAAAGTAAACAATCAATTTGTGCATGATTGTAGTCGTCGTCGTGGAGATTTGAAATAACCACTTTGATTGTTGAAACAATGTAATACATCCTTGGAAACATGTTTTACAAAAACATTATATAAAATTTCAAACTCATATATCTCCGTTACTATAGAAGATACAGCTGTGATTTTACACTCAATGTAATCAGGTCGAAGCTCTCTATTGGCTCATACGAAAAAATTTAATCCATGTGTAATATTCATGCTTAGTTACCATGGAAACTCTCATAACAATAAAGTAAACAATCTATTTGTGCATGATTGTAGTCGTCGTCGTGGAGATTTGAAATAACCACTTTGATTGTTGAAACAATGTAATACATCCTTGGAAACATGTTTTACAAAAACATTATATAAAATTTCAAACTCATATATCTCCGTTACTATAGAAGATACAGCTGTAATTTTACACTGAATGTAATCAGGTCGAAGCTCTCTATTTGCTCATACCAAAAAATTTAATCCATGTGTAATATTCATGCTTAGTTACCATGGAAACTCCCATAACAATAAAGTAAACAATCAATTTGTGCATGATTGTAGTCGTCGTTGTGGAGATTTGAAATAACCACTTTGATTGTTGAAACAATGTAATACATCCTAAGGAATCACGTTGTACAAAAACATTATATAAAATTTCAAACTCATATATCTCCGTTACTATAGAAGACACAGCTGTGATTTTACACTCAATGTAATCAGGTCGAAGCTCTCTATTGGCTCATACGAAAAAATTTAATCCATGTGTAATATTCATGCATAGTTACCATGGAAACTCACATAACAATAAAGTAAACAATCTATTTGTGCATGATTGTAGTCGTCGTCGTGGAGATTTGAAATAACCACTTTGATTGTTGAAACAATGTAATACATCCTAAGGAATCACGTTGTACAAAAACATTATATAAAATTTCAAACTCATATATCTCTGTTACTATAGAAGACACAGCTGTGATTTTACACTCAATGTAATCAGGTCGAAGCTCTCTATTGGCTCATACGAAAAAATTTAATCCATGTGTAATATTCTTGCTTAGTTACCATGGAAACTCTCATAACAATAAAGTAAACAATCTATTTGTGCATGATTGTAGTCGTCGTCGTGGAGATTTGAAATAACCACTTTGATTGTTGAAACAATGTAATACATCCTAAGGAATCACGTTGTACAAAAACATTATATAAAATTTCAAACTCATATATCTCCATTACTATAGAAGATACAGCTGTGATTTTACACTCAATGTAATCAGGTCGAAGCTCTCTATTGGCTCATACGAAAAAATTTAATCCATGTGTAATATTCATGCTTAGTTACCATGGAAACTCCCATAACAATAAAGTAAACAATCAATTTGTGCATGATTGTAGTCGTCGTCGTGGAGATTTGAAATAACCACTTTGATTGTTGAAACAATGTAATACATCCTTGGAAACATGTTTTACAAAAACATTATATAAAATTTCAAACTCATATATCTCCGTTGCTATAGAAGATACAGCTGTGATTTTACACTCAATGTAATCAGGTCGAAGCTCTCTATTGGCTCATACGAAAAAATTTAATCCATGTGTAATATTCATGCTTAGTTACCATGGAAACTCTCATAACAATAAAGTAAACAATCTATTTGTGCATGATTGTAGTCGTCATCGTGGAGATTTGAAATAACCACTTTGATTGTTGAAACAATGTAATACATCCTTGGAAACATGTTTTACAAAAACATTATATAAAATTTCACACTCATATATCTCCGTTACTATAGAAGATACAGTTGTGATTTTACACTCAATGTAATCAGGTCGAAGCTCTCTATTGGCTCATACGAAAAAATTTAATCCATGTGTAATATTCATGCTTAGTTACCATGGAAACTCTCAAAACAATAAAGTAAACAATCTATTTGTGCATGATTGTAGTCGTCGTCGTGGAGATTTGAAATAACCACTTTGATTGTTGAAACAATGTAATACATCCTAAGGAATCACGTTGTACAAAAACATTATATAAAATTTCAAACTCATATATCTCCATTACTATAGAAGATACAGCTGTGATTTTACACTCAATGTAATCAGGTCGAAGCTCTCTATTGGCTCATACGAAAAAATTTAATCCATGTGTAATATTCATGCTTAGTTACCATGGAAACTCCCATAACAATAAAGTAAACAATCAATTTGTGCATGATTGTAGTCGTCGTCGTGGAGATTTGAAATAACCACTTTGATTGTTGAAACAATGTAATACATCCTTGGAAACATGTTTTACAAAAACATTATATAAAATTTCAAACTCATATATCTCCGTTACTATAGAAGATACAGCTGTGATTTTACACTCAATGTAATCAGGTCGAAGCTCTCTATTGGCTCATACGAAAAAATTTAATCCATGTGTAATATTCATGCTTAGTTACCATGGAAACTCTCATAACAATAAAGTAAACAATCTATTTGTGCATGATTGTAGTCGTCGTCGTGGAGATTTGAAATAACCACTTTGATTGTTGAAACAATGTAATACATCCTTGGAAACATGTTTTACAAAAACATTATATAAAATTTCAAACTCATATATCTCCGTTACTATAGAAGATACAGCTGTAATTTTACACTGAATGTAATCAGGTCGAAGCTCTCTATTTGCTCATACCAAAAAATTTAATCCATGTGTAATATTCATGCTTAGTTACCATGGAAACTCCCATAACAATAAAGTAAACAATCAATTTGTGCATGATTGTAGTCGTCGTCGTGGAGATTTGAAATAACCACTTTGATTGTTGAAACAATGTAATACATCCTAAGGAATCACGTTGTACAAAAACATTATATAAAATTTCAAACTCATATATCTCCGTTACTATAGAAGACACAGCTGTGATTTTACACTCAATGTAATCAGGTCGAAGCTCTCTATTGGCTCATACGAAAAAATTTAATCCATGTGTAATATTCATGCTTAGTTACTATGGAAACTCACATAACAATAAAGTAAACAATCTATTTGTGCATGATTGTAGTCGTCGTCGTGGAGATTTGAAATAACCACTTTGATTGTTGAAACAATGTAATACATCCTAAGGAATCACGTTGTACAAAAACATTATATAAAATTTCAAACTCATATATCTCCGTTACTATAGAAGACACAGCTGTGATTTTACACTCAATGTAATCAGGTCGAAGCTCTCTATTGGCTCATACGAAAAAATTTAATCCATGTGTAATATTCTTGCTTAGTTACCATGGAAACTCTCATAACAATAAAGTAAACAATCTATTTGTGCATGATTGTAGTCGTCGTCGTGGAGATTTGAAATAACCACTTTGATTGTTGAAACAATGTAATACATCCTAAGGAATCACGTTGTACAAAAACATTATATAAAATTTCAAACTCATATATCTCCATTACTATAGAAGATACAGCTGTGATTTTACACTCAATGTAATCAGGTCGAAGCTCTCTATTGGCTCATACGAAAAAATTTAATCCATGTGTAATATTCATGCTTAGTTACCATGGAAACTCCCATAACAATAAAGTAAACAATCAATTTGTGCATGATTGTAGTCGTCGTCGTGGAGATTTGAAATAACCACTTTGATTGTTGAAACAATGTAATACATCCTTAGAAACATGTTTTACAAAAACATTATATAAAATTTCAAACTCATATATCTCCGTTACTATAGAAGATACAGCTGTGATTTTACACTCAATGTAATCAGGTCGAAGCTCTCTATTGGCTCATACGAAAAAATTTAATCCATGTGTAATATTCATGCTTAGTTACCATGGAAACTCTCATAACAATAAAGTAAACAATCTATTTGTGCATGATTGTAGTCGTCGTCGTGGAGATTTGAAATAACCACTTTGATTGTTGAAACAATGTAATACATCCTTGGAAACATGTTTTACAAAAACATTATATAAAATTTCAAACTCATATATCTCCGTTACTATAGAAGATACAGCTGTAATTTTACACTGAATGTAATCAGGTCGAAGCTCTCTATTTGCTCATACCAAAAAATTTAATCCATGTGTAATATTCATGCTTAGTTACCATGGAAACTCCCATAACAATAAAGTAAACAATCAATTTGTGCATGATTGTAGTCGTCGTCGTGGAGATTTGAAATAACCACTTTGATTGTTGAAACAATGTAATACATCCTAAGGAATCACGTTGTACAAAAACATTATATAAAATTTCAAACTCATATATCTCCGTTACTATAGAAGACACAGCTGTGATTTTACACTCAATGTAATCAGGTCGAAGCTCTCTATTGGCTCATACGAAAAAATTTAATCCATGTGTAATATTCATGCTTAGTTACCATGGAAACTCACATAACAATAAAGTAAACAATCTATTTGTGCATGATTGTAGTCGTCGTCGTGGAGATTTGAAATAACCACTTTGATTGTTGAAACAATGTAATACATCCTAAGGAATCACGTTGTACAAAAACATTATATAAAATTTCAAACTCATATATCTCCGTTACTATAGAAGACACAGCTGTGATTTTACACTCAATGTAATCAGGTCGAAGCTCTCTATTGGCTCATACGAAAAAATTTAATCCATGTGTAATATTCTTGCTTAGTTACCATGGAAACTCTCATAACAATAAAGTAAACAATCTATTTGTGCATGATTGTAGTCGTCGTCGTGGAGATTTGAAATAACCACTTTGATTGTTGAAACAATGTAATACATCCTTGGAAACATGTTTTACAAAAACATTATATAAAATTTCAAACTCATATATCTCCGTTACTATAGAAGATACAGCTGTGATTTTACACTCAATGTAATCAGGTCGAAGCTCTCTATTGGCTCATACGAAAAAATTTAATCCATGTGTAATATTCATGCTTAGTTACCATGGAAACTCTCATAACAATAAAGTAAACAATCTATTTGTGCATGATTGTAGTCGTCATCGTGGAGATTTGAAATAACCACTTTGATTGTTGAAACAATGTAATACATCCTTGGAAACATGTTTTACAAAAACATTATATAAAATTTCAAACTCATATATCTCCGTTACTATAGAAGATACAGCTGTAATTTTACACTGAATGTAATCAGGTCGAAGCTCTCTATTTGCTCATACCAAAAAATTTAATCCATGTGTAATATTCATGCTTAATTACCATGGAAACTCCCATAACAATAAAGTAAACAATCAATTTGTGCATGATTGTAGTCGTCGTCGTGGAGATTTGAAATAACCACTTTGATTGTTGAAACAATGTAATACATCCTAAGGAATCACGTTGTACAAAAACATTATATAAAATTTCAAACTCATATATCTCCGTTACTATAGAAGACACAGCTGTGATTTTACACTCAATGTAATCAGGTCGAAGCTCTCTATTGGCTCATACGAAAAAATTTAATCCATGTGTAATATTCATGCTTAGTTACCATGGAAACTCACATAACAATAAAGTAAACAATCTATTTGTGCATGATTGTAGTCGTCGTCGTGGAGATTTGAAATAACCACTTTGATTGTTGAAACAATGTAATACATCCTTGGAAACATGTTTTACAAAAACATTATATAAAATTTCAAACTCATATATCTCCGTTACTATAGAAGATACAGCTGTGATTTTACACTCAATGTAATCAGGTCGAAGCTCTCTATTGGCTCATACGAAAAAATTTAATCCATGTGTAATATTCATGCTTAGTTACCATGGAAACTCTCATAACAATAAAGTAAACAATCTATTTGTGCATGATTGTAGTCGTCGTCGTGGAGATTTGAAATAACCACTTTGATTGTTGAAACAATGTAATACATCCTAAGGAATCACGTTGTACAAAAACATTATATAAAATTTCAAACTCATATATCTCCGTTACTATAGAAGACACAGCTGTGATTTTACACTCAATGTAATCAGGTCGAAGCTCTCTATTGGCTCATACGAAAAAATTTAATCCATGTGTAATATTCTTGCTTAGTTACCATGGAAACTCTCATAACAATAAAGTAAACAATCTATTTGTGCATGATTGTAGTCGTCGTCGTGGAGATTTGAAATAACCACTTTGATTGTTGAAACAATGTAATACATCCTAAGGAATCACGTTGTACAAAAACATTATATAAAATTTCAAACTCATATATCTCCATTACTATAGAAGATACAGCTGTGATTTTACACTCAATGTAATCAGGTCGAAGCTCTCTATTGGCTCATACGAAAAAATTTAATCCATGTGTAATATTCATGCTTAGTTACCATGGAAACTCCCATAACAATAAAGTAAACAATCAATTTGTGCATGATTGTAGTCGTCGTCGTGGAGATTTGAAATAACCACTTTGATTGTTGAAACAATGTAATACATCCTTGGAAACATGTTTTACAAAAACATTATATAAAATTTCAAACTCATATATCTCCGTTACTATAGAAGATACAGCTGTGATTTTACACTCCATGTAATCAGGTCGAAGCTCTCTATTGGCTCATACGAAAAAATTTAATCCATGTGTAATATTCATGCTTAGTTACCATGGAAACTCTCATAACAATAAAGTAAACAATCTATTTGTGCATGATTGTAGTCGTCGTCGTGGAGATTTGAAATAACCACTTTGATTGTTGAAACAATGTAATACATCCTTGGAAACATGTTTTACAAAAACATTATATAAAATTTCAAACTCATATATCTCCGTTACTATAGAAGATACAGCTGTAATTTTACACTGAATGTAATCAGGTCGAAGCTCTCTATTTGCTCATACCAAAAAATTTAATCCATGTGTAATATTCATGCTTAGTTACCATGGAAACTCCCATAACAATAAAGTAAACAATCAATTTGTGCATGATTGTAGTCGTCGTCGTGGAGATTTGAAATAACCACTTTGATTGTTGAAACAATGTAATACATCCTAAGGAATCACGTTGTACAAAAACATTATATAAAATTTCAAACTCATATATCTCCGTTACTATAGAAGACACAGCTGTGATTTTACACTCAATGTAATCAGGTCGAAGCTCTCTATTGGCTCATACGAAAAAATTTAATCCATGTGTAATATTCATGCTTAGTTACCATGGAAACTCACATAACAATAAAGTAAACAATCTATTTGTGCATGATTGTAGTCGTCGTCGTGGAGATTTGAAATAACCACTTTGATTGTTGAAACAATGTAATACATCCTTGGAAACATGTTTTACAAAAACATTATATAAAATTTCAAACTCATATATCTCCGTTACTATAGAAGATACAGCTGTGATTTTACACTCAATGTAATCAGGTCGAAGCTCTCTATTGGCTCATACGAAAAAATTTAATCCATGTGTAATATTCATGCTTAGTTACCATGGAAACTCTCATAACAATAAAGTAAACAATCTATTTGTGCATGATTGTAGTCGTCGTCGTGGAGATTTGAAATAACCACTTTGATTGTTGAAACAATGTAATACATCCTAAGGAATCACGTTGTACAAAAACATTATATAAAATTTCAAACTCATATATCTCCGTTACTATAGAAGACACAGCTGTGATTTTACACTCAATGTAATCAGGTCGAAGCTCTCTATTGGCTCATACGAAAAAATTTAATCCATGTGTAATATTCTTGCTTAGTTACCATGGAAACTCTCATAACAATAAAGTAAACAATCTATTTGTGCATGATTGTAGTCGTCGTCGTGGAGATTTGAAATAACCACTTTGATTGTTGAAACAATGTAATACATCCTAAGGAATCACGTTGTACAAAAACATTATATAAAATTTCAAACTCATATATCTCCATTACTATAGAAGATACAGCTGTGATTTTACACTCAATGTAATCAGGTCGAAGCTCTCTATTGGCTCATACGAAAAAATTTAATCCATGTGTAATATTCATGCTTAGTTACCATGGAAACTCCCATAACAATAAAGTAAACAATCAATTTGTGCATGATTGTAGTCGTCGTCGTGGAGATTTGAAATAACCACTTTGATTGTTGAAACAATGTAATACATCCTTAGAAACATGTTTTACAAAAACATTATATAAAATTTCAAACTCATATATCTCCGTTACTATAGAAGATACAGCTGTGATTTTACACTCAATGTAATCAGGTCGAAGCTCTCTATTGGCTCATACGAAAAAATTTAATCCATGTGTAATATTCATGCTTAGTTACCATGGAAACTCTCATAACAATAAAGTAAACAATCTATTTGTGCATGATTGTAGTCGTCGTCGTGGAGATTTGAAATAACCACTTTGATTGTTGAAACAATGTAATACATCCTTGGAAACATGTTTTACAAAAACATTATATAAAATTTCAAACTCATATATCTCCGTTACTATAGAAGATACAGCTGTGATTTTACACTCAATGTAATCAGGTCGAAGCTCTCTATTGGCTCATACGAAAAAATTTAATCCATGTGTAATATTCATGCTTAGTTACCATGGAAACTCACATAACAATAAAGTAAACAATCTATTTGTGCATGATTGTAGTCGTCGTCGTGGAGATTTGAAATAACCACTTTGATTGTTGAAACAATGTAATACATCCTTGGAAACATGTTTTACAAAAACATTATATAAAATTTCAAACTCATATATCTCCGTTACTATAGAAGATACAGCTGTGATTTTACACTCAATGTAATCAGGTCGAAGCTCTCTATTGGCTCATACGAAAAAATTTAATCCATGTGTAATATTCTTGCTTAGTTACCATGGAAACTCTCATAACAATAAAGTAAACAATCTATTTGTGCATGATTGTAGTCGTCGTCGTGGAGATTTGAAATAACCACTTTGATTGTTGAAACAATGTAATACATCCTAAGGAATCACGTTGTACAAAAACATTATATAAAATTTCAAACTCATATATCTCCATTACTATAGAAGATACAGCTGTGATTTTACACTCAATGTAATCAGGTCGAAGCTCTCTATTGGCTCATACGAAAAAATTTAATCCATGTGTAATATTCATGCTTAGTTACCATGGAAACTCCCATAACAATAAAGTAAACAATCAATTTGTGCATGATTGTAGTCGTCGTCGTGGAGATTTGAAATAACCACTTTGATTGTTGAAACAATGTAATACATCCTTGGAAACATGTTTTACAAAAACATTATATAAAATTTCAAACTCATATATCTCCGTTACTATAGAAGATACAGCTGTGATTTTACACTCAATGTAATCAGGTCGAAGCTCTCTATTGGCTCATACGAAAAAATTTAATCCATGTGTAATATTCGTGCTTAGTTACCATGGAAACTCTCATAACAATAAAGTAAACAATCTATTTGTGCATGATTGTAGTCGTCGTCGTGGAGATTTGAAATAACCACTTTGATTGTTGAAACAATGTAATACATCCTTGGAAACATGTTTTACAAAAACATTATATAAAATTTCACACTCATATATCTCCGTTACTATAGAAGATACAGTTGTGATTTTACACTCAATGTAATCAGGTCGAAGCTCTCTATTGGCTCATACGAAAAAATTTAATCCATGTGTAATATTCATGCTTAGTTACCATGGAAACTCTCAAAACAATAAAGTAAACAATCTATTTGTGCATGATTGTAGTCGTCGTCGTGGAGATTTGAAATAACCACTTTGATTGTTGAAACAATGTAATACATCCTAAGGAATCACGTTGTACAAAAACATTATATAAAATTTCAAACTCATATATCTCCATTACTATAGAAGATACAGCTGTGATTTTACACTCAATGTAATCAGGTCGAAGCTCTCTATTGGCTCATACGAAAAAATTTAATCCATGTGTAATATTCATGCTTAGTTACCATGGAAACTCCCATAACAATAAAGTAAACAATCAATTTGTGCATGATTGTAGTCGTCGTCGTGGAGATTTGAAATAACCACTTTGATTGTTGAAACAATGTAATACATCCTTGGAAACATGTTTTACAAAAACATTATATAAAATTTCAAACTCATATATCTCCGTTACTATAGAAGACACAGCTGTGATTTTACACTCAATGTAATCAGGTCGAAGCTCTCTATTGGCTCATACGAAAAAATTTAATCCATGTGTAATATTCATGCTTAGTTACCATGGAAACTCTCATAACAATAAAGTAAACAATCTATTTGTGCATGATTGTAGTCGTCGTCGTGGAGATTTGAAATAACCACTTTGATTGTTGAAACAATGTAATACATCCTTGGAAACATGTTTTACAAAAACATTATATAAAATTTCAAACTCATATATCTCCGTTACTATAGAAGATACAGCTGTAATTTTACACTGAATGTAATCAGGTCGAAGCTCTCTATTTGCTCATACCAAAAAATTTAATCCATGTGTAATATTCATGCTTAGTTACCATGGAAACTCCCATAACAATAAAGTAAACAATCAATTTGTGCATGATTGTAGTCGTCGTCGTGGAGATTTGAAATAACCACTTTGATTGTTGAAACAATGTAATACATCCTAAGGAATCACGTTGTACAAAAACATTATATAAAATTTCAAACTCATATATCTCCGTTACTATAGAAGACACAGCTGTGATTTTACACTCAATGTAATCAGGTCGAAGCTCTCTATTGGCTCATACGAAAAAATTTAATCCATGTGTAATATTCATGCTTAGTTACCATGGAAACTCACATAACAATAAAGTAAACAATCTATTTGTGCATGATTGTAGTCGTCGTCGTGGAGATTTGAAATAACCACTTTGATTGTTGAAACAATGTAATACATCCTAAGGAATCACGTTGTACAAAAACATTATATAAAATTTCAAACTCATATATCTCCGTTACTATAGAAGACACAGCTGTGATTTTACACTCAATGTAATCAGGTCGAAGCTCTCTATTGGCTCATACGAAAAAATTTAATCCATGTGTAATATTCTTGCTTAGTTACCATGGAAACTCTCATAACAATAAAGTAAACAATCTATTTGTGCATGATTGTAGTCGTCGTCGTGGAGATTTGAAATAACCACTTTGATTGTTGAAACAATGTAATACATCCTTGGAAACATGTTTTACAAAAACATTATATAAAATTTCAAACTCATATATCTCCGTTACTATAGAAGATACAGCTGTGATTTTACACTCAATGTAATCAGGTCGAAGCTCTCTATTGGCTCATACGAAAAAATTTAATCCATGTGTAATATTCATGCTTAGTTACCATGGAAACTCTCATAACAATAAAGTAAACAATCTATTTGTGCATGATTGTAGTCGTCATCGTGGAGATTTGAAATAACCACTTTGATTGTTGAAACAATGTAATACATCCTTGGAAACATGTTTTACAAAAACATTATATAAAATTTCAAACTCATATATCTCCGTTACTATAGAAGATACAGCTGTAATTTTACACTGAATGTAATCAGGTCGAAGCTCTCTATTTGCTCATACCAAAAAATTTAATCCATGTGTAATATTCATGCTTAATTACCATGGAAACTCCCATAACAATAAAGTAAACAATCAATTTGTGCATGATTGTAGTCGTCGTCGTGGAGATTTGAAATAACCACTTTGATTGTTGAAACAATGTAATACATCCTAAGGAATCACGTTGTACAAAAACATTATATAAAATTTCAAACTCATATATCTCCGTTACTATAGAAGACACAGCTGTGATTTTACACTCAATGTAATCAGGTCGAAGCTCTCTATTGGCTCATACGAAAAAATTTAATCCATGTGTAATATTCATGCTTAGTTACCATGGAAACTCACATAACAATAAAGTAAACAATCTATTTGTGCATGATTGTAGTCGTCGTCGTGGAGATTTGAAATAACCACTTTGATTGTTGAAACAATGTAATACATCCTTGGAAACATGTTTTACAAAAACATTATATAAAATTTCAAACTCATATATCTCCGTTACTATAGAAGATACAGCTGTGATTTTACACTCAATGTAATCAGGTCGAAGCTCTCTATTGGCTCATACGAAAAAATTTAATCCATGTGTAATATTCATGCTTAGTTACCATGGAAACTCTCATAACAATAAAGTAAACAATCTATTTGTGCATGATTGTAGTCGTCGTCGTGGAGATTTGAAATAACCACTTTGATTGTTGAAACAATGTAATACATCCTAAGGAATCACGTTGTACAAAAACATTATATAAAATTTCAAACTCATATATCTCCGTTACTATAGAAGACACAGCTGTGATTTTACACTCAATGTAATCAGGTCGAAGCTCTCTATTGGCTCATACGAAAAAATTTAATCCATGTGTAATATTCTTGCTTAGTTACCATGGAAACTCTCATAACAATAAAGTAAACAATCTATTTGTGCATGATTGTAGTCGTCGTCGTGGAGATTTGAAATAACCACTTTGATTGTTGAAACAATGTAATACATCCTAAGGAATCACGTTGTACAAAAACATTATATAAAATTTCAAACTCATATATCTCCATTACTATAGAAGATACAGCTGTGATTTTACACTCAATGTAATCAGGTCGAAGCTCTCTATTGGCTCATACGAAAAAATTTAATCCATGTGTAATATTCATGCTTAGTTACCATGGAAACTCCCATAACAATAAAGTAAACAATCAATTTGTGCATGATTGTAGTCGTCGTCGTGGAGATTTGAAATAACCACTTTGATTGTTGAAACAATGTAATACATCCTTGGAAACATGTTTTACAAAAACATTATATAAAATTTCAAACTCATATATCTCCGTTACTATAGAAGATACAGCTGTGATTTTACACTCCATGTAATCAGGTCGAAGCTCTCTATTGGCTCATACGAAAAAATTTAATCCATGTGTAATATTCATGCTTAGTTACCATGGAAACTCTCATAACAATAAAGTAAACAATCTATTTGTGCATGATTGTAGTCGTCGTCGTGGAGATTTGAAATAACCACTTTGATTGTTGAAACAATGTAATACATCCTTGGAAACATGTTTTACAAAAACATTATATAAAATTTCAAACTCATATATCTCCGTTACTATAGAAGATACAGCTGTAATTTTACACTGAATGTAATCAGGTCGAAGCTCTCTATTTGCTCATACCAAAAAATTTAATCCATGTGTAATATTCATGCTTAGTTACCATGGAAACTCCCATAACAATAAAGTAAACAATCAATTTGTGCATGATTGTAGTCGTCGTCGTGGAGATTTGAAATAACCACTTTGATTGTTGAAACAATGTAATACATCCTAAGGAATCACGTTGTACAAAAACATTATATAAAATTTCAAACTCATATATCTCCGTTACTATAGAAGACACAGCTGTGATTTTACACTCAATGTAATCAGGTCGAAGCTCTCTATTGGCTCATACGAAAAAATTTAATCCATGTGTAATATTCATGCTTAGTTACCATGGAAACTCACATAACAATAAAGTAAACAATCTATTTGTGCATGATTGTAGTCGTCGTCGTGGAGATTTGAAATAACCACTTTGATTGTTGAAACAATGTAATACATCCTTGGAAACATGTTTTACAAAAACATTATATAAAATTTCAAACTCATATATCTCCGTTACTATAGAAGATACAGCTGTGATTTTACACTCAATGTAATCAGGTCGAAGCTCTCTATTGGCTCATACGAAAAAATTTAATCCATGTGTAATATTCATGCTTAGTTACCATGGAAACTCTCATAACAATAAAGTAAACAATCTATTTGTGCATGATTGTAGTCGTCGTCGTGGAGATTTGAAATAACCACTTTGATTGTTGAAACAATGTAATACATCCTAAGGAATCACGTTGTACAAAAACATTATATAAAATTTCAAACTCATATATCTCCGTTACTATAGAAGACACAGCTGTGATTTTACACTCAATGTAATCAGGTCGAAGCTCTCTATTGGCTCATACGAAAAAATTTAATCCATGTGTAATATTCTTGCTTAGTTACCATGGAAACTCTCATAACAATAAAGTAAACAATCTATTTGTGCATGATTGTAGTCGTCGTCGTGGAGATTTGAAATAACCACTTTGATTGTTGAAACAATGTAATACATCCTAAGGAATCACGTTGTACAAAAACATTATATAAAATTTCAAACTCATATATCTCCATTACTATAGAAGATACAGCTGTGATTTTACACTCAATGTAATCAGGTCGAAGCTCTCTATTGGCTCATACGAAAAAATTTAATCCATGTGTAATATTCATGCTTAGTTACCATGGAAACTCCCATAACAATAAAGTAAACAATCAATTTGTGCATGATTGTAGTCGTCGTCGTGGAGATTTGAAATAACCACTTTGATTGTTGAAACAATGTAATACATCCTTAGAAACATGTTTTACAAAAACATTATATAAAATTTCAAACTCATATATCTCCGTTACTATAGAAGATACAGCTGTGATTTTACACTCAATGTAATCAGGTCGAAGCTCTCTATTGGCTCATACGAAAAAATTTAATCCATGTGTAATATTCATGCTTAGTTACCATGGAAACTCTCATAACAATAAAGTAAACAATCTATTTGTGCATGATTGTAGTCGTCGTCGTGGAGATTTGAAATAACCACTTTGATTGTTGAAACAATGTAATACATCCTTGGAAACATGTTTTACAAAAACATTATATAAAATTTCAAACTCATATATCTCCGTTACTATAGAAGATACAGCTGTAATTTTACACTGAATGTAATCAGGTCGAAGCTCTCTATTTGCTCATACCAAAAAATTTAATCCATGTGTAATATTCATGCTTAGTTACCATGGAAACTCCCATAACAATAAAGTAAACAATCAATTTGTGCATGATTGTAGTCGTCGTCGTGGAGATTTGAAATAACCACTTTGATTGTTGAAACAATGTAATACATCCTAAGGAATCACGTTGTACAAAAACATTATATAAAATTTCAAACTCATATATCTCCGTTACTATAGAAGACACAGCTGTGATTTTACACTCAATGTAATCAGGTCGAAGCTCTCTATTGGCTCATACGAAAAAATTTAATCCATGTGTAATATTCATGCTTAGTTACCATGGAAACTCACATAACAATAAAGTAAACAATCTATTTGTGCATGATTGTAGTCGTCGTCGTGGAGATTTGAAATAACCACTTTGATTGTTGAAACAATGTAATACATCCTAAGGAATCACGTTGTACAAAAACATTATATAAAATTTCAAACTCATATATCTCCGTTACTATAGAAGACACAGCTGTGATTTTACACTCAATGTAATCAGGTCGAAGCTCTCTATTGGCTCATACGAAAAAATTTAATCCATGTGTAATATTCTTGCTTAGTTACCATGGAAACTCTCATAACAATAAAGTAAACAATCTATTTGTGCATGATTGTAGTCGTCGTCGTGGAGATTTGAAATAACCACTTTGATTGTTGAAACAATGTAATACATCCTTGGAAACATGTTTTACAAAAACATTATATAAAATTTCAAACTCATATATCTCCGTTACTATAGAAGATACAGCTGTGATTTTACACTCAATGTAATCAGGTCGAAGCTCTCTATTGGCTCATACGAAAAAATTTAATCCATGTGTAATATTCATGCTTAGTTACCATGGAAACTCTCATAACAATAAAGTAAACAATCTATTTGTGCATGATTGTAGTCGTCATCGTGGAGATTTGAAATAACCACTTTGATTGTTGAAACAATGTAATACATCCTTGGAAACATGTTTTACAAAAACATTATATAAAATTTCAAACTCATATATCTCCGTTACTATAGAAGATACAGCTGTAATTTTACACTGAATGTAATCAGGTCGAAGCTCTCTATTTGCTCATACCAAAAAATTTAATCCATGTGTAATATTCATGCTTAATTACCATGGAAACTCCCATAACAATAAAGTAAACAATCAATTTGTGCATGATTGTAGTCGTCGTCGTGGAGATTTGAAATAACCACTTTGATTGTTGAAACAATGTAATACATCCTAAGGAATCACGTTGTACAAAAACATTATATAAAATTTCAAACTCATATATCTCCGTTACTATAGAAGACACAGCTGTGATTTTACACTCAATGTAATCAGGTCGAAGCTCTCTATTGGCTCATACGAAAAAATTTAATCCATGTGTAATATTCATGCTTAGTTACCATGGAAACTCACATAACAATAAAGTAAACAATCTATTTGTGCATGATTGTAGTCGTCGTCGTGGAGATTTGAAATAACCACTTTGATTGTTGAAACAATGTAATACATCCTTGGAAACATGTTTTACAAAAACATTATATAAAATTTCAAACTCATATATCTCCGTTACTATAGAAGATACAGCTGTGATTTTACACTCAATGTAATCAGGTCGAAGCTCTCTATTGGCTCATACGAAAAAATTTAATCCATGTGTAATATTCATGCTTAGTTACCATGGAAACTCTCATAACAATAAAGTAAACAATCTATTTGTGCATGATTGTAGTCGTCGTCGTGGAGATTTGAAATAACCACTTTGATTGTTGAAACAATGTAATACATCCTAAGGAATCACGTTGTACAAAAACATTATATAAAATTTCAAACTCATATATCTCCGTTACTATAGAAGACACAGCTGTGATTTTACACTCAATGTAATCAGGTCGAAGCTCTCTATTGGCTCATACGAAAAAATTTAATCCATGTGTAATATTCTTGCTTAGTTACCATGGAAACTCTCATAACAATAAAGTAAACAATCTATTTGTGCATGATTGTAGTCGTCGTCGTGGAGATTTGAAATAACCACTTTGATTGTTGAAACAATGTAATACATCCTAAGGAATCACGTTGTACAAAAACATTATATAAAATTTCAAACTCATATATCTCCATTACTATAGAAGATACAGCTGTGATTTTACACTCAATGTAATCAGGTCGAAGCTCTCTATTGGCTCATACGAAAAAATTTAATCCATGTGTAATATTCATGCTTAGTTACCATGGAAACTCCCATAACAATAAAGTAAACAATCAATTTGTGCATGATTGTAGTCGTCGTCGTGGAGATTTGAAATAACCACTTTGATTGTTGAAACAATGTAATACATCCTTGGAAACATGTTTTACAAAAACATTATATAAAATTTCAAACTCATATATCTCCGTTACTATAGAAGATACAGCTGTGATTTTACACTCCATGTAATCAGGTCGAAGCTCTCTATTGGCTCATACGAAAAAATTTAATCCATGTGTAATATTCATGCTTAGTTACCATGGAAACTCTCATAACAATAAAGTAAACAATCTATTTGTGCATGATTGTAGTCGTCGTCGTGGAGATTTGAAATAACCACTTTGATTGTTGAAACAATGTAATACATCCTTGGAAACATGTTTTACAAAAACATTATATAAAATTTCAAACTCATATATCTCCGTTACTATAGAAGATACAGCTGTAATTTTACACTGAATGTAATCAGGTCGAAGCTCTCTATTTGCTCATACCAAAAAATTTAATCCATGTGTAATATTCATGCTTAGTTACCATGGAAACTCCCATAACAATAAAGTAAACAATCAATTTGTGCATGATTGTAGTCGTCGTCGTGGAGATTTGAAATAACCACTTTGATTGTTGAAACAATGTAATACATCCTAAGGAATCACGTTGTACAAAAACATTATATAAAATTTCAAACTCATATATCTCCGTTACTATAGAAGACACAGCTGTGATTTTACACTCAATGTAATCAGGTCGAAGCTCTCTATTGGCTCATACGAAAAAATTTAATCCATGTGTAATATTCATGCTTAGTTACCATGGAAACTCACATAACAATAAAGTAAACAATCTATTTGTGCATGATTGTAGTCGTCGTCGTGGAGATTTGAAATAACCACTTTGATTGTTGAAACAATGTAATACATCCTTGGAAACATGTTTTACAAAAACATTATATAAAATTTCAAACTCATATATCTCCGTTACTATAGAAGATACAGCTGTGATTTTACACTCAATGTAATCAGGTCGAAGCTCTCTATTGGCTCATACGAAAAAATTTAATCCATGTGTAATATTCATGCTTAGTTACCATGGAAACTCTCATAACAATAAAGTAAACAATCTATTTGTGCATGATTGTAGTCGTCGTCGTGGAGATTTGAAATAACCACTTTGATTGTTGAAACAATGTAATACATCCTAAGGAATCACGTTGTACAAAAACATTATATAAAATTTCAAACTCATATATCTCCGTTACTATAGAAGACACAGCTGTGATTTTACACTCAATGTAATCAGGTCGAAGCTCTCTATTGGCTCATACGAAAAAATTTAATCCATGTGTAATATTCTTGCTTAGTTACCATGGAAACTCTCATAACAATAAAGTAAACAATCTATTTGTGCATGATTGTAGTCGTCGTCGTGGAGATTTGAAATAACCACTTTGATTGTTGAAACAATGTAATACATCCTAAGGAATCACGTTGTACAAAAACATTATATAAAATTTCAAACTCATATATCTCCATTACTATAGAAGATACAGCTGTGATTTTACACTCAATGTAATCAGGTCGAAGCTCTCTATTGGCTCATACGAAAAAATTTAATCCATGTGTAATATTCATGCTTAGTTACCATGGAAACTCCCATAACAATAAAGTAAACAATCAATTTGTGCATGATTGTAGTCGTCGTCGTGGAGATTTGAAATAACCACTTTGATTGTTGAAACAATGTAATACATCCTTAGAAACATGTTTTACAAAAACATTATATAAAATTTCAAACTCATATATCTCCGTTACTATAGAAGATACAGCTGTGATTTTACACTCAATGTAATCAGGTCGAAGCTCTCTATTGGCTCATACGAAAAAATTTAATCCATGTGTAATATTCATGCTTAGTTACCATGGAAACTCTCATAACAATAAAGTAAACAATCTATTTGTGCATGATTGTAGTCGTCGTCGTGGAGATTTGAAATAACCACTTTGATTGTTGAAACAATGTAATACATCCTTGGAAACATGTTTTACAAAAACATTATATAAAATTTCAAACTCATATATCTCCGTTACTATAGAAGATACAGCTGTGATTTTACACTCAATGTAATCAGGTCGAAGCTCTCTATTGGCTCATACGAAAAAATTTAATCCATGTGTAATATTCATGCTTAGTTACCATGGAAACTCACATAACAATAAAGTAAACAATCTATTTGTGCATGATTGTAGTCGTCGTCGTGGAGATTTGAAATAACCACTTTGATTGTTGAAACAATGTAATACATCCTTGGAAACATGTTTTACAAAAACATTATATAAAATTTCAAACTCATATATCTCCGTTACTATAGAAGATACAGCTGTGATTTTACACTCAATGTAATCAGGTCGAAGCTCTCTATTGGCTCATACGAAAAAATTTAATCCATGTGTAATATTCTTGCTTAGTTACCATGGAAACTCTCATAACAATAAAGTAAACAATCTATTTGTGCATGATTGTAGTCGTCGTCGTGGAGATTTGAAATAACCACTTTGATTGTTGAAACAATGTAATACATCCTAAGGAATCACGTTGTACAAAAACATTATATAAAATTTCAAACTCATATATCTCCATTACTATAGAAGATACAGCTGTGATTTTACACTCAATGTAATCAGGTCGAAGCTCTCTATTGGCTCATACGAAAAAATTTAATCCATGTGTAATATTCATGCTTAGTTACCATGGAAACTCCCATAACAATAAAGTAAACAATCAATTTGTGCATGATTGTAGTCGTCGTCGTGGAGATTTGAAATAACCACTTTGATTGTTGAAACAATGTAATACATCCTTGGAAACATGTTTTACAAAAACATTATATAAAATTTCAAACTCATATATCTCCGTTACTATAGAAGATACAGCTGTGATTTTACACTCAATGTAATCAGGTCGAAGCTCTCTATTGGCTCATACGAAAAAATTTAATCCATGTGTAATATTCGTGCTTAGTTACCATGGAAACTCTCATAACAATAAAGTAAACAATCTATTTGTGCATGATTGTAGTCGTCGTCGTGGAGATTTGAAATAACCACTTTGATTGTTGAAACAATGTAATACATCCTTGGAAACATGTTTTACAAAAACATTATATAAAATTTCACACTCATATATCTCCGTTACTATAGAAGATACAGTTGTGATTTTACACTCAATGTAATCAGGTCGAAGCTCTCTATTGGCTCATACGAAAAAATTTAATCCATGTGTAATATTCATGCTTAGTTACCATGGAAACTCTCAAAACAATAAAGTAAACAATCTATTTGTGCATGATTGTAGTCGTCGTCGTGGAGATTTGAAATAACCACTTTGATTGTTGAAACAATGTAATACATCCTAAGGAATCACGTTGTACAAAAACATTATATAAAATTTCAAACTCATATATCTCCATTACTATAGAAGATACAGCTGTGATTTTACACTCAATGTAATCAGGTCGAAGCTCTCTATTGGCTCATACGAAAAAATTTAATCCATGTGTAATATTCATGCTTAGTTACCATGGAAACTCCCATAACAATAAAGTAAACAATCAATTTGTGCATGATTGTAGTCGTCGTCGTGGAGATTTGAAATAACCACTTTGATTGTTGAAACAATGTAATACATCCTTGGAAACATGTTTTACAAAAACATTATATAAAATTTCAAACTCATATATCTCCGTTACTATAGAAGACACAGCTGTGATTTTACACTCAATGTAATCAGGTCGAAGCTCTCTATTGGCTCATACGAAAAAATTTAATCCATGTGTAATATTCATGCTTAGTTACCATGGAAACTCTCATAACAATAAAGTAAACAATCTATTTGTGCATGATTGTAGTCGTCGTCGTGGAGATTTGAAATAACCACTTTGATTGTTGAAACAATGTAATACATCCTTGGAAACATGTTTTACAAAAACATTATATAAAATTTCAAACTCATATATCTCCGTTACTATAGAAGATACAGCTGTAATTTTACACTGAATGTAATCAGGTCGAAGCTCTCTATTTGCTCATACCAAAAAATTTAATCCATGTGTAATATTCATGCTTAGTTACCATGGAAACTCCCATAACAATAAAGTAAACAATCAATTTGTGCATGATTGTAGTCGTCGTCGTGGAGATTTGAAATAACCACTTTGATTGTTGAAACAATGTAATACATCCTAAGGAATCACGTTGTACAAAAACATTATATAAAATTTCAAACTCATATATCTCCGTTACTATAGAAGACACAGCTGTGATTTTACACTCAATGTAATCAGGTCGAAGCTCTCTATTGGCTCATACGAAAAAATTTAATCCATGTGTAATATTCTTGCTTAGTTACCATGGAAACTCTCATAACAATAAAGTAAACAATCTATTTGTGCATGATTGTAGTCGTCGTCGTGGAGATTTGAAATAACCACTTTGATTGTTGAAACAATGTAATACATCCTAAGGAATCACGTTGTACAAAAACATTATATAAAATTTCAAACTCATATATCTCCATTACTATAGAAGATACAGCTGTGATTTTACACTCAATGTAATCAGGTCGAAGCTCTCTATTGGCTCATACGAAAAAATTTAATCCATGTGTAATATTCATGCTTAGTTACCATGGAAACTCCCATAACAATAAAGTAAACAATCAATTTGTGCATGATTGTAGTCGTCGTCGTGGAGATTTGAAATAACCACTTTGATTGTTGAAACAATGTAATACATCCTTAGAAACATGTTTTACAAAAACATTATATAAAATTTCAAACTCATATATCTCCGTTACTATAGAAGATACAGCTGTGATTTTACACTCAATGTAATCAGGTCGAAGCTCTCTATTGGCTCATACGAAAAAATTTAATCCATGTGTAATATTCATGCTTAGTTACCATGGAAACTCTCATAACAATAAAGTAAACAATCTATTTGTGCATGATTGTAGTCGTCGTCGTGGAGATTTGAAATAACCACTTTGATTGTTGAAACAATGTAATACATCCTTGGAAACATGTTTTACAAAAACATTATATAAAATTTCAAACTCATATATCTCCGTTACTATAGAAGATACAGCTGTAATTTTACACTGAATGTAATCAGGTCGAAGCTCTCTATTTGCTCATACCAAAAAATTTAATCCATGTGTAATATTCATGCTTAGTTACCATGGAAACTCCCATAACAATAAAGTAAACAATCAATTTGTGCATGATTGTAGTCGTCGTCGTGGAGATTTGAAATAACCACTTTGATTGTTGAAACAATGTAATACATCCTAAGGAATCACGTTGTACAAAAACATTATATAAAATTTCAAACTCATATATCTCCGTTACTATAGAAGACACAGCTGTGATTTTACACTCAATGTAATCAGGTCGAAGCTCTCTATTGGCTCATACGAAAAAATTTAATCCATGTGTAATATTCATGCTTAGTTACCATAGAAACTCACATAACAATAAAGTAAACAATCTATTTGTGCATGATTGTAGTCGTCGTCGTGGAGATTTGAAATAACCACTTTGATTGTTGAAACAATGTAATACATCCTAAGGAATCACGTTGTACAAAAACATTATATAAAATTTCAAACTCATATATCTCCGTTACTATAGAAGACACAGCTGTGATTTTACACTCAATGTAATCAGGTCGAAGCTCTCTATTGGCTCATACGAAAAAATTTAATCCATGTGTAATATTCTTGCTTAGTTACCATGGAAACTCTCATAACAATAAAGTAAACAATCTATTTGTGCATGATTGTAGTCGTCGTCGTGGAGATTTGAAATAACCACTTTGATTGTTGAAACAATGTAATACATCCTTGGAAACATGTTTTACAAAAACATTATATAAAATTTCAAACTCATATATCTCCGTTACTATAGAAGATACAGCTGTGATTTTACACTCAATGTAATCAGGTCGAAGCTCTCTATTGGCTCATACGAAAAAATTTAATCCATGTGTAATATTCATGCTTAGTTACCATGGAAACTCTCATAACAATAAAGTAAACAATCTATTTGTGCATGATTGTAGTCGTCATCGTGGAGATTTGAAATAACCACTTTGATTGTTGAAACAATGTAATACATCCTTGGAAACATGTTTTACAAAAACATTATATAAAATTTCAAACTCATATATCTCCGTTACTATAGAAGATACAGCTGTAATTTTACACTGAATGTAATCAGGTCGAAGCTCTCTATTTGCTCATACCAAAAAATTTAATCCATGTGTAATATTCATGCTTAGTTACCATGGAAACTCCCATAACAATAAAGTAAACAATCAATTTGTGCATGATTGTAGTCGTCGTCGTGGAGATTTGAAATAACCACTTTGATTGTTGAAACAATGTAATACATCCTAAGGAATCACGTTGTACAAAAACATTATATAAAATTTCAAACTCATATATCTCCGTTACTATAGAAGACACAGCTGTGATTTTACACTCAATGTAATCAGGTCGAAGCTCTCTATTGGCTCATACGAAAAAATTTAATCCATGTGTAATATTCATGCTTAGTTACCATGGAAACTCACATAACAATAAAGTAAACAATCTATTTGTGCATGATTGTAGTCGTCGTCGTGGAGATTTGAAATAACCACTTTGATTGTTGAAACAATGTAATACATCCTTGGAAACATGTTTTACAAAAACATTATATAAAATTTCAAACTCATATATCTCCGTTACTATAGAAGATACAGCTGTGATTTTACACTCAATGTAATCAGGTCGAAGCTCTCTATTGGCTCATACGAAAAAATTTAATCCATGTGTAATATTCATGCTTAGTTACCATGGAAACTCTCATAACAATAAAGTAAACAATCTATTTGTGCATGATTGTAGTCGTCGTCGTGGAGATTTGAAATAACCACTTTGATTGTTGAAACAATGTAATACATCCTAAGGAATCACGTTGTACAAAAACATTATATAAAATTTCAAACTCATATATCTCCGTTACTATAGAAGACACAGCTGTGATTTTACACTCAATGTAATCAGGTCGAAGCTCTCTATTGGCTCATACGAAAAAATTTAATCCATGTGTAATATTCTTGCTTAGTTACCATGGAAACTCTCATAACAATAAAGTAAACAATCTATTTGTGCATGATTGTAGTCGTCGTCGTGGAGATTTGAAATAACCACTTTGATTGTTGAAACAATGTAATACATCCTAAGGAATCACGTTGTACAAAAACATTATATAAAATTTCAAACTCATATATCTCCATTACTATAGAAGATACAGCTGTGATTTTACACTCAATGTAATCAGGTCGAAGCTCTCTATTGGCTCATACGAAAAAATTTAATCCATGTGTAATATTCATGCTTAGTTACCATGGAAACTCCCATAACAATAAAGTAAACAATCAATTTGTGCATGATTGTAGTCGTCGTCGTGGAGATTTGAAATAACCACTTTGATTGTTGAAACAATGTAATACATCCTTGGAAACATGTTTTACAAAAACATTATATAAAATTTCAAACTCATATATCTCCGTTACTATAGAAGATACAGCTGTGATTTTACACTCAATGTAATCAGGTCGAAGCTCTCTATTGGCTCATACGAAAAAATTTAATCCATGTGTAATATTCATGCTTAGTTACCATGGAAACTCCCATAACAATAAAGTAAACAATCAATTTGTGCATGATTGTAGTCGTCGTCGTGGAGATTTGAAATAACCACTTTGATTGTTGAAACAATGTAATACATCCTTGGAAACATGTTTTACAAAAACATTATATAAAATTTCAAACTCATATATCTCCGTTACTATAGAAGATACAGCTGTGATTTTACACTCAATGTAATCAGGTCGAAGCTCTCTATTGGCTCATACGAAAAAATTTAATCCATGTGTAATATTCATGCTTAGTTACCATGGAAACTCTCATAACAATAAAGTAAACAATCTATTTGTGCATGATTGTAGTCGTCGTCGTGGAGATTTGAAATAACCACTTTGATTGTTGAAACAATGTAATACATCCTTGGAAACATGTTTTACAAAAACATTATATAAAATTTCAAACTCATATATCTCCGTTACTATAGAAGATACAGCTGTAATTTTACACTGAATGTAATCAGGTCGAAGCTCTCTATTTGCTCATACCAAAAAATTTAATCCATGTGTAATATTCATGCTTAGTTACCATGGAAACTCCCATAACAATAAAGTAAACAATCAATTTGTGCATGATTGTAGTCGTCGTCGTGGAGATTTGAAATAACCACTTTGATTGTTGAAACAATGTAATACATCCTAAGGAATCACGTTGTACAAAAACATTATATAAAATTTCAAACTCATATATCTCCGTTACTATAGAAGACACAGCTGTGATTTTACACTCAATGTAATCAGGTCGAAGCTCTCTATTGGCTCATACGAAAAAATTTAATCCATGTGTAATATTCATGCTTAGTTACCATGGAAACTCACATAACAATAAAGTAAACAATCTATTTGTGCATGATTGTAGTCGTCGTCGTGGAGATTTGAAATAACCACTTTGATTGTTGAAACAATGTAATACATCCTTGGAAACATGTTTTACAAAAACATTATATAAAATTTCAAACTCATATATCTCCGTTACTATAGAAGATACAGCTGTGATTTTACACTCAATGTAATCAGGTCGAAGCTCTCTATTGGCTCATACGAAAAAATTTAATCCATGTGTAATATTCATGCTTAGTTACCATGGAAACTCTCATAACAATAAAGTAAACAATCTATTTGTGCATGATTGTAGTCGTCGTCGTGGAGATTTGAAATAACCACTTTGATTGTTGAAACAATGTAATACATCCTAAGGAATCACGTTGTACAAAAACATTATATAAAATTTCAAACTCATATATCTCCGTTACTATAGAAGACACAGCTGTGATTTTACACTCAATGTAATCAGGTCGAAGCTCTCTATTGGCTCATACGAAAAAATTTAATCCATGTGTAATATTCTTGCTTAGTTACCATGGAAACTCTCATAACAATAAAGTAAACAATCTATTTGTGCATGATTGTAGTCGTCGTCGTGGAGATTTGAAATAACCACTTTGATTGTTGAAACAATGTAATACATCCTAAGGAATCACGTTGTACAAAAACATTATATAAAATTTCAAACTCATATATCTCCATTACTATAGAAGATACAGCTGTGATTTTACACTCAATGTAATCAGGTCGAAGCTCTCTATTGGCTCATACGAAAAAATTTAATCCATGTGTAATATTCATGCTTAGTTACCATGGAAACTCCCATAACAATAAAGTAAACAATCAATTTGTGCATGATTGTAGTCGTCGTCGTGGAGATTTGAAATAACCACTTTGATTGTTGAAACAATGTAATACATCCTTAGAAACATGTTTTACAAAAACATTATATAAAATTTCAAACTCATATATCTCCGTTACTATAGAAGATACAGCTGTGATTTTACACTCAATGTAATCAGGTCGAAGCTCTCTATTGGCTCATACGAAAAAATTTAATCCATGTGTAATATTCATGCTTAGTTACCATGGAAACTCTCATAACAATAAAGTAAACAATCTATTTGTGCATGATTGTAGTCGTCGTCGTGGAGATTTGAAATAACCACTTTGATTGTTGAAACAATGTAATACATCCTTGGAAACATGTTTTACAAAAACATTATATAAAATTTCAAACTCATATATCTCCGTTACTATAGAAGATACAGCTGTGATTTTACACTCAATGTAATCAGGTCGAAGCTCTCTATTGGCTCATACGAAAAAATTTAATCCATGTGTAATATTCATGCTTAGTTACCATGGAAACTCACATAACAATAAAGTAAACAATCTATTTGTGCATGATTGTAGTCGTCGTCGTGGAGATTTGAAATAACCACTTTGATTGTTGAAACAATGTAATACATCCTTGGAAACATGTTTTACAAAAACATTATATAAAATTTCAAACTCATATATCTCCGTTACTATAGAAGATACAGCTGTAATTTTACACTGAATGTAATCAGGTCGAAGCTCTCTATTTGCTCATACCAAAAAATTTAATCCATGTGTAATATTCATGCTTAGTTACCATGGAAACTCCCATAACAATAAAGTAAACAATCAATTTGTGCATGATTGTAGTCGTCGTCGTGGAGATTTGAAATAACCACTTTGATTGTTGAAACAATGTAATACATCCTAAGGAATCACGTTGTACAAAAACATTATATAAAATTTCAAACTCATATATCTCCGTTACTATAGAAGACACAGCTGTGATTTTACACTCAATGTAATCAGGTCGAAGCTCTCTATTGGCTCATACGAAAAAATTTAATCCATGTGTAATATTCATGCTTAGTTACCATGGAAACTCACATAACAATAAAGTAAACAATCTATTTGTGCATGATTGTAGTCGTCGTCGTGGAGATTTGAAATAACCACTTTGATTGTTGAAACAATGTAATACATCCTTGGAAACATGTTTTACAAAAACATTATATAAAATTTCAAACTCATATATCTCCGTTACTATAGAAGATACAGCTGTGATTTTACACTCAATGTAATCAGGTCGAAGCTCTCTATTGGCTCATACGAAAAAATTTAATCCATGTGTAATATTCATGCTTAGTTACCATGGAAACTCTCATAACAATAAAGTAAACAATCTATTTGTGCATGATTGTAGTCGTCGTCGTGGAGATTTGAAATAACCACTTTGATTGTTGAAACAATGTAATACATCCTAAGGAATCACGTTGTACAAAAACATTATATAAAATTTCAAACTCATATATCTCCGTTACTATAGAAGACACAGCTGTGATTTTACACTCAATGTAATCAGGTCGAAGCTCTCTATTGGCTCATACGAAAAAATTTAATCCATGTGTAATATTCTTGCTTAGTTACCATGGAAACTCTCATAACAATAAAGTAAACAATCTATTTGTGCATGATTGTAGTCGTCGTCGTGGAGATTTGAAATAACCACTTTGATTGTTGAAACAATGTAATACATCCTAAGGAATCACGTTGTACAAAAACATTATATAAAATTTCAAACTCATATATCTCCATTACTATAGAAGATACAGCTGTGATTTTACACTCAATGTAATCAGGTCGAAGCTCTCTATTGGCTCATACGAAAAAATTTAATCCATGTGTAATATTCATGCTTAGTTACCATGGAAACTCCCATAACAATAAAGTAAACAATCAATTTGTGCATGATTGTAGTCGTCGTCGTGGAGATTTGAAATAACCACTTTGATTGTTGAAACAATGTAATACATCCTTAGAAACATGTTTTACAAAAACATTATATAAAATTTCAAACTCATATATCTCCGTTACTATAGAAGATACAGCTGTGATTTTACACTCAATGTAATCAGGTCGAAGCTCTCTATTGGCTCATACGAAAAAATTTAATCCATGTGTAATATTCATGCTTAGTTACCATGGAAACTCTCATAACAATAAAGTAAACAATCTATTTGTGCATGATTGTAGTCGTCGTCGTGGAGATTTGAAATAACCACTTTGATTGTTGAAACAATGTAATACATCCTTGGAAACATGTTTTACAAAAACATTATATAAAATTTCAAACTCATATATCTCCGTTACTATAGAAGATACAGCTGTGATTTTACACTCAATGTAATCAGGTCGAAGCTCTCTATTGGCTCATACGAAAAAATTTAATCCATGTGTAATATTCATGCTTAGTTACCATGGAAACTCACATAACAATAAAGTAAACAATCTATTTGTGCATGATTGTAGTCGTCGTCGTGGAGATTTGAAATAACCACTTTGATTGTTGAAACAATGTAATACATCCTTGGAAACATGTTTTACAAAAACATTATATAAAATTTCAAACTCATATATCTCCGTTACTATAGAAGATACAGCTGTGATTTTACACTCAATGTAATCAGGTCGAAGCTCTCTATTGGCTCATACGAAAAAATTTAATCCATGTGTAATATTCATGCTTAGTTACCATGGAAACTCACATAACAATAAAGTAAACAATCTATTTGTGCATGATTGTAGTCGTCGTCGTGGAGATTTGAAATAACCACTTTGATTGTTGAAACAATGTAATACATCCTTGGAAACATGTTTTACAAAAACATTATATAAAATTTCAAACTCATATATCTCCGTTACTATAGAAGATACAGCTGTAATTTTACACTGAATGTAATCAGGTCGAAGCTCTCTATTTGCTCATACCAAAAAATTTAATCCATGTGTAATATTCATGCTTAGTTACCATGGAAACTCCCATAACAATAAAGTAAACAATCAATTTGTGCATGATTGTAGTCGTCGTCGTGGAGATTTGAAATAACCACTTTGATTGTTGAAACAATGTAATACATCCTAAGGAATCACGTTGTACAAAAACATTATATAAAATTTCAAACTCATATATCTCCGTTACTATAGAAGACACAGCTGTGATTTTACACTCAATGTAATCAGGTCGAAGCTCTCTATTGGCTCATACGAAAAAATTTAATCCATGTGTAATATTCATGCTTAGTTACCATGGAAACTCACATAACAATAAAGTAAACAATCTATTTGTGCATGATTGTAGTCGTCGTCGTGGAGATTTGAAATAACCACTTTGATTGTTGAAACAATGTAATACATCCTTGGAAACATGTTTTACAAAAACATTATATAAAATTTCAAACTCATATATCTCCGTTACTATAGAAGATACAGCTGTGATTTTACACTCAATGTAATCAGGTCGAAGCTCTCTATTGGCTCATACGAAAAAATTTAATCCATGTGTAATATTCATGCTTAGTTACCATGGAAACTCTCATAACAATAAAGTAAACAATCTATTTGTGCATGATTGTAGTCGTCGTCGTGGAGATTTGAAATAACCACTTTGATTGTTGAAACAATGTAATACATCCTAAGGAATCACGTTGTACAAAAACATTATATAAAATTTCAAACTCATATATCTCCGTTACTATAGAAGACACAGCTGTGATTTTACACTCAATGTAATCAGGTCGAAGCTCTCTATTGGCTCATACGAAAAAATTTAATCCATGTGTAATATTCTTGCTTAGTTACCATGGAAACTCTCATAACAATAAAGTAAACAATCTATTTGTGCATGATTGTAGTCGTCGTCGTGGAGATTTGAAATAACCACTTTGATTGTTGAAACAATGTAATACATCCTAAGGAATCACGTTGTACAAAAACATTATATAAAATTTCAAACTCATATATCTCCATTACTATAGAAGATACAGCTGTGATTTTACACTCAATGTAATCAGGTCGAAGCTCTCTATTGGCTCATACGAAAAAATTTAATCCATGTGTAATATTCATGCTTAGTTACCATGGAAACTCCCATAACAATAAAGTAAACAATCAATTTGTGCATGATTGTAGTCGTCGTCGTGGAGATTTGAAATAACCACTTTGATTGTTGAAACAATGTAATACATCCTTAGAAACATGTTTTACAAAAACATTATATAAAATTTCAAACTCATATATCTCCGTTACTATAGAAGATACAGCTGTGATTTTACACTCAATGTAATCAGGTCGAAGCTCTCTATTGGCTCATACGAAAAAATTTAATCCATGTGTAATATTCATGCTTAGTTACCATGGAAACTCTCATAACAATAAAGTAAACAATCTATTTGTGCATGATTGTAGTCGTCGTCGTGGAGATTTGAAATAACCACTTTGATTGTTGAAACAATGTAATACATCCTTGGAAACATGTTTTACAAAAACATTATATAAAATTTCAAACTCATATATCTCCGTTACTATAGAAGATACAGCTGTGATTTTACACTCAATGTAATCAGGTCGAAGCTCTCTATTGGCTCATACGAAAAAATTTAATCCATGTGTAATATTCATGCTTAGTTACCATGGAAACTCACATAACAATAAAGTAAACAATCTATTTGTGCATGATTGTAGTCGTCGTCGTGGAGATTTGAAATAACCACTTTGATTGTTGAAACAATGTAATACATCCTTGGAAACATGTTTTACAAAAACATTATATAAAATTTCAAACTCATATATCTCCGTTACTATAGAAGATACAGCTGTGATTTTACACTCAATGTAATCAGGTCGAAGCTCTCTATTGGCTCATACGAAAAAATTTAATCCATGTGTAATATTCTTGCTTAGTTACCATGGAAACTCTCATAACAATAAAGTAAACAATCTATTTGTGCATGATTGTAGTCGTCGTCGTGGAGATTTGAAATAACCACTTTGATTGTTGAAACAATGTAATACATCCTAAGGAATCACGTTGTACAAAAACATTATATAAAATTTCAAACTCATATATCTCCATTACTATAGAAGATACAGCTGTGATTTTACACTCAATGTAATCAGGTCGAAGCTCTCTATTGGCTCATACGAAAAAATTTAATCCATGTGTAATATTCATGCTTAGTTACCATGGAAACTCCCATAACAATAAAGTAAACAATCAATTTGTGCATGATTGTAGTCGTCGTCGTGGAGATTTGAAATAACCACTTTGATTGTTGAAACAATGTAATACATCCTTGGAAACATGTTTTACAAAAACATTATATAAAATTTCAAACTCATATATCTCCGTTACTATAGAAGATACAGCTGTGATTTTACACTCAATGTAATCAGGTCGAAGCTCTCTATTGGCTCATACGAAAAAATTTAATCCATGTGTAATATTCGTGCTTAGTTACCATGGAAACTCTCATAACAATAAAGTAAACAATCTATTTGTGCATGATTGTAGTCGTCGTCGTGGAGATTTGAAATAACCACTTTGATTGTTGAAACAATGTAATACATCCTTGGAAACATGTTTTACAAAAACATTATATAAAATTTCACACTCATATATCTCCGTTACTATAGAAGATACAGTTGTGATTTTACACTCAATGTAATCAGGTCGAAGCTCTCTATTGGCTCATACGAAAAAATTTAATCCATGTGTAATATTCATGCTTAGTTACCATGGAAACTCTCAAAACAATAAAGTAAACAATCTATTTGTGCATGATTGTAGTCGTCGTCGTGGAGATTTGAAATAACCACTTTGATTGTTGAAACAATGTAATACATCCTAAGGAATCACGTTGTACAAAAACATTATATAAAATTTCAAACTCATATATCTCCATTACTATAGAAGATACAGCTGTGATTTTACACTCAATGTAATCAGGTCGAAGCTCTCTATTGGCTCATACGAAAAAATTTAATCCATGTGTAATATTCATGCTTAGTTACCATGGAAACTCCCATAACAATAAAGTAAACAATCAATTTGTGCATGATTGTAGTCGTCGTCGTGGAGATTTGAAATAACCACTTTGATTGTTGAAACAATGTAATACATCCTTGGAAACATGTTTTACAAAAACATTATATAAAATTTCAAACTCATATATCTCCGTTACTATAGAAGATACAGCTGTGATTTTACACTCAATGTAATCAGGTCGAAGCTCTCTATTGGCTCATACGAAAAAATTTAATCCATGTGTAATATTCATGCTTAGTTACCATGGAAACTCTCATAACAATAAAGTAAACAATCTATTTGTGCATGATTGTAGTCGTCGTCGTGGAGATTTGAAATAACCACTTTGATTGTTGAAACAATGTAATACATCCTTGGAAACATGTTTTACAAAAACATTATATAAAATTTCAAACTCATATATCTCCGTTACTATAGAAGATACAGCTGTAATTTTACACTGAATGTAATCAGGTCGAAGCTCTCTATTTGCTCATACCAAAAAATTTAATCCATGTGTAATATTCATGCTTAGTTACCATGGAAACTCCCATAACAATAAAGTAAACAATCAATTTGTGCATGATTGTAGTCGTCGTCGTGGAGATTTGAAATAACCACTTTGATTGTTGAAACAATGTAATACATCCTAAGGAATCACGTTGTACAAAAACATTATATAAAATTTCAAACTCATATATCTCCGTTACTATAGAAGACACAGCTGTGATTTTACACTCAATGTAATCAGGTCGAAGCTCTCTATTGGCTCATACGAAAAAATTTAATCCATGTGTAATATTCTTGCTTAGTTACCATGGAAACTCTCATAACAATAAAGTAAACAATCTATTTGTGCATGATTGTAGTCGTCGTCGTGGAGATTTGAAATAACCACTTTGATTGTTGAAACAATGTAATACATCCTAAGGAATCACGTTGTACAAAAACATTATATAAAATTTCAAACTCATATATCTCCATTACTATAGAAGATACAGCTGTGATTTTACACTCAATGTAATCAGGTCGAAGCTCTCTATTGGCTCATACGAAAAAATTTAATCCATGTGTAATATTCATGCTTAGTTACCATGGAAACTCCCATAACAATAAAGTAAACAATCAATTTGTGCATGATTGTAGTCGTCGTCGTGGAGATTTGAAATAACCACTTTGATTGTTGAAACAATGTAATACATCCTTAGAAACATGTTTTACAAAAACATTATATAAAATTTCAAACTCATATATCTCCGTTACTATAGAAGATACAGCTGTGATTTTACACTCAATGTAATCAGGTCGAAGCTCTCTATTGGCTCATACGAAAAAATTTAATCCATGTGTAATATTCATGCTTAGTTACCATGGAAACTCTCATAACAATAAAGTAAACAATCTATTTGTGCATGATTGTAGTCGTCGTCGTGGAGATTTGAAATAACCACTTTGATTGTTGAAACAATGTAATACATCCTTGGAAACATGTTTTACAAAAACATTATATAAAATTTCAAACTCATATATCTCCGTTACTATAGAAGATACAGCTGTAATTTTACACTGAATGTAATCAGGTCGAAGCTCTCTATTTGCTCATACCAAAAAATTTAATCCATGTGTAATATTCATGCTTAGTTACCATGGAAACTCCCATAACAATAAAGTAAACAATCAATTTGTGCATGATTGTAGTCGTCGTCGTGGAGATTTGAAATAACCACTTTGATTGTTGAAACAATGTAATACATCCTAAGGAATCACGTTGTACAAAAACATTATATAAAATTTCAAACTCATATATCTCCGTTACTATAGAAGACACAGCTGTGATTTTACACTCAATGTAATCAGGTCGAAGCTCTCTATTGGCTCATACGAAAAAATTTAATCCATGTGTAATATTCATGCTTAGTTACCATGGAAACTCACATAACAATAAAGTAAACAATCTATTTGTGCATGATTGTAGTCGTCGTCGTGGAGATTTGAAATAACCACTTTGATTGTTGAAACAATGTAATACATCCTTGGAAACATGTTTTACAAAAACATTATATAAAATTTCAAACTCATATATCTCCGTTACTATAGAAGATACAGCTGTGATTTTACACTCAATGTAATCAGGTCGAAGCTCTCTATTGGCTCATACGAAAAAATTTAATCCATGTGTAATATTCATGCTTAGTTACCATGGAAACTCTCATAACAATAAAGTAAACAATCTATTTGTGCATGATTGTAGTCGTCGTCGTGGAGATTTGAAATAACCACTTTGATTGTTGAAACAATGTAATACATCCTAAGGAATCACGTTGTACAAAAACATTATATAAAATTTCAAACTCATATATCTCCGTTACTATAGAAGACACAGCTGTGATTTTACACTCAATGTAATCAGGTCGAAGCTCTCTATTGGCTCATACGAAAAAATTTAATCCATGTGTAATATTCTTGCTTAGTTACCATGGAAACTCTCATAACAATAAAGTAAACAATCTATTTGTGCATGATTGTAGTCGTCGTCGTGGAGATTTGAAATAACCACTTTGATTGTTGAAACAATGTAATACATCCTAAGGAATCACGTTGTACAAAAACATTATATAAAATTTCAAACTCATATATCTCCATTACTATAGAAGATACAGCTGTGATTTTACACTCAATGTAATCAGGTCGAAGCTCTCTATTGGCTCATACGAAAAAATTTAATCCATGTGTAATATTCATGCTTAGTTACCATGGAAACTCCCATAACAATAAAGTAAACAATCAATTTGTGCATGATTGTAGTCGTCGTCGTGGAGATTTGAAATAACCACTTTGATTGTTGAAACAATGTAATACATCCTTGGAAACATGTTTTACAAAAACATTATATAAAATTTCAAACTCATATATCTCCGTTACTATAGAAGATACAGCTGTGATTTTACACTCAATGTAATCAGGTCGAAGCTCTCTATTGGCTCATACGAAAAAATTTAATCCATGTGTAATATTCATGCTTAGTTACCATGGAAACTCCCATAACAATAAAGTAAACAATCAATTTGTGCATGATTGTAGTCGTCGTCGTGGAGATTTGAAATAACCACTTTGATTGTTGAAACAATGTAATACATCCTTGGAAACATGTTTTACAAAAACATTATATAAAATTTCAAACTCATATATCTCCGTTACTATAGAAGATACAGCTGTGATTTTACACTCAATGTAATCAGGTCGAAGCTCTCTATTGGCTCATACGAAAAAATTTAATCCATGTGTAATATTCATGCTTAGTTACCATGGAAACTCTCATAACAATAAAGTAAACAATCTATTTGTGCATGATTGTAGTCGTCGTCGTGGAGATTTGAAATAACCACTTTGATTGTTGAAACAATGTAATACATCCTAAGGAATCACGTTGTACAAAAACATTATATAAAATTTCAAACTCATATATCTCCGTTACTATAGAAGACACAGCTGTGATTTTACACTCAATGTAATCAGGTCGAAGCTCTCTATTGGCTCATACGAAAAAATTTAATCCATGTGTAATATTCTTGCTTAGTTACCATGGAAACTCTCATAACAATAAAGTAAACAATCTATTTGTGCATGATTGTAGTCGTCGTCGTGGAGATTTGAAATAACCACTTTGATTGTTGAAACAATGTAATACATCCTAAGGAATCACGTTGTACAAAAACATTATATAAAATTTCAAACTCATATATCTCCATTACTATAGAAGATACAGCTGTGATTTTACACTCAATGTAATCAGGTCGAAGCTCTCTATTGGCTCATACGAAAAAATTTAATCCATGTGTAATATTCATGCTTAGTTACCATGGAAACTCCCATAACAATAAAGTAAACAATCAATTTGTGCATGATTGTAGTCGTCGTCGTGGAGATTTGAAATAACCACTTTGATTGTTGAAACAATGTAATACATCCTTAGAAACATGTTTTACAAAAACATTATATAAAATTTCAAACTCATATATCTCCGTTACTATAGAAGATACAGCTGTGATTTTACACTCAATGTAATCAGGTCGAAGCTCTCTATTGGCTCATACGAAAAAATTTAATCCATGTGTAATATTCATGCTTAGTTACCATGGAAACTCTCATAACAATAAAGTAAACAATCTATTTGTGCATGATTGTAGTCGTCGTCGTGGAGATTTGAAATAACCACTTTGATTGTTGAAACAATGTAATACATCCTTGGAAACATGTTTTACAAAAACATTATATAAAATTTCAAACTCATATATCTCCGTTACTATAGAAGATACAGCTGTGATTTTACACTCAATGTAATCAGGTCGAAGCTCTCTATTGGCTCATACGAAAAAATTTAATCCATGTGTAATATTCATGCTTAGTTACCATGGAAACTCTCATAACAATAAAGTAAACAATCTATTTGTGCATGATTGTAGTCGTCGTCGTGGAGATTTGAAATAACCACTTTGATTGTTGAAACAATGTAATACATCCTTGGAAACATGTTTTACAAAAACATTATATAAAATTTCAAACTCATATATCTCCGTTACTATAGAAGATACAGCTGTGATTTTACACTCAATGTAATCAGGTCGAAGCTCTCTATTGGCTCATACGAAAAAATTTAATCCATGTGTAATATTCTTGCTTAGTTACCATGGAAACTCTCATAACAATAAAGTAAACAATCTATTTGTGCATGATTGTAGTCGTCGTCGTGGAGATTTGAAATAACCACTTTGATTGTTGAAACAATGTAATACATCCTAAGGAATCACGTTGTACAAAAACATTATATAAAATTTCAAACTCATATATCTCCATTACTATAGAAGATACAGCTGTGATTTTACACTCAATGTAATCAGGTCGAAGCTCTCTATTGGCTCATACGAAAAAATTTAATCCATGTGTAATATTCATGCTTAGTTACCATGGAAACTCCCATAACAATAAAGTAAACAATCTATTTGTGCATGATTGTAGTCGTCGTCGTGGAGATTTGAAATAACAACTTTGATTGTTGAAACAATGTAATACATCCTTGGAAACATGTTTTACAAAAACATTATATAAAATTTCACACTCATATATCTCCGTTACTATAGAAGATACAGTTGTGATTTTACACTCAATGTAATCAGGTCGAAGCTCTCTATTGGCTCATACGAAAAAATTTAATCCATGTGTAATATTCATGCTTAGTTACCATGGAAACTCTCAAAACAATAAAGTAAACAATCTATTTGTGCATGATTGTAGTCGTCGTCGTGGAGATTTGAAATAACCACTTTGATTGTTGAAACAATGTAATACATCCTAAGGAATCACGTTGTACAAAAACATTATATAAAATTTCAAACTCATATATCTCCATTACTATAGAAGATACAGCTGTGATTTTACACTCAATGTAATCAGGTCGAAGCTCTCTATTGGCTCATACGAAAAAATTTAATCCATGTGTAATATTCATGCTTAGTTACCATGGAAACTCCCATAACAATAAAGTAAACAATCAATTTGTGCATGATTGTAGTCGTCGTCGTGGAGATTTGAAATAACCACTTTGATTGTTGAAACAATGTAATACATCCTTGGAAACATGTTTTACAAAAACATTATATAAAATTTCAAACTCATATATCTCCGTTACTATAGAAGATACAGCTGTAATTTTACACTCAATGTAATCAGGTCGAAGCTCTCTATTGGCTCATACGAAAAAATTTAATCCATGTGTAATATTCATGCTTAGTTACCATGGAAACTCTCATAACAATAAAGTAAACAATCTATTTGTGCATGATTGTAGTCGTCGTCGTGGAGATTTGAAATAACCACTTTGATTGTTGAAACAATGTAATACATCCTTGGAAACATGTTTTACAAAAACATTATATAAAATTTCAAACTCATATATCTCCGTTACTATAGAAGATACAGCTGTAATTTTACACTGAATGTAATCAGGTCGAAGCTCTCTATTTGCTCATACCAAAAAATTTAATCCATGTGTAATATTCATGCTTAGTTACCATGGAAACTCCCATAACAATAAAGTAAACAATCAATTTGTGCATGATTGTAGTCGTCGTCGTGGAGATTTGAAATAACCACTTTGATTGTTGAAACAATGTAATACATCCTAAGGAATCACGTTGTACAAAAACATTATATAAAATTTCAAACTCATATATCTCCGTTACTATAGAAGACACAGCTGTGATTTTACACTCAATGTAATCAGGTCGAAGCTCTCTATTGGCTCATACGAAAAAATTTAATCCATGTGTAATATTCTTGCTTAGTTACCATGGAAACTCTCATAACAATAAAGTAAACAATCTATTTGTGCATGATTGTAGTCGTCGTCGTGGAGATTTGAAATAACCACTTTGATTGTTGAAACAATGTAATACATCCTAAGGAATCACGTTGTACAAAAACATTATATAAAATTTCAAACTCATATATCTCCATTACTATAGAAGATACAGCTGTGATTTTACACTCAATGTAATCAGGTCGAAGCTCTCTATTGGCTCATACGAAAAAATTTAATCCATGTGTAATATTCATGCTTAGTTACCATGGAAACTCCCATAACAATAAAGTAAACAATCAATTTGTGCATGATTGTAGTCGTCGTCGTGGAGATTTGAAATAACCACTTTGATTGTTGAAACAATGTAATACATCCTTGGAAACATGTTTTACAAAAACATTATATAAAATTTCAAACTCATATATCTCCGTTACTATAGAAGACACAGCTGTGATTTTACACTCAATGTAATCAGGTCGAAGCTCTCTATTGGCTCATACGAAAAAATTTAATCCATGTGTAATATTCATGCTTAGTTACCATGGAAACTCTCATAACAATAAAGTAAACAATCTATTTGTGCATGATTGTAGTCGTCATCGTGGAGATTTGAAATAACCACTTTGATTGTTGAAACAATGTAATACATCCTTGGAAACATGTTTTACAAAAACATTATATAAAATTTCACACTCATATATCTCCGTTACTATAGAAGATACAGCTGTAATTTTACACTCAATGTAATCAGGTCGAAGCTCTCTATTGGCTCATACGAAAAAATTTAATCCATGTGTAATATTCATGCTTAGTTACCATGGAAACTCCCATAACAATAAAGTAAACAATCAATTTGTGCATGATTGTAGTCGTCGTCGTGGAGATTTGAAATAACCACTTTGATTGTTGAAACAATGTAATACATCCTTGGAAACATGTTTTACAAAAACATTATATAAAATTTCAAACTCATATATCTCCGTTACTATAGAAGATACAGCTGTGATTTTACACTCAATGTAATCAGGTCGAAGCTCTCTATTGGCTCATACGAAAAAATTTAATCCATGTGTAATATTCATGCTTAGTTACCATGGAAACTCTCATAACAATAAAGTAAACAATCTATTTGTGCATGATTGTAGTCGTCGTCGTGGAGATTTGAAATAACCACTTTGATTGTTGAAACAATGTAATACATCCTTGGAAACATGTTTTACAAAAACATTATATAAAATTTCAAACTCATATATCTCCGTTACTATAGAAGATACAGCTGTAATTTTACACTGAATGTAATCAGGTCGAAGCTCTCTATTTGCTCATACCAAAAAATTTAATCCATGTGTAATATTCATGCTTAGTTACCATGGAAACTCCCATAACAATAAAGTAAACAATCAATTTGTGCATGATTGTAGTCGTCGTCGTGGAGATTTGAAATAACCACTTTGATTGTTGAAACAATGTAATACATCCTAAGGAATCACGTTGTACAAAAACATTATATAAAATTTCAAACTCATATATCTCCGTTACTATAGAAGACACAGCTGTGATTTTACACTCAATGTAATCAGGTCGAAGCTCTCTATTGGCTCATACGAAAAAATTTAATCCATGTGTAATATTCATGCTTAGTTACCATGGAAACTCCCATAACAATAAAGTAAACAATCAATTTGTGCATGATTGTAGTCGTCGTCGTGGAGATTTGAAATAACCACTTTGATTGTTGAAACAATGTAATACATCCTAAGGAATCACGTTGTACAAAAACATTATATAAAATTTCAAACTCATATATCTCCGTTACTATAGAAGACACAGCTGTGATTTTACACTCAATGTAATCAGGTCGAAGCTCTCTATTGGCTCATACGAAAAAATTTAATCCATGTGTAACATTCATGCTTAGTTACCATGGAAACTCCCATAACAATAAAGTAAACAATCAATTTGTGCATGATTGTAGTCGTCGTCGTGGAGATTTGAAATAACCACTTTGATTGTTGAAACAATGTAATACATCCTTGGAAACATGTTTTACAAAAACATTATATAAAATTTCAAACTCATATATCTCCGTTACTATAGAAGACACAGCTGTGATTTTACACTCAATGTAATCAGGTCGAAGCTCTCTATTGGCTCATACGAAAAAATTTAATCCATGTGTAATATTCATGCTTAGTTACCATGGAAACTCTCATAACAATAAAGTAAACAATCTATTTGTGCATGATTGTAGTCGTCATCGTGGAGATTTGAAATAACCACTTTGATTGTTGAAACAATGTAATACATCCTTGGAAACATGTTTTACAAAAACATTATATAAAATTTCACACTCATATATCTCCGTTACTATAGAAGATACAGCTGTAATTTTACACTCAATGTAATCAGGTCGAAGCTCTCTATTGGCTCATACGAAAAAATTTAATCCATGTGTAATATTCATGCTTAGTTACCATGGAAACTCCCATAACAATAAAGTAAACAATCAATTTGTGCATGATTGTAGTCGTCGTCGTGGAGATTTGAAATAACCACTTTGATTGTTGAAACAATGTAATACATCCTTGGAAACATGTTTTACAAAAACATTATATAAAATTTCAAACTCATATATCTCCGTTACTATAGAAGATACAGCTGTGATTTTACACTCAATGTAATCAGGTCGAAGCTCTCTATTGGCTCATACGAAAAAATTTAATCCATGTGTAATATTCATGCTTAGTTACCATGGAAACTCTCATAACAATAAAGTAAACAATCTATTTGTGCATGATTGTAGTCGTCGTCGTGGAGATTTGAAATAACCACTTTGATTGTTGAAACAATGTAATACATCCTTGGAAACATGTTTTACAAAAACATTATATAAAATTTCAAACTCATATATCTCCGTTACTATAGAAGATACAGCTGTAATTTTACACTGAATGTAATCAGGTCGAAGCTCTCTATTTGCTCATACCAAAAAATTTAATCCATGTGTAATATTCATGCTTAGTTACCATGGAAACTCCCATAACAATAAAGTAAACAATCAATTTGTGCATGATTGTAGTCGTCGTCGTGGAGATTTGAAATAACCACTTTGATTGTTGAAACAATGTAATACATCCTAAGGAATCACGTTGTACAAAAACATTATATAAAATTTCAAACTCATATATCTCCGTTACTATAGAAGACACAGCTGTGATTTTACACTCAATGTAATCAGGTCGAAGCTCTCTATTGGCTCATACGAAAAAATTTAATCCATGTGTAATATTCATGCTTAGTTACCATGGAAACTCACATAACAATAAAGTAAACAATCTATTTGTGCATGATTGTAGTCGTCGTCGTGGAGATTTGAAATAACCACTTTGATTGTTGAAACAATGTAATACATCCTTGGAAACATGTTTTACAAAAACATTATATAAAATTTCAAACTCATATATCTCCGTTACTATAGAAGATACAGCTGTGATTTTACACTCAATGTAATCAGGTCGAAGCTCTCTATTGGCTCATACGAAAAAATTTAATCCATGTGTAATATTCATGCTTAGTTACCATGGAAACTCTCATAACAATAAAGTAAACAATCTATTTGTGCATGATTGTAGTCGTCGTCGTGGAGATTTGAAATAACCACTTTGATTGTTGAAACAATGTAATACATCCTAAGGAATCACGTTGTACAAAAACATTATATAAAATTTCAAACTCATATATCTCCGTTACTATAGAAGACACAGCTGTGATTTTACACTCAATGTAATCAGGTCGAAGCTCTCTATTGGCTCATACGAAAAAATTTAATCCATGTGTAATATTCTTGCTTAGTTACCATGGAAACTCTCATAACAATAAAGTAAACAATCTATTTGTGCATGATTGTAGTCGTCGTCGTGGAGATTTGAAATAACCACTTTGATTGTTGAAACAATGTAATACATCCTTGGAAACATGTTTTACAAAAACATTATATAAAATTTCAAACTCATATATCTCCGTTACTATAGAAGATACAGCTGTGATTTTACACTCAATGTAATCAGGTCGAAGCTCTCTATTGGCTCATACGAAAAAATTTAATCCATGTGTAATATTCATGCTTAGTTACCATGGAAACTCTCATAACAATAAAGTAAACAATCTATTTGTGCATGATTGTAGTCGTCGTCGTGGAGATTTGAAATAACCACTTTGATTGTTGAAACAATGTAATACATCCTTGGAAACATGTTTTACAAAAACATTATATAAAATTTCAAACTCATATATCTCCGTTACTATAGAAGATACAGCTGTAATTTTACACTGAATGTAATCAGGTCGAAGCTCTCTATTTGCTCATACCAAAAAATTTAATCCATGTGTAATATTCATGCTTAGTTACCATGGAAACTCCCATAACAATAAAGTAAACAATCAATTTGTGCATGATTGTAGTCGTCGTCGTGGAGATTTGAAATAACCACTTTGATTGTTGAAACAATGTAATACATCCTAAGGAATCACGTTGTACAAAAACATTATATAAAATTTCAAACTCATATATCTCCGTTACTATAGAAGACACAGCTGTGATTTTACACTCAATGTAATCAGGTCGAAGCTCTCTATTGGCTCATACGAAAAAATTTAATCCATGTGTAATATTCATGCTTAGTTACCATGGAAACTCTCATAACAATAAAGTAAACAATCTATTTGTGCATGATTGTAGTCGTCATCGTGGAGATTTGAAATAACCACTTTGATTGTTGAAACAATGTAATACATCCTTGGAAACATGTTTTACAAAAACATTATATAAAATTTCACACTCATATATCTCCGTTACTATAGAAGATACAGCTGTAATTTTACACTCAATGTAATCAGGTCGAAGCTCTCTATTGGCTCATACGAAAAAATTTAATCCATGTGTAATATTCATGCTTAGTTACCATGGAAACTCCCATAACAATAAAGTAAACAATCAATTTGTGCATGATTGTAGTCGTCGTCGTGGAGATTTGAAATAACCACTTTGATTGTTGAAACAATGTAATACATCCTTGGAAACATGTTTTACAAAAACATTATATAAAATTTCAAACTCATATATCTCCGTTACTATAGAAGATACAGCTGTGATTTTACACTCAATGTAATCAGGTCGAAGCTCTCTATTGGCTCATACGAAAAAATTTAATCCATGTGTAATATTCATGCTTAGTTACCATGGAAACTCTCATAACAATAAAGTAAACAATCTATTTGTGCATGATTGTAGTCGTCGTCGTGGAGATTTGAAATAACCACTTTGATTGTTGAAACAATGTAATACATCCTTGGAAACATGTTTTACAAAAACATTATATAAAATTTCAAACTCATATATCTCCGTTACTATAGAAGATACAGCTGTAATTTTACACTGAATGTAATCAGGTCGAAGCTCTCTATTTGCTCATACCAAAAAATTTAATCCATGTGTAATATTCATGCTTAGTTACCATGGAAACTCCCATAACAATAAAGTAAACAATCAATTTGTGCATGATTGTAGTCGTCGTCGTGGAGATTTGAAATAACCACTTTGATTGTTGAAACAATGTAATACATCCTAAGGAATCACGTTGTACAAAAACATTATATAAAATTTCAAACTCATATATCTCCGTTACTATAGAAGACACAGCTGTGATTTTACACTCAATGTAATCAGGTCGAAGCTCTCTATTGGCTCATACGAAAAAATTTAATCCATGTGTAATATTCATGCTTAGTTACCATGGAAACTCCCATAACAATAAAGTAAACAATCAATTTGTGCATGATTGTAGTCGTCGTCGTGGAGATTTGAAATAACCACTTTGATTGTTGAAACAATGTAATACATCCTAAGGAATCACGTTGTACAAAAACATTATATAAAATTTCAAACTCATATATCTCCGTTACTATAGAAGACACAGCTGTGATTTTACACTCAATGTAATCAGGTCGAAGCTCTCTATTGGCTCATACGAAAAAATTTAATCCATGTGTAACATTCATGCTTAGTTACCATGGAAACTCCCATAACAATAAAGTAAACAATCAATTTGTGCATGATTGTAGTCGTCGTCGTGGAGATTTGAAATAACCACTTTGATTGTTGAAACAATGTAATACATCCTTGGAAACATGTTTTACAAAAACATTATATAAAATTTCAAACTCATATATCTCCGTTACTATAGAAGACACAGCTGTGATTTTACACTCAATGTAATCAGGTCGAAGCTCTCTATTGGCTCATACGAAAAAATTTAATCCATGTGTAATATTCATGCTTAGTTACCATGGAAACTCTCATAACAATAAAGTAAACAATCTATTTGTGCATGATTGTAGTCGTCATCGTGGAGATTTGAAATAACCACTTTGATTGTTGAAACAATGTAATACATCCTTGGAAACATGTTTTACAAAAACATTATATAAAATTTCACACTCATATATCTCCGTTACTATAGAAGATACAGCTGTAATTTTACACTCAATGTAATCAGGTCGAAGCTCTCTATTGGCTCATACGAAAAAATTTAATCCATGTGTAATATTCATGCTTAGTTACCATGGAAACTCCCATAACAATAAAGTAAACAATCAATTTGTGCATGATTGTAGTCGTCGTCGTGGAGATTTGAAATAACCACTTTGATTGTTGAAACAATGTAATACATCCTTGGAAACATGTTTTACAAAAACATTATATAAAATTTCAAACTCATATATCTCCGTTACTATAGAAGATACAGCTGTGATTTTACACTCAATGTAATCAGGTCGAAGCTCTCTATTGGCTCATACGAAAAAATTTAATCCATGTGTAATATTCATGCTTAGTTACCATGGAAACTCTCATAACAATAAAGTAAACAATCTATTTGTGCATGATTGTAGTCGTCGTCGTGGAGATTTGAAATAACCACTTTGATTGTTGAAACAATGTAATACATCCTTGGAAACATGTTTTACAAAAACATTATATAAAATTTCAAACTCATATATCTCCGTTACTATAGAAGATACAGCTGTAATTTTACACTGAATGTAATCAGGTCGAAGCTCTCTATTTGCTCATACCAAAAAATTTAATCCATGTGTAATATTCATGCTTAGTTACCATGGAAACTCCCATAACAATAAAGTAAACAATCAATTTGTGCATGATTGTAGTCGTCGTCGTGGAGATTTGAAATAACCACTTTGATTGTTGAAACAATGTAATACATCCTAAGGAATCACGTTGTACAAAAACATTATATAAAATTTCAAACTCATATATCTCCGTTACTATAGAAGACACAGCTGTGATTTTACACTCAATGTAATCAGGTCGAAGCTCTCTATTGGCTCATACGAAAAAATTTAATCCATGTGTAATATTCATGCTTAGTTACCATGGAAACTCACATAACAATAAAGTAAACAATCTATTTGTGCATGATTGTAGTCGTCGTCGTGGAGATTTGAAATAACCACTTTGATTGTTGAAACAATGTAATACATCCTTGGAAACATGTTTTACAAAAACATTATATAAAATTTCAAACTCATATATCTCCGTTACTATAGAAGATACAGCTGTGATTTTACACTCAATGTAATCAGGTCGAAGCTCTCTATTGGCTCATACGAAAAAATTTAATCCATGTGTAATATTCATGCTTAGTTACCATGGAAACTCTCATAACAATAAAGTAAACAATCTATTTGTGCATGATTGTAGTCGTCGTCGTGGAGATTTGAAATAACCACTTTGATTGTTGAAACAATGTAATACATCCTAAGGAATCACGTTGTACAAAAACATTATATAAAATTTCAAACTCATATATCTCCGTTACTATAGAAGACACAGCTGTGATTTTACACTCAATGTAATCAGGTCGAAGCTCTCTATTGGCTCATACGAAAAAATTTAATCCATGTGTAATATTCTTGCTTAGTTACCATGGAAACTCTCATAACAATAAAGTAAACAATCTATTTGTGCATGATTGTAGTCGTCGTCGTGGAGATTTGAAATAACCACTTTGATTGTTGAAACAATGTAATACATCGTTGGAAACATGTTTTACAAAAACATTATATAAAATTTCAAACTCATATATCTCCGTTACTATAGAAGATACAGCTGTGATTTTACACTCAATGTAATCAGGTCGAAGCTCTCTATTGGCTCATACGAAAAAATTTAATCCATGTGTAATATTCATGCTTAGTTACCATGGAAACTCTCATAACAATAAAGTAAACAATCTATTTGTGCATGATTGTAGTCGTCGTCGTGGAGATTTGAAATAACCACTTTGATTGTTGAAACAATGTAATACATCCTTGGAAACATGTTTTACAAAAACATTATATAAAATTTCAAACTCATATATCTCCGTTACTATAGAAGATACAGCTGTAATTTTACACTGAATGTAATCAGGTCGAAGCTCTCTATTTGCTCATACCAAAAAATTTAATCCATGTGTAATATTCATGCTTAGTTACCATGGAAACTCCCATAACAATAAAGTAAACAATCAATTTGTGCATGATTGTAGTCGTCGTCGTGGAGATTTGAAATAACCACTTTGATTGTTGAAACAATGTAATACATCCTAAGGAATCACGTTGTACAAAAACATTATATAAAATTTCAAACTCATATATCTCCGTTACTATAGAAGACACAGCTGTGATTTTACACTCAATGTAATCAGGTCGAAGCTCTCTATTGGCTCATACGAAAAAATTTAATCCATGTGTAATATTCATGCTTAGTTACCATGGAAACTCTCATAACAATAAAGTAAACAATCTATTTGTGCATGATTGTAGTCGTCGTCGTGGAGATTTGAAATAACCACTTTGATTGTTGAAACAATGTAATACATCCTAAGGAATCACGTTGTACAAAAACATTATATAAAATTTCAAACTCATATATCTCCATTACTATAGAAGATACAGCTGTGATTTTACACTCAATGTAATCAGGTCGAAGCTCTCTATTGGCTCATACGAAAAAATTTAATCCATGTGTAATATTCATGCTTAGTTACCATGGAAACTCCCATAACAATAAAGTAAACAATCAATTTGTGCATGATTGTAGTCGTCGTCGTGGAGATTTGAAATAACCACTTTGATTGTTGAAACAATGTAATACATCCTTGGAAACATGTTTTACAAAAACATTATATAAAATTTCAAACTCATATATCTCCGTTACTATAGAAGACACAGCTGTGATTTTACACTCAATGTAATCAGGTCGAAGCTCTCTATTGGCTCATACGAAAAAATTTAATCCATGTGTAATATTCATGCTTAGTTACCATGGAAACTCTCATAACAATAAAGTAAACAATCTATTTGTGCATGATTGTAGTCGTCATCGTGGAGATTTGAAATAACCACTTTGATTGTTGAAACAATGTAATACATCCTTGGAAACATGTTTTACAAAAACATTATATAAAATTTCACACTCATATATCTCCGTTACTATAGAAGATACAGCTGTAATTTTACACTCAATGTAATCAGGTCGAAGCTCTCTATTGGCTCATACGAAAAAATTTAATCCATGTGTAATATTCATGCTTAGTTACCATGGAAACTCCCATAACAATAAAGTAAACAATCAATTTGTGCATGATTGTAGTCGTCGTCGTGGAGATTTGAAATAACCACTTTGATTGTTGAAACAATGTAATACATCCTTGGAAACATGTTTTACAAAAACATTATATAAAATTTCAAACTCATATATCTCCGTTACTATAGAAGATACAGCTGTGATTTTACACTCAATGTAATCAGGTCGAAGCTCTCTATTGGCTCATACGAAAAAATTTAATCCATGTGTAATATTCATGCTTAGTTACCATGGAAACTCTCATAACAATAAAGTAAACAATCTATTTGTGCATGATTGTAGTCGTCGTCGTGGAGATTTGAAATAACCACTTTGATTGTTGAAACAATGTAATACATCCTTGGAAACATGTTTTACAAAAACATTATATAAAATTTCAAACTCATATATCTCCGTTACTATAGAAGATACAGCTGTAATTTTACACTGAATGTAATCAGGTCGAAGCTCTCTATTTGCTCATACCAAAAAATTTAATCCATGTGTAATATTCATGCTTAGTTACCATGGAAACTCCCATAACAATAAAGTAAACAATCAATTTGTGCATGATTGTAGTCGTCGTCGTGGAGATTTGAAATAACCACTTTGATTGTTGAAACAATGTAATACATCCTAAGGAATCACGTTGTACAAAAACATTATATAAAATTTCAAACTCATATATCTCCGTTACTATAGAAGACACAGCTGTGATTTTACACTCAATGTAATCAGGTCGAAGCTCTCTATTGGCTCATACGAAAAAATTTAATCCATGTGTAATATTCTTGCTTAGTTACCATGGAAACTCTCATAACAATAAAGTAAACAATCTATTTGTGCATGATTGTAGTCGTCGTCGTGGAGATTTGAAATAACCACTTTGATTGTTGAAACAATGTAATACATCCTAAGGAATCACGTTGTACAAAAACATTATATAAAATTTCAAACTCATATATCTCCATTACTATAGAAGATACAGCTGTGATTTTACACTCAATGTAATCAGGTCGAAGCTCTCTATTGGCTCATACGAAAAAATTTAATCCATGTGTAATATTCATGCTTAGTTACCATGGAAACTCCCATAACAATAAAGTAAACAATCAATTTGTGCATGATTGTAGTCGTCGTCGTGGAGATTTGAAATAACCACTTTGATTGTTGAAACAATGTAATACATCCTTGGAAACATGTTTTACAAAAACATTATATAAAATTTCAAACTCATATATCTCCGTTACTATAGAAGACACAGCTGTGATTTTACACTCAATGTAATCAGGTCGAAGCTCTCTATTGGCTCATACGAAAAAATTTAATCCATGTGTAATATTCATGCTTAGTTACCATGGAAACTCTCATAACAATAAAGTAAACAATCTATTTGTGCATGATTGTAGTCGTCATCGTGGAGATTTGAAATAACCACTTTGATTGTTGAAACAATGTAATACATCCTTGGAAACATGTTTTACAAAAACATTATATAAAATTTCACACTCATATATCTCCGTTACTATAGAAGATACAGCTGTAATTTTACACTCAATGTAATCAGGTCGAAGCTCTCTATTGGCTCATACGAAAAAATTTAATCCATGTGTAATATTCATGCTTAGTTACCATGGAAACTCCCATAACAATAAAGTAAACAATCAATTTGTGCATGATTGTAGTCGTCGTCGTGGAGATTTGAAATAACCACTTTGATTGTTGAAACAATGTAATACATCCTTGGAAACATGTTTTACAAAAACATTATATAAAATTTCAAACTCATATATCTCCGTTACTATAGAAGATACAGCTGTGATTTTACACTCAATGTAATCAGGTCGAAGCTCTCTATTGGCTCATACGAAAAAATTTAATCCATGTGTAATATTCATGCTTAGTTACCATGGAAACTCTCATAACAATAAAGTAAACAATCTATTTGTGCATGATTGTAGTCGTCGTCGTGGAGATTTGAAATAACCACTTTGATTGTTGAAACAATGTAATACATCCTTGGAAACATGTTTTACAAAAACATTATATAAAATTTCAAACTCATATATCTCCGTTACTATAGAAGATACAGCTGTAATTTTACACTGAATGTAATCAGGTCGAAGCTCTCTATTTGCTCATACCAAAAAATTTAATCCATGTGTAATATTCATGCTTAGTTACCATGGAAACTCCCATAACAATAAAGTAAACAATCAATTTGTGCATGATTGTAGTCGTCGTCGTGGAGATTTGAAATAACCACTTTGATTGTTGAAACAATGTAATACATCCTAAGGAATCACGTTGTACAAAAACATTATATAAAATTTCAAACTCATATATCTCCGTTACTATAGAAGACACAGCTGTGATTTTACACTCAATGTAATCAGGTCGAAGCTCTCTATTGGCTCATACGAAAAAATTTAATCCATGTGTAATATTCATGCTTAGTTACCATGGAAACTCACATAACAATAAAGTAAACAATCTATTTGTGCATGATTGTAGTCGTCGTCGTGGAGATTTGAAATAACCACTTTGATTGTTGAAACAATGTAATACATCCTTGGAAACATGTTTTACAAAAACATTATATAAAATTTCAAACTCATATATCTCCGTTACTATAGAAGATACAGCTGTGATTTTACACTCAATGTAATCAGGTCGAAGCTCTCTATTGGCTCATACGAAAAAATTTAATCCATGTGTAATATTCATGCTTAGTTACCATGGAAACTCTCATAACAATAAAGTAAACAATCTATTTGTGCATGATTGTAGTCGTCGTCGTGGAGATTTGAAATAACCACTTTGATTGTTGAAACAATGTAATACATCCTAAGGAATCACGTTGTACAAAAACATTATATAAAATTTCAAACTCATATATCTCCGTTACTATAGAAGACACAGCTGTGATTTTACACTCAATGTAATCAGGTCGAAGCTCTCTATTGGCTCATACGAAAAAATTTAATCCATGTGTAATATTCTTGCTTAGTTACCATGGAAACTCTCATAACAATAAAGTAAACAATCAATTTGTGCATGATTGTAGTCGTCGTCGTGGAGATTTGAAATAACCACTTTGATTGTTGAAACAATGTAATACATCCTAAGGAATCACGTTGTACAAAAACATTATATAAAATTTCAAACTCATATATCTCCGTTACTATAGAAGACACAGCTGTGATTTTACACTCAATGTAATCAGGTCGAAGCTCTCTATTGGCTCATACGAAAAAATTTAATCCATGTGTAATATTCATGCTTAGTTACCATGGAAACTCACATAACAATAAAGTAAACAATCTATTTGTGCATGATTGTAGTCGTCGTCGTGGAGATTTGAAATAACCACTTTGATTGTTGAAACAATGTAATACATCCTAAGGAATCACGTTGTACAAAAACATTATATAAAATTTCAAACTCATATATCTCCGTTACTATAGAAGACACAGCTGTGATTTTACACTCAATGTAATCAGGTCGAAGCTCTCTATTGGCTCATACGAAAAAATTTAATCCATGTGTAATATTCTTGCTTAGTTACCATGGAAACTCTCATAACAATAAAGTAAACAATCTATTTGTGCATGATTGTAGTCGTCGTCGTGGAGATTTGAAATAACCACTTTGATTGTTGAAACAATGTAATACATCCTAAGGAATCACGTTGTACAAAAACATTATATAAAATTTCAAACTCATATATCTCCATTACTATAGAAGATACAGCTGTGATTTTACACTCAATGTAATCAGGTCGAAGCTCTCTATTGGCTCATACGAAAAAATTTAATCCATGTGTAATATTCATGCTTAGTTACCATGGAAACTCCCATAACAATAAAGTAAACAATCAATTTGTGCATGATTGTAGTCGTCGTCGTGGAGATTTGAAATAACCACTTTGATTGTTGAAACAATGTAATACATCCTTGGAAACATGTTTTACAAAAACATTATATAAAATTTCAAACTCATATATCTCCGTTACTATAGAAGATACAGCTGTGATTTTACACTCAATGTAATCAGGTCGAAGCTCTCTATTGGCTCATACGAAAAAATTTAATCCATGTGTAATATTCATGCTTAGTTACCATGGAAACTCTCATAACAATAAAGTAAACAATCTATTTGTGCATGATTGTAGTCGTCATCGTGGAGATTTGAAATAACCACTTTGATTGTTGAAACAATGTAATACATCCTTGGAAACATGTTTTACAAAAACATTATATAAAATTTCACACTCATATATCTCCGTTACTATAGAAGATACAGCTGTAATTTTACACTCAATGTAATCAGGTCGAAGCTCTCTATTGGCTCATACGAAAAAATTTAATCCATGTGTAATATTCATGCTTAGTTACCATGGAAACTCCCATAACAATAAAGTAAACAATCAATTTGTGCATGATTGTAGTCGTCGTCGTGGAGATTTGAAATAACCACTTTGATTGTTGAAACAATGTAATACATCCTTGGAAACATGTTTTACAAAAACATTATATAAAATTTCAAACTCATATATCTCCGTTACTATAGAAGATACAGCTGTGATTTTACACTCAATGTAATCAGGTCGAAGCTCTCTATTGGCTCATATGAAAAAATTTAATCCATGTGTAATATTCATGCTTAGTTACCATGGAAACTCTCATAACAATAAAGTAAACAATCTATTTGTGCATGATTGTAGTCGTCGTCGTGGAGATTTGAAATAACCACTTTGATTGTTGAAACAATGTAATACATCCTTGGAAACATGTTTTACAAAAACATTATATAAAATTTCAAACTCATATATCTCCGTTACTATAGAAGATACAGCTGTAATTTTACACTGAATGTAATCAGGTCGAAGCTCTCTATTTGCTCATACCAAAAAATTTAATCCATGTGTAATATTCATGCTTAGTTACCATGGAAACTCCCATAACAATAAAGTAAACAATCAATTTGTGCATGATTGTAGTCGTCGTCGTGGAGATTTGAAATAACCACTTTGATTGTTGAAACAATGTAATACATCCTAAGGAATCACGTTGTACAAAAACATTATATAAAATTTCAAACTCATATATCTCCGTTACTATAGAAGACACAGCTGTGATTTTACACTCAATGTAATCAGGTCGAAGCTCTCTATTGGCTCATACGAAAAAATTTAATCCATGTGTAATATTCATGCTTAGTTACCATGGAAACTCTCATAACAATAAAGTAAACAATCTATTTGTGCATGATTGTAGTCGTCGTCGTGGAGATTTGAAATAACCACTTTGATTGTTGAAACAATGTAATACATCCTAAGGAATCACGTTGTACAAAAACATTATATAAAATTTCAAACTCATATATCTCCGTTACTATAGAAGACACAGCTGTGATTTTACACTCAATGTAATCAGGTCGAAGCTCTCTATTGGCTCATACGAAAAAATTTAATCCATGTGTAATATTCTTGCTTAGTTACCATGGAAACTCTCATAACAATAAAGTAAACAATCTATTTGTGCATGATTGTAGTCGTCGTCGTGGAGATTTGAAATAACCACTTTGATTGTTGAAACAATGTAATACATCCTAAGGAATCACGTTGTACAAAAACATTATATAAAATTTCAAACTCATATATCTCCATTACTATAGAAGATACAGCTGTGATTTTACACTCAATGTAATCAGGTCGAAGCTCTCTATTGGCTCATACGAAAAAATTTAATCCATGTGTAATATTCATGCTTAGTTACCATGGAAACTCCCATAACAATAAAGTAAACAATCAATTTGTGCATGATTGTAGTCGTCGTCGTGGAGATTTGAAATAACCACTTTGATTGTTGAAACAATGTAATACATCCTTAGAAACATGTTTTACAAAAACATTATATAAAATTTCAAACTCATATATCTCCGTTACTATAGAAGATACAGCTGTAATTTTACACTGAATGTAATCAGGTCGAAGCTCTCTATTTGCTCATACCAAAAAATTTAATCCATGTGTAATATTCATGCTTAGTTACCATGGAAACTCCCATAACAATAAAGTAAACAATCAATTTGTGCATGATTGTAGTCGTCGTCGTGGAGATTTGAAATAACCACTTTGATTGTTGAAACAATGTAATACATCCTAAGGAATCACGTTGTACAAAAACATTATATAAAATTTCAAACTCATATATCTCCGTTACTATAGAAGACACAGCTGTGATTTTACACTCAATGTAATCAGGTCGAAGCTCTCTATTGGCTCATACGAAAAAATTTAATCCATGTGTAATATTCATGCTTAGTTACCATGGAAACTCACATAACAATAAAGTAAACAATCTATTTGTGCATGATTGTAGTCGTCGTCGTGGAGATTTGAAATAACCACTTTGATTGTTGAAACAATGTAATACATCCTAAGGAATCACGTTGTACAAAAACATTATATAAAATTTCAAACTCATATATCTCCGTTACTATAGAAGACACAGCTGTGATTTTACACTCAATGTAATCAGGTCGAAGCTCTCTATTGGCTCATACGAAAAAATTTAATCCATGTGTAATATTCTTGCTTAGTTACCATGGAAACTCTCATAACAATAAAGTAAACAATCTATTTGTGCATGATTGTAGTCGTCGTCGTGGAGATTTGAAATAACCACTTTGATTGTTGAAACAATGTAATACATCCTAAGGAATCACGTTGTACAAAAACATTATATAAAATTTCAAACTCATATATCTCCATTACTATAGAAGATACAGCTGTGATTTTACACTCAATGTAATCAGGTCGAAGCTCTCTATTGGCTCATACGAAAAAATTTAATCCATGTGTAATATTCATGCTTAGTTACCATGGAAACTCCCATAACAATAAAGTAAACAATCAATTTGTGCATGATTGTAGTCGTCGTCGTGGAGATTTGAAATAACCACTTTGATTGTTGAAACAATGTAATACATCCTTGGAAACATGTTTTACAAAAACATTATATAAAATTTCAAACTCATATATCTCCGTTACTATAGAAGATACAGCTGTGATTTTACACTCAATGTAATCAGGTCGAAGCTCTCTATTGGCTCATACGAAAAAATTTAATCCATGTGTAATATTCATGCTTAGTTACCATGGAAACTCTCATAACAATAAAGTAAACAATCTATTTGTGCATGATTGTAGTCGTCATCGTGGAGATTTGAAATAACCACTTTGATTGTTGAAACAATGTAATACATCCTTGGAAACATGTTTTACAAAAACATTATATAAAATTTCACACTCATATATCTCCGTTACTATAGAAGATACAGTTGTGATTTTACACTCAATGTAATCAGGTCGAAGCTCTCTATTGGCTCATACGAAAAAATTTAATCCATGTGTAATATTCATGCTTAGTTACCATGGAAACTCTCAAAACAATAAAGTAAACAATCTATTTGTGCATGATTGTAGTCGTCGTCGTGGAGATTTGAAATAACAACTTTGATTGTTGAAACAATGTAATACATCCTAAGGAATCACGTTGTACAAAAACATTATATAAAATTTCAAACTCATATATCTCCATTACTATAGAAGATACAGCTGTGATTTTACACTCAATGTAATCAGGTCGAAGCTCTCTATTGGCTCATACGAAAAAATTTAATCCATGTGTAATATTCATGCTTAGTTACCATGGAAACTCCCATAACAATAAAGTAAACAATCAATTTGTGCATGATTGTAGTCGTCGTCGTGGAGATTTGAAATAACCACTTTGATTGTTGAAACAATGTAATACATCCTTGGAAACATGTTTTACAAAAACATTATATAAAATTTCAAACTCATATATCTCCGTTACTATAGAAGATACAGCTGTGATTTTACACTCAATGTAATCAGGTCGAAGTTCTCTATTGGCTCATACGAAAAAATTTAATCCATGTGTAATATTCATGCTTAGTTACCATGGAAACTCTCATAACAATAAAGTAAACAATCTATTTGTGCATGATTGTAGTCGTCGTCGTGGAGATTTGAAATAACCACTTTGATTGTTGAAACAATGTAATACATCCTTGGAAACATGTTTTACAAAAACATTATATAAAATTTCAAACTCATATATCTCCGTTACTATAGAAGATTCAGCTGTAATTTTACACTGAATGTAATCAGGTCGAAGCTCTCTATTTGCTCATACCAAAAAATTTAATCCATGTGTAATATTCATGCTTAGTTACCATGGAAACTCCCATAACAATAAAGTAAACAATCAATTTGTGCATGATTGTAGTCGTCGTCGTGGAGATTTGAAATAACCACTTTGATTGTTGAAACAATGTAATACATCCTAAGGAATCACGTTGTACAAAAACATTATATAAAATTTCAAACTCATATATCTCCGTTACTATAGAAGACACAGCTGTGATTTTACACTCAATGTAATCAGGTCGAAGCTCTCTATTGGCTCATAGGAAAAAATTTAATCCATGTGTAATATTCATGCTTAGTTACCATGGAAACTCACATAACAATAAAGTAAACAATCTATTTGTGCATGATTGTAGTCGTCGTCGTGGAGATTTGAAATAACCACTTTGATTGTTGAAACAATGTAATACATCCTAAGGAATCACGTTGTACAAAAACATTATATAAAATTTCAAACTCATATATCTCCGTTACTATAGAAGACACAGCTGTGATTTTACACTCAATGTAATCAGGTCGAAGCTCTCTATTGGCTCATACGAAAAAATTTAATCCATGTGTAATATTCTTGCTTAGTTACCATGGAAACTCTCATAACAATAAAGTAAACAATCTATTTGTGCATGATTGTAGTCGTCGTCGTGGAGATTTGAAATAACCACTTTGATTGTTGAAACAATGTAATACATCCTAAGGAATCACGTTGTACAAAAACATTATATAAAATTTCAAACTCATATATCTCCATTACTATAGAAGATACAGCTGTGATTTTACACTCAATGTAATCAGGTCGAAGCTCTCTATTGGCTCATACGAAAAAATTTAATCCATGTGTAATATTCATGCTTAGTTACCATGGAAACTCACATAACAATAAAGTAAACAATCTATTTGTGCATGATTGTAGTCGTCGTCGTGGAGATTTGAAATAACCACTTTGATTGTTGAAACAATGTAATACATCCTAAGGAATCACGTTGTACAAAAACATTATATAAAATTTCAAACTCATATATCTCCGTTACTATAGAAGACACAGCTGTGATTTTACACTCAATGTAATCAGGTCGAAGCTCTCTATTGGCTCATACGAAAAAATTTAATCCATGTGTAATATTCTTGCTTAGTTACCATGGAAACTCTCATAACAATAAAGTAAACAATCTATTTGTGCATGATTGTAGTCGTCGTCGTGGAGATTTGAAATAACCACTTTGATTGTTGAAACAATGTAATACATCCTAAGGAATCACGTTGTACAAAAACATTATATAAAATTTCAAACTCATATATCTCCATTACTATAGAAGATACAGCTGTGATTTTACACTCAATGTAATCAGGTCGAAGCTCTCTATTGGCTCATACGAAAAAATTTAATCCATGTGTAATATTCATGCTTAGTTACCATGGAAACTCCCATAACAATAAAGTAAACAATCAATTTGTGCATGATTGTAGTCGTCGTCGTGGAGATTTGAAATAACCACTTTGATTGTTGAAACAATGTAATACATCCTTGGAAACATGTTTTACAAAAACATTATATAAAATTTCAAACTCATATATCTCCGTTACTATAGAAGATACAGCTGTGATTTTACACTCAATGTAATCAGGTCGAAGCTCTCTATTGGCTCATACGAAAAAATTTAATCCATGTGTAATATTCATGCTTAGTTACCATGGAAACTCTCATAACAATAAAGTAAACAATCTATTTGTGCATGATTGTAGTCGTCATCGTGGAGATTTGAAATAACCACTTTGATTGTTGAAACAATGTAATACATCCTTGGAAACATGTTTTACAAAAACATTATATAAAATTTCACACTCATATATCTCCGTTACTATAGAAGATACAGTTGTGATTTTACACTCAATGTAATCAGGTCGAAGCTCTCTATTGGCTCATACGAAAAAATTTAATCCATGTGTAATATTCATGCTTAGTTACCATGGAAACTCTCAAAACAATAAAGTAAACAATCTATTTGTGCATGATTGTAGTCGTCGTCGTGGAGATTTGAAATAACAACTTTGATTGTTGAAACAATGTAATACATCCTAAGGAATCACGTTGTACAAAAACATTATATAAAATTTCAAACTCATATATCTCCATTACTATAGAAGATACAGCTGTGATTTTACACTCAATGTAATCAGGTCGAAGCTCTCTATTGGCTCATACGAAAAAATTTAATCCATGTGTAATATTCATGCTTAGTTACCATGGAAACTCCCATAACAATAAAGTAAACAATCAATTTGTGCATGATTGTAGTCGTCGTCGTGGAGATTTGAAATAACCACTTTGATTGTTGAAACAATGTAATACATCCTTGGAAACATGTTTTACAAAAACATTATATAAAATTTCAAACTCATATATCTCCGTTACTATAGAAGATACAGCTGTGATTTTACACTCAATGTAATCAGGTCGAAGTTCTCTATTGGCTCATACGAAAAAATTTAATCCATGTGTAATATTCATGCTTAGTTACCATGGAAACTCTCATAACAATAAAGTAAACAATCTATTTGTGCATGATTGTAGTCGTCGTCGTGGAGATTTGAAATAACCACTTTGATTGTTGAAACAATGTAATACATCCTTGGAAACATGTTTTACAAAAACATTATATAAAATTTCAAACTCATATATCTCCGTTACTATAGAAGATTCAGCTGTAATTTTACACTGAATGTAATCAGGTCGAAGCTCTCTATTTGCTCATACCAAAAAATTTAATCCATGTGTAATATTCATGCTTAGTTACCATGGAAACTCCCATAACAATAAAGTAAACAATCAATTTGTGCATGATTGTAGTCGTCGTCGTGGAGATTTGAAATAACCACTTTGATTGTTGAAACAATGTAATACATCCTAAGGAATCACGTTGTACAAAAACATTATATAAAATTTCAAACTCATATATCTCCGTTACTATAGAAGACACAGCTGTGATTTTACACTCAATGTAATCAGGTCGAAGCTCTCTATTGGCTCATAGGAAAAAATTTAATCCATGTGTAATATTCATGCTTAGTTACCATGGAAACTCACATAACAATAAAGTAAACAATCTATTTGTGCATGATTGTAGTCGTCGTCGTGGAGATTTGAAATAACCACTTTGATTGTTGAAACAATGTAATACATCCTAAGGAATCACGTTGTACAAAAACATTATATAAAATTTCAAACTCATATATCTCCGTTACTATAGAAGACACAGCTGTGATTTTACACTCAATGTAATCAGGTCGAAGCTCTCTATTGGCTCATACGAAAAAATTTAATCCATGTGTAATATTCTTGCTTAGTTACCATGGAAACTCTCATAACAATAAAGTAAACAATCTATTTGTGCATGATTGTAGTCGTCGTCGTGGAGATTTGAAATAACCACTTTGATTGTTGAAACAATGTAATACATCCTAAGGAATCACGTTGTACAAAAACATTATATAAAATTTCAAACTCATATATCTCCATTACTATAGAAGATACAGCTGTGATTTTACACTCAATGTAATCAGGTCGAAGCTCTCTATTGGCTCATACGAAAAAATTTAATCCATGTGTAATATTCATGCTTAGTTACCATGGAAACTCCCATAACAATAAAGTAAACAATCAATTTGTGCATGATTGTAGTCGTCGTCGTGGAGATTTGAAATAACCACTTTGATTGTTGAAACAATGTAATACATCCTTAGAAACATGTTTTACAAAAACATTATATAAAATTTCAAACTCATATATCTCCGTTACTATAGAAGATACAGCTGTAATTTTACACTGAATGTAATCAGGTCGAAGCTCTCTATTTGCTCATACCAAAAAATTTAATCCATGTGTAATATTCATGCTTAGTTACCATGGAAACTCCCATAACAATAAAGTAAACAATCAATTTGTGCATGATTGTAGTCGTCGTCGTGGAGATTTGAAATAACCACTTTGATTGTTGAAACAATGTAATACATCCTAAGGAATCACGTTGTACAAAAACATTATATAAAATTTCAAACTCATATATCTCCGTTACTATAGAAGACACAGCTGTGATTTTACACTCAATGTAATCAGGTCGAAGCTCTCTATTGGCTCATAGGAAAAAATTTAATCCATGTGTAATATTCATGCTTAGTTACCATGGAAACTCACATAACAATAAAGTAAACAATCTATTTGTGCATGATTGTAGTCGTCGTCGTGGAGATTTGAAATAACCACTTTGATTGTTGAAACAATGTAATACATCCTAAGGAATCACGTTGTACAAAAACATTATATAAAATTTCAAACTCATATATCTCCGTTACTATAGAAGACACAGCTGTGATTTTACACTCAATGTAATCAGGTCGAAGCTCTCTATTGGCTCATACGAAAAAATTTAATCCATGTGTAATATTCTTGCTTAGTTACCATGGAAACTCTCATAACAATAAAGTAAACAATCTATTTGTGCATGATTGTAGTCGTCGTCGTGGAGATTTGAAATAACCACTTTGATTGTTGAAACAATGTAATACATCCTAAGGAATCACGTTGTACAAAAACATTATATAAAATTTCAAACTCATATATCTCCATTACTATAGAAGATACAGCTGTGATTTTACACTCAATGTAATCAGGTCGAAGCTCTCTATTGGCTCATACGAAAAAATTTAATCCATGTGTAATATTCATGCTTAGTTACCATGGAAACTCCCATAACAATAAAGTAAACAATCAATTTGTGCATGATTGTAGTCGTCGTCGTGGAGATTTGAAATAACCACTTTGATTGTTGAAACAATGTAATACATCCTTAGAAACATGTTTTACAAAAACATTATATAAAATTTCAAACTCATATATCTCCGTTACTATAGAAGATACAGCTGTAATTTTACACTGAATGTAATCAGGTCGAAGCTCTCTATTTGCTCATACCAAAAAATTTAATCCATGTGTAATATTCATGCTTAGTTACCATGGAAACTCCCATAACAATAAAGTAAACAATCAATTTGTGCATGATTGTAGTCGTCGTCGTGGAGATTTGAAATAACCACTTTGATTGTTGAAACAATGTAATACATCCTAAGGAATCACGTTGTACAAAAACATTATATAAAATTTCAAACTCATATATCTCCGTTACTATAGAAGACACAGCTGTGATTTTACACTCAATGTAATCAGGTCGAAGCTCTCTATTGGCTCATACGAAAAAATTTAATCCATGTGTAATATTCATGCTTAGTTACCATGGAAACTCACATAACAATAAAGTAAACAATCTATTTGTGCATGATTGTAGTCGTCGTCGTGGAGATTTGAAATAACCACTTTGATTGTTGAAACAATGTAATACATCCTAAGGAATCACGTTGTACAAAAACATTATATAAAATTTCAAACTCATATATCTCCGTTACTATAGAAGACACAGCTGTGATTTTACACTCAATGTAATCAGGTCGAAGCTCTCTATTGGCTCATACGAAAAAATTTAATCCATGTGTAATATTCTTGCTTAGTTACCATGGAAACTCTCATAACAATAAAGTAAACAATCTATTTGTGCATGATTGTAGTCGTCGTCGTGGAGATTTGAAATAACCACTTTGATTGTTGAAACAATGTAATACATCCTAAGGAATCACGTTGTACAAAAACATTATATAAAATTTCAAACTCATATATCTCCATTACTATAGAAGATACAGCTGTGATTTTACACTCAATGTAATCAGGTCGAAGCTCTCTATTGGCTCATACGAAAAAATTTAATCCATGTGTAATATTCATGCTTAGTTACCATGGAAACTCCCATAACAATAAAGTAAACAATCAATTTGTGCATGATTGTAGTCGTCGTCGTGGAGATTTGAAATAACCACTTTGATTGTTGAAACAATGTAATACATCCTTGGAAACATGTTTTACAAAAACATTATATAAAATTTCAAACTCATATATCTCCGTTACTATAGAAGATACAGCTGTGATTTTACACTCAATGTAATCAGGTCGAAGCTCTCTATTGGCTCATACGAAAAAATTTAATCCATGTGTAATATTCATGCTTAGTTACCATGGAAACTCTCATAACAATAAAGTAAACAATCTATTTGTGCATGATTGTAGTCGTCATCGTGGAGATTTGAAATAACCACTTTGATTGTTGAAACAATGTAATACATCCTTGGAAACATGTTTTACAAAAACATTATATAAAATTTCACACTCATATATCTCCGTTACTATAGAAGATACAGTTGTGATTTTACACTCAATGTAATCAGGTCGAAGCTCTCTATTGGCTCATACGAAAAAATTTAATCCATGTGTAATATTCATGCTTAGTTACCATGGAAACTCTCAAAACAATAAAGTAAACAATCTATTTGTGCATGATTGTAGTCGTCGTCGTGGAGATTTGAAATAACAACTTTGATTGTTGAAACAATGTAATACATCCTAAGGAATCACGTTGTACAAAAACATTATATAAAATTTCAAACTCATATATCTCCATTACTATAGAAGATACAGCTGTGATTTTACACTCAATGTAATCAGGTCGAAGCTCTCTATTGGCTCATACGAAAAAATTTAATCCATGTGTAATATTCATGCTTAGTTACCATGGAAACTCCCATAACAATAAAGTAAACAATCAATTTGTGCATGATTGTAGTCGTCGTCGTGGAGATTTGAAATAACCACTTTGATTGTTGAAACAATGTAATACATCCTTGGAAACATGTTTTACAAAAACATTATATAAAATTTCAAACTCATATATCTCCGTTACTATAGAAGATACAGCTGTGATTTTACACTCAATGTAATCAGGTCGAAGTTCTCTATTGGCTCATACGAAAAAATTTAATCCATGTGTAATATTCATGCTTAGTTACCATGGAAACTCTCATAACAATAAAGTAAACAATCTATTTGTGCATGATTGTAGTCGTCGTCGTGGAGATTTGAAATAACCACTTTGATTGTTGAAACAATGTAATACATCCTTGGAAACATGTTTTACAAAAACATTATATAAAATTTCAAACTCATATATCTCCGTTACTATAGAAGATTCAGCTGTAATTTTACACTGAATGTAATCAGGTCGAAGCTCTCTATTTGCTCATACCAAAAAATTTAATCCATGTGTAATATTCATGCTTAGTTACCATGGAAACTCCCATAACAATAAAGTAAACAATCAATTTGTGCATGATTGTAGTCGTCGTCGTGGAGATTTGAAATAACCACTTTGATTGTTGAAACAATGTAATACATCCTAAGGAATCACGTTGTACAAAAACATTATATAAAATTTCAAACTCATATATCTCCGTTACTATAGAAGACACAGCTGTGATTTTACACTCAATGTAATCAGGTCGAAGCTCTCTATTGGCTCATAGGAAAAAATTTAATCCATGTGTAATATTCATGCTTAGTTACCATGGAAACTCACATAACAATAAAGTAAACAATCTATTTGTGCATGATTGTAGTCGTCGTCGTGGAGATTTGAAATAACCACTTTGATTGTTGAAACAATGTAATACATCCTTGGAAACATGTTTTACAAAAACATTATATAAAATTTCAAACTCATATATCTCCGTTACTATAGAAGATACAGCTGTGATTTTACACTCAATGTAATCAGGTCGAAGCTCTCTATTGGCTCATACGAAAAAATTTAATCCATGTGTAATATTCATGCTTAGTTACCATGGAAACTCTCATAACAATAAAGTAAACAATCTATTTGTGCATGATTGTAGTCGTCGTCGTGGAGATTTGAAATAACCACTTTGATTGTTGAAACAATGTAATACATCCTAAGGAATCACGTTGTACAAAAACATTATATAAAATTTCAAACTCATATATCTCCGTTACTATAGAAGACACAGCTGTGATTTTACACTCAATGTAATCAGGTCGAAGCTCTCTATTGGCTCATACGAAAAAATTTAATCCATGTGTAATATTCTTGCTTAGTTACCATGGAAACTCTCATAACAATAAAGTAAACAATCTATTTGTGCATGATTGTAGTCGTCGTCGTGGAGATTTGAAATAACCACTTTGATTGTTGAAACAATGTAATACATCCTAAGGAATCACGTTGTACAAAAACATTATATAAAATTTCAAACTCATATATCTCCATTACTATAGAAGATACAGCTGTGATTTTACACTCAATGTAATCAGGTCGAAGCTCTCTATTGGCTCATACGAAAAAATTTAATCCATGTGTAATATTCATGCTTAGTTACCATGGAAACTCCCATAACAATAAAGTAAACAATCAATTTGTGCATGATTGTAGTCGTCGTCGTGGAGATTTGAAATAACCACTTTGATTGTTGAAACAATGTAATACATCCTTGGAAACATGTTTTACAAAAACATTATATAAAATTTCACACTCATATATCTCCGTTACTATAGAAGATACAGTTGTGATTTTACACTCAATGTAATCAGGTCGAAGCTCTCTATTGGCTCATACGAAAAAATTTAATCCATGTGTAATATTCATGCTTAGTTACCATGGAAACTCTCAAAACAATAAAGTAAACAATCTATTTGTGCATGATTGTAGTCGTCGTCGTGGAGATTTGAAATAACCACTTTGATTGTTGAAACAATGTAATACATCCTAAGGAATCACGTTGTACAAAAACATTATATAAAATTTCAAACTCATATATCTCCATTACTATAGAAGATACAGCTGTGATTTTACACTCAATGTAATCAGGTCGAAGCTCTCTATTGGCTCATACGAAAAAATTTAATCCATGTGTAATATTCATGCTTAGTTACCATGGAAACTCCCATAACAATAAAGAAACAATCAATTTGTGCATGATTGTAGTCGTCATCGTGGAGATTTGAAATAACCACTTTGATTGTTGAAACAATGTAATACATCCTTGGAAACATGTTTTACAAAAACATTATATAAAATTTCACACTCATATATCTCCGTTACTATAGAAGATACAGCTGTAATTTTACACTCAATGTAATCAGGTCGAAGCTCTCTATTGGCTCATACGAAAAAATTTAATCCATGTGTAATATTCATGCTTAGTTACCATGGAAACTCCCATAACAATAAAGTAAACAATCAATTTGTGCATGATTGTAGTCGTCGTCGTGGAGATTTGAAATAACCACTTTGATTGTTGAAACAATGTAATACATCCTTGGAAACATGTTTTACAAAAACATTATATAAAATTTCAAACTCATATATCTCCGTTACTATAGAAGATACAGCTGTGATTTTACACTCAATGTAATCAGGTCGAAGCTCTCTATTGGCTCATACGAAAAAATTTAATCCATGTGTAATATTCATGCTTAGTTACCATGGAAACTCTCATAACAATAAAGTAAACAATCTATTTGTGCATGATTGTAGTCGTCGTCGTGGAGATTTGAAATAACCACTTTGATTGTTGAAACAATGTAATACATCCTTGGAAACATGTTTTACAAAAACATTATATAAAATTTCAAACTCATATATCTCCGTTACTATAGAAGATACAGCTGTAATTTTACACTGAATGTAATCAGGTCGAAGCTCTCTATTTGCTCATACCAAAAAATTTAATCCATGTGTAATATTCATGCTTAGTTACCATGGAAACTCCCATAACAATAAAGTAAACAATCAATTTGTGCATGATTGTAGTCGTCGTCGTGGAGATTTGAAATAACCACTTTGATTGTTGAAACAATGTAATACATCCTAAGGAATCACGTTGTACAAAAACATTATATAAAATTTCAAACTCATATATCTCCGTTACTATAGAAGACACAGCTGTGATTTTACACTCAATGTAATCAGGTCGAAGCTCTCTATTGGCTCATACGAAAAAATTTAATCCATGTGTAATATTCATGCTTAGTTACCATGGAAACTCACATAACAATAAAGTAAACAATCTATTTGTGCATGATTGTAGTCGTCGTCGTGGAGATTTGAAATAACCACTTTGATTGTTGAAACAATGTAATACATCCTTGGAAACATGTTTTACAAAAACATTATATAAAATTTCAAACTCATATATCTCCGTTACTATAGAAGATACAGCTGTGATTTTACACTCAATGTAATCAGGTCGAAGCTCTCTATTGGCTCATACGAAAAAATTTAATCCATGTGTAATATTCATGCTTAGTTACCATGGAAACTCTCATAACAATAAAGTAAACAATCTATTTGTGCATGATTGTAGTCGTCGTCGTGGAGATTTGAAATAACCACTTTGATTGTTGAAACAATGTAATACATCCTAAGGAATCACGTTGTACAAAAACATTATATAAAATTTCAAACTCATATATCTCCGTTACTATAGAAGACACAGCTGTGATTTTACACTCAATGTAATCAGGTCGAAGCTCTCTATTGGCTCATACGAAAAAATTTAATCCATGTGTAATATTCTTGCTTAGTTACCATGGAAACTCTCATAACAATAAAGTAAACAATCTATTTGTGCATGATTGTAGTCGTCGTCGTGGAGATTTGAAATAACCACTTTGATTGTTGAAACAATGTAATACATCCTAAGGAATCACGTTGTACAAAAACATTATATAAAATTTCAAACTCATATATCTCCATTACTATAGAAGATACAGCTGTGATTTTACACTCAATGTAATCAGGTCGAAGCTCTCTATTGGCTCATACGAAAAAATTTAATCCATGTGTAATATTCATGCTTAGTTACCATGGAAACTCCCATAACAATAAAGTAAACAATCAATTTGTGCATGATTGTAGTCGTCGTCGTGGAGATTTGAAATAACCACTTTGATTGTTGAAACAATGTAATACATCCTTAGAAACATGTTTTACAAAAACATTATATAAAATTTCAAACTCATATATCTCCGTTACTATAGAAGATACAGCTGTGATTTTACACTCAATGTAATCAGGTCGAAGCTCTCTATTGGCTCATACGAAAAAATTTAATCCATGTGTAATATTCATGCTTAGTTACCATGGAAACTCTCATAACAATAAAGTAAACAATCTATTTGTGCATGATTGTAGTCGTCGTCGTGGAGATTTGAAATAACCACTTTGATTGTTGAAACAATGTAATACATCCTTGGAAACATGTTTTACAAAAACATTATATAAAATTTCAAACTCATATATCTCCGTTACTATAGAAGATACAGCTGTAATTTTACACTGAATGTAATCAGGTCGAAGCTCTCTATTTGCTCATACCAAAAAATTTAATCCATGTGTAATATTCATGCTTAGTTACCATGGAAACTCCCATAACAATAAAGTAAACAATCAATTTGTGCATGATTGTAGTCGTCGTCGTGGAGATTTGAAATAACCACTTTGATTGTTGAAACAATGTAATACATCCTAAGGAATCACGTTGTACAAAAACATTATATAAAATTTCAAACTCATATATCTCCGTTACTATAGAAGACACAGCTGTGATTTTACACTCAATGTAATCAGGTCGAAGCTCTCTATTGGCTCATACGAAAAAATTTAATCCATGTGTAATATTCATGCTTAGTTACCATGGAAACTCACATAACAATAAAGTAAACAATCTATTTGTGCATGATTGTAGTCGTCGTCGTGGAGATTTGAAATAACCACTTTGATTGTTGAAACAATGTAATACATCCTAAGGAATCACGTTGTACAAAAACATTATATAAAATTTCAAACTCATATATCTCCGTTACTATAGAAGACACAGCTGTGATTTTACACTCAATGTAATCAGGTCGAAGCTCTCTATTGGCTCATACGAAAAAATTTAATCCATGTGTAATATTCTTGCTTAGTTACCATGGAAACTCTCATAACAATAAAGTAAACAATCTATTTGTGCATGATTGTAGTCGTCGTCGTGGAGATTTGAAATAACCACTTTGATTGTTGAAACAATGTAATACATCCTAAGGAATCACGTTGTACAAAAACATTATATAAAATTTCAAACTCATATATCTCCATTACTATAGAAGATACAGCTGTGATTTTACACTCAATGTAATCAGGTCGAAGCTCTCTATTGGCTCATACGAAAAAATTTAATCCATGTGTAATATTCATGCTTAGTTACCATGGAAACTCCCATAACAATAAAGTAAACAATCAATTTGTGCATGATTGTAGTCGTCGTCGTGGAGATTTGAAATAACCACTTTGATTGTTGAAACAATGTAATACATCCTTGGAAACATGTTTTACAAAAACATTATATAAAATTTCAAACTCATATATCTCCGTTACTATAGAAGATACAGCTGTGATTTTACACTCAATGTAATCAGGTCGAAGCTCTCTATTGGCTCATACGAAAAAATTTAATCCATGTGTAATATTCATGCTTAGTTACCATGGAAACTCTCATAACAATAAAGTAAACAATCTATTTGTGCATGATTGTAGTCGTCATCGTGGAGATTTGAAATAACCACTTTGATTGTTGAAACAATGTAATACATCCTTGGAAACATGTTTTACAAAAACATTATATAAAATTTCACACTCATATATCTCCGTTACTATAGAAGATACAGTTGTGATTTTACACTCAATGTAATCAGGTCGAAGCTCTCTATTGGCTCATACGAAAAAATTTAATCCATGTGTAATATTCATGCTTAGTTACCATGGAAACTCTCAAAACAATAAAGTAAACAATCTATTTGTGCATGATTGTAGTCGTCGTCGTGGAGATTTGAAATAACAACTTTGATTGTTGAAATCATGTAATACATCCTAAGGAATCACGTTGTACAAAAACATTATATAAAATTTCAAACTCATATATCTCCATTACTATAGAAGATACAGCTGTGATTTTACACTCAATGTAATCAGGTCGAAGCTCTCTATTGGCTCATACGAAAAAATTTAATCCATGTGTAATATTCATGCTTAGTTACCATGGAAACTCCCATAACAATAAAGTAAACAATCAATTTGTGCATGATTGTAGTCGTCGTCGTGGAGATTTGAAATAACCACTTTGATTGTTGAAACAATGTAATACATCCTTGGAAACATGTTTTACAAAAACATTATATAAAATTTCAAACTCATATATCTCCGTTACTATAGAAGATACAGCTGTGATTTTACACTCAATGTAATCAGGTCGAAGCTCTCTATTGGCTCATACCAAAAAGTTTAATCCATGTGTAATATTCATGCTTAGTTACCATGGAAACTCCCATAACAATAAAGTAAACAATCAATTTGTGCATGATTGTAGTCGTCGTCGTGGAGATTTGAAATAACCACTTTGATTGTTGAAACAATGTAATACATCCTAAGGAATCACGTTGTACAAAAACATTATATAAAATTTCAAACTCATATATCTCCGTTACTATAGAAGACACAGCTGTGATTTTACACTCAATGTAATCAGGTCGAAGCTCTCTATTGGCTCATAGGAAAAAATTTAATCCATGTGTAATATTCATGCTTAGTTACCATGGAAACTCACATAACAATAAAGTAAACAATCTATTTGTGCATGATTGTAGTCGTCGTCGTGGAGATTTGAAATAACCACTTTGATTGTTGAAACAATGTAATACATCCTTGGAAACATGTTTTACAAAAACATTATATAAAATTTCAAACTCATATATCTCCGTTACTATAGAAGATACAGCTGTGATTTTACACTCAATGTAATCAGGTCGAAGCTCTCTATTGGCTCATACGAAAAAATTTAATCCATGTGTAATATTCATGCTTAGTTACCATGGAAACTCTCATAACAATAAAGTAAACAATCTATTTGTGCATGATTGTAGTCGTCGTCGTGGAGATTTGAAATAACCACTTTGATTGTTGAAACAATGTAATACATCCTAAGGAATCACGTTGTACAAAAACATTATATAAAATTTCAAACTCATATATCTCCGTTACTATAGAAGACACAGCTGTGATTTTACACTCAATGTAATCAGGTCGAAGCTCTCTATTGGCTCATACGAAAAAATTTAATCCATGTGTAATATTCTTGCTTAGTTACCATGGAAACTCTCATAACAATAAAGTAAACAATCTATTTGTGCATGATTGTAGTCGTCGTCGTGGAGATTTGAAATAACCACTTTGATTGTTGAAACAATGTAATACATCCTAAGGAATCACGTTGTACAAAAACATTATATAAAATTTCAAACTCATATATCTCCATTACTATAGAAGATACAGCTGTGATTTTACACTCAATGTAATCAGGTCGAAGCTCTCTATTGGCTCATACGAAAAAATTTAATCCATGTGTAATATTCATGCTTAGTTACCATGGAAACTCCCATAACAATAAAGTAAACAATCAATTTGTGCATGATTGTAGTCGTCGTCGTGGAGATTTGAAATAACCACTTTGATTGTTGAAACAATGTAATACATCCTTGGAAACATGTTTTACAAAAACATTATATAAAATTTCACACTCATATATCTCCGTTACTATAGAAGATACAGTTGTGATTTTACACTCAATGTAATCAGGTCGAAGCTCTCTATTGGCTCATACGAAAAAATTTAATCCATGTGTAATATTCATGCTTAGTTACCATGGAAACTCTCAAAACAATAAAGTAAACAATCTATTTGTGCATGATTGTAGTCGTCGTCGTGGAGATTTGAAATAACCACTTTGATTGTTGAAACAATGTAATACATCCTAAGGAATCACGTTGTACAAAAACATTATATAAAATTTCAAACTCATATATCTCCATTACTATAGAAGATACAGCTGTGATTTTACACTCAATGTAATCAGGTCGAAGCTCTCTATTGGCTCATACGAAAAAATTTAATCCATGTGTAATATTCATGCTTAGTTACCATGGAAACTCCCATAACAATAAAGAAACAATCAATTTGTGCATGATTGTAGTCGTCGTCGTGGAGATTTGAAATAACCACTTTGATTGTTGAAACAATGTAATACATCCTTGGAAACATGTTTTACAAAAACATTATATAAAATTTCAAACTCATATATCTCCGTTACTATAGAAGATACAGTTGTGATTTTACACTCAATGTAATCAGGTCGAAGCTCTCTATTGGCTCATACGAAAAAATTTAATCCATGTGTAATATTCATGCTTAGTTACCATGGAAACTCCCATAACAATAAAGTAAACAATCAATTTGTGCATGATTGTAGTCGTCGTCGTGGAGATTTGAAATAACCACTTTGATTGTTGAAACAATGTAATACATCCTTGGAAACATGTTTTACAAAAACATTATATAAAATTTCAAACTCATATATCTCCGTTACTATAGAAGATACAGCTGTGATTTTACACTCAATGTAATCAGGTCGAAGCTCTCTATTGGCTCATACGAAAAAATTTAATCCATGTGTAATATTCATGCTTAGTTACCATGGAAACTCTCATAACAATAAAGTAAACAATCTATTTGTGCATGATTGTAGTCGTCGTCGTGGAGATTTGAAATAACCACTTTGATTGTTGAAACAATGTAATACATCCTTGGAAACATGTTTTACAAAAACATTATATAAAATTTCAAACTCATATATCTCCGTTACTATAGAAGATACAGCTGTAATTTTACACTGAATGTAATCAGGTCGAAGCTCTCTATTTGCTCATACCAAAAAATTTAATCCATGTGTAATATTCATGCTTAGTTACCATGGAAACTCCCATAACAATAAAGTAAACAATCAATTTGTGCATGATTGTAGTCGTCGTCGTGGAGATTTGAAATAACCACTTTGATTGTTGAAACAATGTAATACATCCTAAGGAATCACGTTGTACAAAAACATTATATAAAATTTCAAACTCATATATCTCCGTTACTATAGAAGACACAGCTGTGATTTTACACTCAATGTAATCAGGTCGAAGCTCTCTATTGGCTCATACGAAAAAATTTAATCCATGTGTAATATTCATGCTTAGTTACCATGGAAACTCACATAACAATAAAGTAAACAATCTATTTGTGCATGATTGTAGTCGTCGTCGTGGAGATTTGAAATAACCACTTTGATTGTTGAAACAATGTAATACATCCTTGGAAACATGTTTTACAAAAACATTATATAAAATTTCAAACTCATATATCTCCGTTACTATAGAAGATACAGCTGTGATTTTACACTCAATGTAATCAGGTCGAAGCTCTCTATTGGCTCATACGAAAAAATTTAATCCATGTGTAATATTCATGCTTAGTTACCATGGAAACTCTCATAACAATAAAGTAAACAATCTATTTGTGCATGATTGTAGTCGTCGTCGTGGAGATTTGAAATAACCACTTTGATTGTTGAAACAATGTAATACATCCTAAGGAATCACGTTGTACAAAAACATTATATAAAATTTCAAACTCATATATCTCCGTTACTATAGAAGACACAGCTGTGATTTTACACTCAATGTAATCAGGTCGAAGCTCTCTATTGGCTCATACGAAAAAATTTAATCCATGTGTAATATTCTTGCTTAGTTACCATGGAAACTCTCATAACAATAAAGTAAACAATCTATTTGTGCATGATTGTAGTCGTCGTCGTGGAGATTTGAAATAACCACTTTGATTGTTGAAACAATGTAATACATCCTAAGGAATCACGTTGTACAAAAACATTATATAAAATTTCAAACTCATATATCTCCATTACTATAGAAGATACAGCTGTGATTTTACACTCAATGTAATCAGGTCGAAGCTCTCTATTGGCTCATACGAAAAAATTTAATCCATGTGTAATATTCATGCTTAGTTACCATGGAAACTCCCATAACAATAAAGTAAACAATCAATTTGTGCATGATTGTAGTCGTCGTCGTGGAGATTTGAAATAACCACTTTGATTGTTGAAACAATGTAATACATCCTTAGAAACATGTTTTACAAAAACATTATATAAAATTTCAAACTCATATATCTCCGTTACTATAGAAGATACAGCTGTAATTTTACACTGAATGTAATCAGGTCGAAGCTCTCTATTTGCTCATACCAAAAAATTTAATCCATGTGTAATATTCATGCTTAGTTACCATGGAAACTCCCATAACAATAAAGTAAACAATCAATTTGTGCATGATTGTAGTCGTCGTCGTGGAGATTTGAAATAACCACTTTGATTGTTGAAACAATGTAATACATCCTAAGGAATCACGTTGTACAAAAACATTATATAAAATTTCAAACTCATATATCTCCGTTACTATAGAAGACACAGCTGTGATTTTACACTCAATGTAATCAGGTCGAAGCTCTCTATTGGCTCATACGAAAAAATTTAATCCATGTGTAATATTCATGCTTAGTTACCATGGAAACTCACATAACAATAGTGTAAACAATCTATTTGTGCATGATTGTAGTCGTCGTCGTGGAGATTTGAAATAACCACTTTGATTGTTGAAACAATGTAATACATCCTAAGGAATCACGTTGTACAAAAACATTACATAAAATTTCAAACTCATATATCTCCGTTACTATAGAAGACACAGCTGTGATTTTACACTCAATGTAATCAGGTCGAAGCTCTCTATTGGCTCATACGAAAAAATTTAATCCATGTGTAATATTCTTGCTTAGTTACCATGGAAACTCTCATAACAATAAAGTAAACAATCTATTTGTGCATGATTGTAGTCGTCATCGTGGAGATTTGAAATAACCACTTTGATTGTTGAAACAATGTAATACATCCTTGGAAACATGTTTTACAAAAACATTATATAAAATTTCACACTCATATATCTCCGTTACTATAGAAGATACAGTTGTGATTTTACACTCAATGTAATCAGGTCGAAGCTCTCTATTGGCTCATACGAAAAAATTTAATCCATGTGTAATATTCATGCTTAGTTACCATGGAAACTCTCAAAACAATAAAGTAAACAATCTATTTGTGCATGATTGTAGTCGTCGTCGTGGAGATTTGAAATAACAACTTTGATTGTTGAAACAATGTAATACATCCTAAGGAATCACGTTGTACAAAAACATTATATAAAATTTCAAACTCATATATCTCCATTACTATAGAAGATACAGCTGTGATTTTACACTCAATGTAATCAGGTCGAAGCTCTCTATTGGCTCATACGAAAAAATTTAATCCATGTGTAATATTCATGCTTAGTTACCATGGAAACTCCCATAACAATAAAGTAAACAATCAATTTGTGCATGATTGTAGTCGTCGTCGTGGAGATTTGAAATAACCACTTTGATTGTTGAAACAATGTAATACATCCTTGGAAACATGTTTTACAAAAACATTATATAAAATTTCAAACTCATATATCTCCGTTACTATAGAAGATACAGCTGTGATTTTACACTCAATGTAATCAGGTCGAAGCTCTCTATTGGCTCATACCAAAAAATTTAATCCATGTGTAATATTCATGCTTAGTTACCATGGAAACTCCCATAACAATAAAGTAAACAATCAATTTGTGCATGATTGTAGTCGTCGTTGTGGAGATTTGAAATAACCACTTTGATTGTTGAAACAATGTAATACATCCTAAGGAATCACGTTGTACAAAAACATTATATAAAATTTCAAACTCATATATCTCCGTTACTATAGAAGACACAGCTGTGATTTTACACTCAATGTAATCAGGTCGAAGCTCTCTATTGGCTCATACGAAAAAATTTAATCCATGTGTAATATTCATGCTTAGTTACCATGGAAACTCCCATAACAATAAAGTAAACAATCAATTTGTGCATGATTGTAGTCGTCGTCGTGGAGATTTGAAATAACCACTTTGATTGTTGAAACAATGTAATACATCCTTGGAAACATGTTTTACAAAAACATTATATAAAATTTCACACTCATATATCTCCGTTACTATAGAAGATACAGTTGTGATTTTACACTCAATGTAATCAGGTCGAAGCTCTCTATTGGCTCATACGAAAAAATTTAATCCATGTGTAATATTCATGCTTAGTTACCATGGAAACTCTCAAAACAATAAAGTAAACAATCTATTTGTGCATGATTGTAGTCGTCGTCGTGGAGATTTGAAATAACCACTTTGATTGTTGAAACAATGTAATACATCCTAAGGAATCACGTTGTACAAAAACATTATATAAAATTTCAAACTCATATATCTCCATTACTATAGAAGATACAGCTGTGATTTTACACTCAATGTAATCAGGTCGAAGCTCTCTATTGGCTCATACGAAAAAATTTAATCCATGTGTAATATTCATGCTTAGTTACCATGGAAACTCCCATAACAATAAAGAAACAATCAATTTGTGCATGATTGTAGTCGTCGTCGTGGAGATTTGAAATAACCACTTTGATTGTTGAAACAATGTAATACATCCTTGGAAACATGTTTTACAAAAACATTATATAAAATTTCAAACTCATATATCTCCGTTACTATAGAAGATACAGTTGTGATTTTACACTCAATGTAATCAGGTCGAAGCTCTCTATTGGCTCATACGAAAAAATTTAATCCATGTGTAATATTCATGCTTAGTTACCATGGAAACTCCCATAACAATAAAGTAAACAATCAATTTGTGCATGATTGTAGTCGTCGTCGTGGAGATTTGAAATAACCACTTTGATTGTTGAAACAATGTAATACATCCTTGGAAACATGTTTTACAAAAACATTATATAAAATTTCAAACTCATATATCTCCGTTACTATAGAAGATACAGCTGTGATTTTACACTCAATGTAATCAGGTCGAAGCTCTCTATTGGCTCATACGAAAAAATTTAATCCATGTGTAATATTCATGCTTAGTTACCATGGAAACTCTCATAACAATAAAGTAAACAATCTATTTGTGCATGATTGTAGTCGTCGTCGTGGAGATTTGAAATAACCACTTTGATTGTTGAAACAATGTAATACATCCTTGGAAACATGTTTTACAAAAACATTATATAAAATTTCAAACTCATATATCTCCGTTACTATAGAAGATACAGCTGTAATTTTACACTGAATGTAATCAGGTCGAAGCTCTCTATTTGCTCATACCAAAAAATTTAATCCATGTGTAATATTCATGCTTAGTTACCATGGAAACTCCCATAACAATAAAGTAAACAATCAATTTGTGCATGATTGTAGTCGTCGTCGTGGAGATTTGAAATAACCACTTTGATTGTTGAAACAATGTAATACATCCTAAGGAATCACGTTGTACAAAAACATTATATAAAATTTCAAACTCATATATCTCCGTTACTATAGAAGACACAGCTGTGATTTTACACTCAATGTAATCAGGTCGAAGCTCTCTATTGGCTCATACGAAAAAATTTAATCCATGTGTAATATTCATGCTTAGTTACCATGGAAACTCACATAACAATAAAGTAAACAATCTATTTGTGCATGATTGTAGTCGTCGTCGTGGAGATTTGAAATAACCACTTTGATTGTTGAAACAATGTAATACATCCTTGGAAACATGTTTTACAAAAACATTATATAAAATTTCAAACTCATATATCTCCGTTACTATAGAAGATACAGCTGTGATTTTACACTCAATGTAATCAGGTCGAAGCTCTCTATTGGCTCATACGAAAAAATTTAATCCATGTGTAATATTCATGCTTAGTTACCATGGAAACTCTCATAACAATAAAGTAAACAATCTATTTGTGCATGATTGTAGTCGTCGTCGTGGAGATTTGAAATAACCACTTTGATTGTTGAAACAATGTAATACATCCTAAGGAATCACGTTGTACAAAAACATTATATAAAATTTCAAACTCATATATCTCCGTTACTATAGAAGACACAGCTGTGATTTTACACTCAATGTAATCAGGTCGAAGCTCTCTATTGGCTCATACGAAAAAATTTAATCCATGTGTAATATTCTTGCTTAGTTACCATGGAAACTCTCATAACAATAAAGTAAACAATCTATTTGTGCATGATTGTAGTCGTCGTCGTGGAGATTTGAAATAACCACTTTGATTGTTGAAACAATGTAATACATCCTAAGGAATCACGTTGTACAAAAACATTATATAAAATTTCAAACTCATATATCTCCATTACTATAGAAGATACAGCTGTGATTTTACACTCAATGTAATCAGGTCGAAGCTCTCTATTGGCTCATACGAAAAAATTTAATCCATGTGTAATATTCATGCTTAGTTACCATGGAAACTCCCATAACAATAAAGTAAACAATCAATTTGTGCATGATTGTAGTCGTCGTCGTGGAGATTTGAAATAACCACTTTGATTGTTGAAACAATGTAATACATCCTTAGAAACATGTTTTACAAAAACATTATATAAAATTTCAAACTCATATATCTCCGTTACTATAGAAGATACAGCTGTGATTTTACACTCAATGTAATCAGGTCGAAGCTCTCTATTGGCTCATACGAAAAAATTTAATCCATGTGTAATATTCATGCTTAGTTACCATGGAAACTCTCATAACAATAAAGTAAACAATCTATTTGTGCATGATTGTAGTCGTCGTCGTGGAGATTTGAAATAACCACTTTGATTGTTGAAACAATGTAATACATCCTTGGAAACATGTTTTACAAAAACATTATATAAAATTTCAAACTCATATATCTCCGTTACTATAGAAGATACAGCTGTAATTTTACACTGAATGTAATCAGGTCGAAGCTCTCTATTTGCTCATACCAAAAAATTTAATCCATGTGTAATATTCATGCTTAGTTACCATGGAAACTCCCATAACAATAAAGTAAACAATCAATTTGTGCATGATTGTAGTCGTCGTCGTGGAGATTTGAAATAACCACTTTGATTGTTGAAACAATGTAATACATCCTAAGGAATCACGTTGTACAAAAACATTATATAAAATTTCAAACTCATATATCTCCGTTACTATAGAAGACACAGCTGTGATTTTACACTCAATGTAATCAGGTCGAAGCTCTCTATTGGCTCATACGAAAAAATTTAATCCATGTGTAATATTCATGCTTAGTTACCATGGAAACTCACATAACAATAAAGTAAACAATCTATTTGTGCATGATTGTAGTCGTCGTCGTGGAGATTTGAAATAACCACTTTGATTGTTGAAACAATGTAATACATCCTAAGGAATCACGTTGTACAAAAACATTATATAAAATTTCAAACTCATATATCTCCGTTACTATAGAAGACACAGCTGTGATTTTACACTCAATGTAATCAGGTCGAAGCTCTCTATTGGCTCATACGAAAAAATTTAATCCATGTGTAATATTCTTGCTTAGTTACCATGGAAACTCTCATAACAATAAAGTAAACAATCTATTTGTGCATGATTGTAGTCGTCGTCGTGGAGATTTGAAATAACCACTTTGATTGTTGAAACAATGTAATACATCCTAAGGAATCACGTTGTACAAAAACATTATATAAAATTTCAAACTCATATATCTCCATTACTATAGAAGATACAGCTGTGATTTTACACTCAATGTAATCAGGTCGAAGCTCTCTATTGGCTCATACGAAAAAATTTAATCCATGTGTAATATTCATGCTTAGTTACCATGGAAACTCCCATAACAATAAAGTAAACAATCAATTTGTGCATGATTGTAGTCGTCGTCGTGGAGATTTGAAATAACCACTTTGATTGTTGAAACAATGTAATACATCCTTGGAAACATGTTTTACAAAAACATTATATAAAATTTCAAACTCATATATCTCCGTTACTATAGAAGATACAGCTGTGATTTTACACTCAATGTAATCAGGTCGAAGCTCTCTATTGGCTCATACGAAAAAATTTAATCCATGTGTAATATTCATGCTTAGTTACCATGGAAACTCTCATAACAATAAAGTAAACAATCTATTTGTGCATGATTGTAGTCGTCATCGTGGAGATTTGAAATAACCACTTTGATTGTTGAAACAATGTAATACATCCTTGGAAACATGTTTTACAAAAACATTATATAAAATTTCACACTCATATATCTCCGTTACTATAGAAGATACAGTTGTGATTTTACACTCAATGTAATCAGGTCGAAGCTCTCTATTGGCTCATACGAAAAAATTTAATCCATGTGTAATATTCATGCTTAGTTACCATGGAAACTCTCAAAACAATAAAGTAAACAATCTATTTGTGCATGATTGTAGTCGTCGTCGTGGAGATTTGAAATAACAACTTTGATTGTTGAAACAATGTAATACATCCTAAGGAATCACGTTGTACAAAAACATTATATAAAATTTCAAACTCATATATCTCCATTACTATAGAAGATACAGCTGTGATTTTACACTCAATGTAATCAGGTCGAAGCTCTCTATTGGCTCATACGAAAAAATTTAATCCATGTGTAATATTCATGCTTAGTTACCATGGAAACTCCCATAACAATAAAGTAAACAATCAATTTGTGCATGATTGTAGTCGTCGTCGTGGAGATTTGAAATAACCACTTTGATTGTTGAAACAATGTAATACATCCTTGGAAACATGTTTTACAAAAACATTATATAAAATTTCAAACTCATATATCTCCGTTACTATAGAAGATACAGCTGTAATTTTACACTGAATGTAATCAGGTCGAAGCTCTCTATTTGCTCATACCAAAAAATTTAATCCATGTGTAATATTCATGCTTAGTTACCATGGAAACTCCCATAACAATAAAGTAAACAATCTATTTGTGCATGATTGTAGTCGTCATCGTGGAGATTTGAAATAACCACTTTGATTGTTGAAACAATGTAATACATCCTTGGAAACATGTTTTACAAAAACATTATATAAAATTTCAAACTCATATATCTCCGTTACTATAGAAGATACAGCTGTAATTTTACACTCAATGTAATCAGGTCGAAGCTCTCTATTGGCTCATACGAAAAAATTTAATCCATGTGTAATATTCATGCTTAGTTACCATGGAAACTCTCATAACAATAAAGTAAACAATCTATTTGTGCATGATTGTAGTCGTCATCGTGGAGATTTGAAATAACCACTTTGATTGTTGAAACAATGTAATACATCCTTGGAAACATGTTTTACAAAAACATTATATAAAATTTCACACTCATATATCTCCGTTACTATAGAAGATACAGTTGTGATTTTACACTCAATGTAATCAGGTCGAAGCTCTCTATTGGCTCATACGAAAAAATTTAATCCATGTGTAATATTCATGCTTAGTTACCATGGAAACTCTCAAAACAATAAAGTAAACAATCTATTTGTGCATGATTGTAGTCGTCGTCGTGGAGATTTGAAATAACAACTTTGATTGTTGAAACAATGTAATACATCCTAAGGAATCACGTTGTACAAAAACATTATATAAAATTTCAAACTCATATATCTCCATTACTATAGAAGATACAGCTGTGATTTTACACTCAATGTAATCAGGTCGAAGCTCTCTATTGGCTCATACGAAAAAATTTAATCCATGTGTAATATTCATGCTTAGTTACCATGGAAACTCTCATAACAATAAAGTAAACAATCTATTTGTGCATGATTGTAGTCGTCGTCGTGGAGATTTGAAATAACCACTTTGATTGTTGAAACAATGTAATACATCCTTGGAAACATGTTTTACAAAAACATTATATAAAATTTCAAACTCATATATCTCCGTTACTATAGAAGATACAGCTGTAATTTTACACTGAATGTAATCAGGTCGAAGCTCTCTATTTGCTCATACCAAAAAATTTAATCCATGTGTAATATTCATGCTTAGTTACCATGGAAACTCCCATAACAATAAAGTAAACAATCAATTTGTGCATGATTGTAGTCGTCGTCGTGGAGATTTGAAATAACCACTTTGATTGTTGAAACAATGTAATACATCCTAAGGAATCACGTTGTACAAAAACATTATATAAAATTTCAAACTCATATATCTCCGTTACTATAGAAGACACAGCTGTGATTTTACACTCAATGTAATCAGGTCGAAGCTCTCTATTGGCTCATAGGAAAAAATTTTATCCATGTGTAATATTCATGCTTAGTTACCATGGAAACTCACATAACAATAAAGTAAACAATCTATTTGTGCATGATTGTAGTCGTCGTCGTGGAGATTTGAAATAACCACTTTGATTGTTGAAACAATGTAATACATCCTTGGAAACATGTTTTACAAAAACATTATATAAAATTTCAAACTCATATATCTCCGTTACTATAGAAGATACAGCTGTGATTTTACACTCAATGTAATCAGGTCGAAGCTCTCTATTGGCTCATACGAAAAAATTTAATCCATGTGTAATATTCATGCTTAGTTACCATGGAAACTCTCATAACAATAAAGTAAACAATCTATTTGTGCATGATTGTAGTCGTCGTCGTGGAGATTTGAAATAACCACTTTGATTGTTGAAACAATGTAATACATCCTAAGGAATCACGTTGTACAAAAACATTATATAAAATTTCAAACTCATATATCTCCGTTACTATAGAAGACACAGCTGTGATTTTACACTCAATGTAATCAGGTCGAAGCTCTCTATTGGCTCATACGAAAAAATTTAATCCATGTGTAATATTCATGCTTAGTTACCATGGAAACTCTCATAACAATAAAGTAAACAATCTATTTGTGCATGATTGTAGTCGTCGTCGTGGAGATTTGAAATAACCACTTTGATTGTTGAAACAATGTAATACATCCTAAGGAATCACGTTGTACAAAAACATTATATAAAATTTCAAACTCATATATCTCCATTACTATAGAAGATACAGCTGTGATTTTACACTCAATGTAATCAGGTCGAAGCTCTCTATTGGCTCATACGAAAAAATTTAATCCATGTGTAATATTCATGCTTAGTTACCATGGAAACTCCCATAACAATAAAGTAAACAATCAATTTGTGCATGATTGTAGTCGTCGTCGTGGAGATTTGAAATAACCACTTTGATTGTTGAAACAATGTAATACATCCTTGGAAACATGTTTTACAAAAACATTATATAAAATTTCACACTCATATATCTCCGTTACTATAGAAGATACAGTTGTGATTTTACACTCAATGTAATCAGGTCGAAGCTCTCTATTGGCTCATACGAAAAAATTTAATCCATGTGTAATATTCATGCTTAGTTACCATGGAAACTCTCAAAACAATAAAGTAAACAATCTATTTGTGCATGATTGTAGTCGTCGTCGTGGAGATTTGAAATAACCACTTTGATTGTTGAAACAATGTAATACATCCTAAGGAATCACGTTGTACAAAAACATTATATAAAATTTCAAACTCATATATCTCCATTACTATAGAAGATACAGCTGTGATTTTACACTCAATGTAATCAGGTCGAAGCTCTCTATTGGCTCATACGAAAAAATTTAATCCATGTGTAATATTCATGCTTAGTTACCATGGAAACTCCCATAACAATAAAGAAACAATCAATTTGTGCATGATTGTAGTCGTCGTCGTGGAGATTTGAAATAACCACTTTGATTGTTGAAACAATGTAATACATCCTTGGAAACATGTTTTACAAAAACATTATATAAAATTTCAAACTCATATATCTCCGTTATTATAGAAGATACAGTTGTGATTTTACACTCAATGTAATCAGGTCGAAGCTCTCTATTGGCTCATACGAAAAAATTTAATCCATGTGTAATATTCATGCTTAGTTACCATGGAAACTCTCATAACAATAAAGTAAACAATCTATTTGTGCATGATTGTAGTCGTCGTCGTGGAGATTTGAAATAACCACTTTGATTGTTGAAACAATGTAATACATCCTTGGAAACATGTTTTACAAAAACATTATATAAAATTTCAAACTCATATATCTCCGTTACTATAGAAGATACAGCTGTAATTTTACACTGAATGTAATCAGGTCGAAGCTCTCTATTGGCTCATACGAAAAAATTTAATCCATGTGTAATATTCATGCTTAGTTACCATGGAAACTCTCAAAACAATAAAGTAAACAATCTATTTGTGCATGATTGTAGTCGTCGTCGTGGAGATTTGAAATAACCACTTTGATTGTTGAAACAATGTAATACATCCTAAGGAATCACGTTGTACAAAAACATTATATAAAATTTCAAACTCATATATCTCCGTCACTATAGAAGACACAGCTGTGATTTTACACTCAATGTAATCAGGTCGAAGCTCTCTATTGGCTCATAGGAAAAAATTTAATCCGTGTGTAATATTCATGCTTAGTTATCATGGAAACTCTCATAACAATAAAGTAAACAATCAATTTGTGCATGATTGTAGTCGTCGTCGTGGAGATTTGAAATAACCACTTTGATTGTTGAAACAATGTAATACGTCCTTGGAAACATGTTTTACAAAAACATTATATAAAATTTCAAACTCATATATCTACGTTACTATAGAAGATACAGCTGTGATTTTACACTCAATGTAATCAGGTCGAAGCTCTCTATTGGCTCATACGAAAAAATTTAATCCATGTGTAATATTCATGCTTAGTTACCATGGAAACTCTCAAAACAATAAAGTAAACAATCTATTTGTGCATGATTGTAGTCGTCGTCGTGGAGATTTGAAATAACCACTTTGATTGTTGAAACAATGTAATACATCCTTGGAAACATGTTTTACAAAAACATTATATAAAATTTCACACTCATATATCTCCGTTACTATAGAAGATACAGTTGTGATTTTACACTCAATGTAATCAGGTCGAAGCTCTCTATTGGCTCATACGAAAAAATTTAATCCATGTGTAATATTCATGCTTAGTTACCATGGAAACTCTCAAAACAATAAAGTAAACAATCTATTTGTGCATGATTGTAGTCGTCGTCGTGGAGATTTGAAATAACAACTTTGATTGTTGAAACAATGTAATACATCCTAAGGAATCACGTTGTACAAAAACATTATATAAAATTTCAAACTCATATATCTCCATTACTATAGAAGATACAGCTGTGATTTTACACTCAATGTAATCAGGTCGAAGCTCTCTATTGGCTCATACGAAAAAATTTAATCCATGTGTAATATTCATGCTTAGTTACCATGGAAACTCCCATAACAATAAAGTAAACAATCAATTTGTGCATGATTGTAGTCGTCGTCGTGGAGATTTGAAATAACCACTTTGATTGTTGAAACAATGTAATACATCCTTGGAAACATGTTTTACAAAAACATTATATAAAATTTCAAACTCATATATCTCCGTTACTATAGAAGATACAGCTGTGATTTTACACTCAATGTAATCAGGTCGAAGCTCTCTATTGGCTCATACGAAAAAATTTAATCCATGTGTAATATTCATGCTTAGTTACCATGGAAACTCTCATAACAATAAAGTAAACAATCTATTTGTGCATGATTGTAGTCGTCGTCGTGGAGATTTGAAATAACCACTTTGATTGTTGAAACAATGTAATACATCCTTGGAAACATGTTTTACAAAAACATTATATAAAATTTCAAACTCATATATCTCCGTTACTATAGAAGATACAGCTGTAATTTTACACTGAATGTAATCAGGTCGAAGCTCTCTATTTGCTCATACCAAAAAATTTAATCCATGTGTAATATTCATGCTTAGTTACCATGGAAACTCCCATAACAATAAAGTAAACAATCAATTTGTGCATGATTGTAGTCGTCGTCGTGGAGATTTGAAATAACCACTTTGATTGTTGAAACAATGTAATACATCCTAAGGAATCACGTTGTACAAAAACATTATATAAAATTTCAAACTCATATATCTCCGTTACTATAGAAGACACAGCTGTGATTTTACACTCAATGTAATCAGGTCGAAGCTCTCTATTGGCTCATAGGAAAAAATTTAATCCATGTGTAATATTCATGCTTAGTTACCATGGAAACTCACATAACAATAAAGTAAACAATCTATTTGTGCATGATTGTAGTCGTCGTCGTGGAGATTTGAAATAACCACTTTGATTGTTGAAACAATGTAATACATCCTTGGAAACATGTTTTACAAAAACATTATATAAAATTTCAAACTCATATATCTCCGTTACTATAGAAGATACAGCTGTGATTTTACACTCAATGTAATCAGGTCGAAGCTCTCTATTGGCTCATACGAAAAAATTTAATCCATGTGTAATATTCATGCTTAGTTACCATGGAAACTCTCATAACAATAAAGTAAACAATCTATTTGTGCATGATTGTAGTCGTCGTCGTGGAGATTTGAAATAACCACTTTGATTGTTGAAACAATGTAATACATCCTAAGGAATCACGTTGTACAAAAACATTATATAAAATTTCAAACTCATATATCTCCGTTACTATAGAAGACACAGCTGTGATTTTACACTCAATGTAATCAGGTCGAAGCTCTCTATTGGCTCATACGAAAAAATTTAATCCATGTGTAATATTCTTGCTTAGTTACCATGGAAACTCTCATAACAATAAAGTAAACAATCTATTTGTGCATGATTGTAGTCGTCGTCGTGGAGATTTGAAATAACCACTTTGATTGTTGAAACAATGTAATACATCCTAAGGAATCACGTTGTACAAAAACATTATATAAAATTTCAAACTCATATATCTCCATTACTATAGAAGATACAGCTGTGATTTTACACTCAATGTAATCAGGTCGAAGCTCTCTATTGGCTCATACGAAAAAATTTAATCCATGTGTAATATTCATGCTTAGTTACCATGGAAACTCCCATAACAATAAAGTAAACAATCAATTTGTGCATGATTGTAGTCGTCGTCGTGGAGATTTGAAATAACCACTTTGATTGTTGAAACAATGTAATACATCCTTGGAAACATGTTTTACAAAAACATTATATAAAATTTCACACTCATATATCTCCGTTACTATAGAAGATACAGTTGTGATTTTACACTCAATGTAATCAGGTCGAAGCTCTCTATTGGCTCATACGAAAAAATTTAATCCATGTGTAATATTCATGCTTAGTTACCATGGAAACTCTCAAAACAATAAAGTAAACAATCTATTTGTGCATGATTGTAGTCGTCGTCGTGGAGATTTGAAATAACCACTTTGATTGTTGAAACAATGTAATACATCCTAAGGAATCACGTTGTACAAAAACATTATATAAAATTTCAAACTCATATATCTCCATTACTATAGAATATACAGCTGTGATTTTACACTCAATGTAATCAGGTCGAAGCTCTCTATTGGCTCATACGAAAAAATTTAATCCATGTGTAATATTCATGCTTAGTTACCATGGAAACTCCCATAACAATAAAGAAACAATCAATTTGTGCATGATTGTAGTCGTCGTCGTGGAGATTTGAAATAACCACTTTGATTGTTGAAACAATGTAATACATCCTTGGAAACATGTTTTACAAAAACATTATATAAAATTTCAAACTCATATATCTCCGTTACTATAGAAGATACAGTTGTGATTTTACACTCAATGTAATCAGGTCGAAGCTCTCTATTGGCTCATACGAAAAAATATAATCCATGTGTAATATTCATGCTTAGTTACCATGGAAACTCTCATAACAATAAAGTAAACAATCTATTTGTGCATGATTGTAGTCGTCGTCGTGGAGATTTGAAATAACCACTTTGATTGTTGAAACAATGTAATACATCCTTGGAAACATGTTTTACAAAAACATTATATAAAATTTCAAACTCATATATCTCCGTTACTATAGAAGATACAGCTGTAATTTTACACTGAATGTAATCAGGTCGAAGCTCTCTATTGGCTCATACGAAAAAATTTAATCCATGTGTAATATTCATGCTTAGTTACCATGGAAACTCTCAAAACAATAAAGTAAACAATCTATTTGTGCATGATTGTAGTCGTCGTCGTGGAGATTTGAAATAACCACTTTGATTGTTGAAACAATGTAATACATCCTAAGGAATCACGTTGTACAAAAACATTATATAAAATTTCAAACTCATATATCTCCGTCACTATAGAAGACACAGCTGTGATTTTACACTCAATGTAATCAGGTCGAAGCTCTCTATTGGCTCATAGGAAAAAATTTAATCCGTGTGTAATATTCATGCTTAGTTATCATGGAAACTCTCATAACAATAAAGTAAACAATCAATTTGTGCATGATTGTAGTCGTCGTCGTGGAGATTTGAAATAACCACTTTGATTGTTGAAACAATGTAATACGTCCTTGGAAACATGTTTTACAAAAACATTATATAAAATTTCAAACTCATATATCTACGTTACTATAGAAGATACAGCTGTGATTTTACACTCAATGTAATCAGGTCGAAGCTCTCTATTGGCTCATACGAAAAAATTTAATCCATGTGTAATATTCATGCTTAGTTACCATGGAAACTCTCAAAACAATAAAGTAAACAATCTATTTGTGCATGATTGTAGTCGTCGTCGTGGAGATTTGAAATAACCACTTTGATTGTTGAAACAATGTAATACATCCTTGGAAACATGTTTTACAAAAACATTATATAAAATTTCAAACTCATATATCTCCGTTACTATAGAAGATACAGCTGTGATTTTACACTCAATGTAATCAGGTCGAAGCTCTCTATTGGCTCATACGAAAAAATTTAATCCATGTGTAATATTCATGCTTAGTTACCATGGAAACTCTCATAACAATAAAGTAAACAATCTATTTGTGCATGATTGTAGTCGTCGTCGTGGAGATTTGAAATAACCACTTTGATTGTTGAAACAATGTAATACATCCTAAGGAATCACGTTGTACAAAAACATTATATAAAATTTCAAACTCATATATCTCCGTTACTATAGAAGACACAGCTGTGATTTTACACTCAATGTAATCAGGTCGAAGCTCTCTATTGGCTCATACGAAAAAATTTAATCCATGTGTAATATTCTTGCTTAGTTACCATGGAAACTCTCATAACAATAAAGTAAACAATCTATTTGTGCATGATTGTAGTCGTCGTCGTGGAGATTTGAAATAACCACTTTGATTGTTGAAACAATGTAATACATCCTAAGGAATCAGGTTGTACAAAAACATTATATAAAATTTCAAACTCATATATCTCCATTACTATAGAAGATACAGCTGTGATTTTACACTCAATGTAATCAGGTCGAAGCTCTCTATTGGCTCATACGAAAAAATTTAATCCATGTATAATATTCATGCTTAGTTACCATGGAAACTCCCATAACAATAAAGTAAACAATCAATTTGTGCATGATTGTAGTCGTCGTCGTGGAGATTTGAAATAACCACTTTGATTGTTGAAACAATGTAATACATCCTTGGAAACATGTTTTACAAAAACATTATATAAAATTTCAAACTCATATATCTCCGTTACTATAGAAGATACAGCTGTGATTTTACACTCAATGTAATCAGGTCGAAGCTCTCTATTGGCTCATACGAAAAAATTTAATCCATGTGTAATATTCATGCTTAGTTACCATGGAAACTCTCATAACAATAAAGTAAACAATCTATTTGTGCATGATTGTAGTCGTCGTCGTGGAGATTTGAAATAACCACTTTGATTGTTGAAACAATGTAATACATCCTTGGAAACATGTTTTACAAAAACATTATATAAAATTTCAAACTCATATATCTCCGTTACTATAGTAGATACAGCTGTAATTTTACACTGAATGTAATCAGGTCGAAGCTCTCTATTGGCTCATACGAAAAAATTTAATCCATGTGTAATATTCATGCTTAGTTACCATGGAAACTCTCAAAACAATAAAGTAAACAATCTATTTGTGCATGATTGTAGTCGTCGTCGTGGAGATTTGAAATAACCACTTTGATTGTTGAAACAATGAAATACATCCTAAGGAATCACGTTGTACAAAAACATTATATAAAATTTCAAACTCATATATCTCCGTTACTATAGAAGACACAGCTGTGATTTTACACTCAATGTAATCAGGTCGAAGCTCTCTATTGGCTCATACGAAAAAATTTAATCCATGTGTAATATTCATGCTTAGTTACCATGGAAACTCTCATAACAATAAAGTAAACAATCTATTTGTGCATGATTGTAGTCGTCGTCGTGGAGATTTGAAATAACCACTTTGATTGTTGAAACAATGTAATACATCCTTGGAAACATGTTTTACAAAAACATTATATAAAATTTCACACTCATATATCTCCGTTACTATAGAAGATACAGTTGTGATTTTACACTCAATGTAATCAGGTCGAAGCTCTCTATTGGCTCATACGAAAAAATTTAATCCATGTGTAATATTCATGCTTAGTTACCATGGAAACTCTCATAACAATAAAGTAAACAATCTATTTGTGCATGATTGTAGTCGTCGTCGTGGAGATTTGAAATAACCACTTTGATTGTTGAAACAATGTAATACATCCTTGGAAACATGTTTTACAAAAACATTATATAAAATTTCAAACTCATATATCTCCGTTACTATAGAAGATACAGCTGTAATTTTACACTCAATGTAATCAGGTCGAAGCTCTCTATTGGCTCATACGAAAAAATTTAATCCATGTGTAATATTCATGCTTAGTTACCATGGAAACTCTCAAAACAATAAAGTAAACAATCTATTTGTGCATGATTGTAGTCGTCGTCGTGGAGATTTGAAATAACCACTTTGATTGTTGAAACAATGTAATACATCCTAAGGAATCACGTTGTACAAAAACATTATATAAAATTTCAAACTCATATATCTCCGTTACTATAGAAGACACAGCTGTGATTTTACACTCAATGTAATCAGGTCGAAGCTCTCTATTGGCTCATAGGAAGAAATTTAATCCGTGTGTAATATTCATGCTTAGTTATCATGGAAACTCTCATAACAATAAAGTAAACAATCAATTTGTGCATGATTGTAGTCGTCGTCGTGGAGATTTGAAATAACCACTTTGATTGTTGAAACAATGTAATACGTCCTTGGAAACATGTTTTACAAAAACATTATATAAAATTTCAAACTCATATATCTACGTTACTATAGAAGATACAGCTGTGATTTTACACTCAATGTAATCAGGTCGAAGCTCTCTATTGGCTCATACGAAAAAATTTAATCCATGTGTAATATTCATGCTTAGTTACCATGGAAACTCTCAAAACAATAAAGTAAACAATCTATTTGTGCATGATTGTAGTCGTCGTCGTGGAGATTTGAAATAACCACTTTGATTGTTGAAACAATGTAATACATCCTAAGGAATCACGTTGTACAAAAACATTATATAAAATTTCAAACTCATATATCTCCATTACTATAGAAGATACAGCTGTGATTTTACACTCAATGTAATCAGGTCGAAGCTCTCTATTGGCTCATACGAAAAAATTTAATCCATGTGTAATATTCATGCTTAGTTACCATGGAAACTCCCATAACAATAAAGTAAACAATCAATTTGTGCATGATTGTAGTCGTCGTCGTGGAGATTTGAAATAACCACTTTGATTGTTGAAACAATGTAATACATCCTTGGAAACATGTTTTACAAAAACATTATATAAAATTTCACACTCATATATCTCCGTTACTATAGAAGATACAGTTGTGATTTTACACTCAATGTAATCAGGTCGAAGCTCTCTATTGGCTCATACGAAAAAATTTAATCCATGTGTAATATTCATGCTTAGTTACCATGGAAACTCTCAAAACAATAAAGTAAACAATCTATTTGTGCATGATTGTAGTCGTCGTCGTGGAGATTTGAAATAACCACTTTGATTGTTGAAACAATGTAATACATCCTAAGGAATCACGTTGTACAAAAACATTATATAAAATTTCAAACTCATATATCTCCATTACTATAGAATATACAGCTGTGATTTTACACTCAATGTAATCAGGTCGAAGCTCTCTATTGGCTCATACGAAAAAATTTAATCCATGTGTAATATTCATGCTTAGTTACCATGGAAACTCCCATAACAATAAAGAAACAATCAATTTGTGCATGATTGTAGTCGTCGTCGTGGAGATTTGAAATAACCACTTTGATTGTTGAAAAAATGTAATACATCCTTGGAAACATGTTTTACAAAAACATTATATAAAATTTCAAACTCATATATCTCCGTTACTATAGAAGATACAGTTGTGATTTTACACTCAATGTAATCAGGTCGAAGCTCTCTATTGGCTCATACGAAAAAATTTAATCCATGTGTAATATTCATGCTTAGTTACCATGGAAACTCTCAAAACAATAAAGTAAACAATCTATTTGTGCATGATTGTAGTCGTCGTCGTGGAGATTTGAAATAACCACTTTGATTGTTGAAACAATGTAATACATCCTAAGGAATCACGTTGTACAAAAACATTATATAAAATTTCAAACTCATATATCTCCGTCACTATAGAAGACACAGCTGTGATTTTACACTCAATGTAATCAGGTCGAAGCTCTCTATTGGCTCATAGGAAAAAATTTAATCCGTGTGTAATATTCATGCTTAGTTATCATGGAAACTCTCATAACAATAAAGTAAACAATCAATTTGTGCATGATTGTAGTCGTCGTCGTGGAGATTTGAAATAACCACTTTGATTGTTGAAACAATGTAATACGTCCTTGGAAACATGTTTTACAAAAACATTATATAAAATTTCAAACTCATAT